>NC_060123.1:174202071-174533946 GCF_021461395.2 Schistocerca americana
ACTCATTCGGATCACCTTACATTTTTCTACATTTAGAGCCAGTTGCCTGTCATCACACCAAATATAAATTCTAAGTGACCCTGTTTCCTTCTACAGTCACTCAACGATATTACTTTCTCGTATACTACACGTCATCAACAAACAGTCGCAGGTTGCTACTCCCCTATCCGTAAGATCATTTATGTATATAGCAAACAAGAGCGGTCCTTTCCCTGGTGCGCTCCTGACAATATCCTTGTCTCTCTGTGACGATCACTTGCCGTCGAGGACTTGAGATGCGCTCAAGTTTTCGAAGGAAGCACTTGAGAATTCACGACATCCAAAAACAGACGACCCCAATATGCAAATATCGATAATTTTTTAGAGTTGTGTATGAGGCCTGAAGATGGCATATTGAATTGCCGAAACTGATAGCGAAAATAAAATAACATTTCAGTTTGAGAATTTCTTTGTTAAACAATAAAAATTTGTGTCGGAGCGGGACTCGAACCCGTATTTCCCGCTTATCGCAAGCGGTCGTCTTACCCTTAGTCAGCCCCAGTAGGAACCACGGCCAGCCCCAAACTTCCATATGTCGTCAGCGATGCGTGTACAACCTGAACTCGTACGTTCATTGTGCATATTCCCGTACAGGGGAGAATTTTATTTGAAAGTCGCTGCCCGCTGTCGGCGGATAAGTGACTGTGTTGTTCAGAAGCACGAAGCATTGTTCCTTTGGACATGGCACAAATTTTCACTGTCCATCATTCCATTATACAGCTGATGGTTGTTCATATTCGCAACGGCGTATACATTACATGTATTTTATAACGTATGTAGTCACCACAGAGCCTGTTACTTCGGACACGCATGCATATCCGAAGCAACATTGCGACGTACTTTTGAACAACACAGGCCTTGGAATATCGTAAAATTTCTTTTGGGGTTTGTAGAAGATCTTTTGACAGTACTGTACTACGGTAGTCACTGAAGATTTCACTCATTGCTGACGTCGATTCAAGGGCACTTATTAGTAACGTAATGGTCAGATGCAGGAAGTTTGTTTTGGCGTCGCGCAGGCGAGGTTTTAGGGCAGGAACGAGAGGCTGTCAGGGCAGTTTGTCCCAGGTTGCAGCCCAGAGTCCCGCCCGGCGCTGCATCCCCACCCTCACCCCTCACCCCTCGGGACCCAAACACGCCAGAGGGGTGTCGTGTCGCAGCTTGCTGGCGGGCGACCGTTACACACCGCCTCCCGCGCAGCCGTTGCTACGATCACCTGCCGGCCACGTGGCCTCCACGTGGCCTCGCTGGATTTTAAACTTCCCCAGCTGTTTAAAAGTTCCAGCGCGCAAGCATTCGACAGCGACGCGGTCTCCGTAGCAAGTTCTGACACAGCAAAAGCAACGTGGAACGGCGGCTGATGCAATATGACGACGTGGAGGCGGTTACAACGGTTCGTATGCCAGGTAGTTTGTCCTTTCATCAGGAAGCGATTCTTCCTCGAAAAACAAGAGACCAAAAGCCTCATAGACAGGTGCGCAGCATGACTGGGTTATAAGGATGGGAAAGAGCGACCGATTAAAATACTTAATGGTATTTTAGTTCTGAGTAATCGGTATTTTTCGATATTTATTTGGTCTCGGTTAAAGCAAGTTTTTTTTTGGTTCTTTATTCTAATAACCAAGTACGAAAATCCGAAATATCAATTAGCCGTAACAGCAGCGCTAAAATTTTTCGATTTTAGATAAACATTTTTTTAAAAAAGGGAGTAATTTTTATTTGGAAAAATTGCGTTGGTTTGAAATATTCCATTATTATAAAAAACAGAAAAAGCGATCAGTGCTGTTTTAATAACAATGCTGATAGAAACGGGCAACAAACACATGGCGTAGGAATTCGTACAGCAGCGCTGAGACAATAATGTCCCTTAGCCGTGTGTTGTGGCTTAAGGAATGCGTATTTGTGCAGGCATCTGGTCTGTACGGCAGTTTCTCGCTTTCGTTGCCGGACATCCGCTGTATTGGAGAATGACATCAATCCTAGTCAAATGGTTCAAATGGCTCTGAGCACTATGGGACTCAACATCTGAAGTCAGTCCCCTAGAACTTAGAACTAACTAACCGAAAGACATCACACATATCCATGCCCGAGGCAGGATTCGAACCTGCGACCGTAGCAGTCACGCGGTTCCGGACTGAAGCGCCTAGAACCGTGCACCACCGCGGCCGGCTAGACACTAGCAACTTCACGTCTCGTCCTCGGGTCATTTTCACTGGTTGTGAGTTCAAGCAAATGGGCACTCGTTTCAACATCTCACGTCCGTTAATTTAATCAAATTCAAGTTCTATTAATTTGATGAGTTCCATTCCTTTCTGTGTTCACGTGATCTCCAGATGACGTTAAATTCTTCCCTCTCCCCGTCCTGTTTGGGAGTAACACGATTATCTTTTATAAGCACGGTCGGCGGATACCTTGTTAAGGCTGATCTGCTGCCTGTGTCTATGTAACGTGTCAAAGTAATCTGCACGCAAGTAGCGTCACGCGTGTAGGTGCATGCATCTTTTTCAACATGTGTATGTGGAATCCATTCAAATGGCTCTGAGCACTATGGGACTTAACATCTATGGTCATCAGTCCCCTAGAACTTAGAACTACTAAAACCTAACTAACCTAAGCACATCACACAACACCCGGTCGTCACGAGGCAGAGAAAATCCTTGACCCCGCCGGGAATCGAA
The DNA here is from genome assembly GCF_021461395.2 of Schistocerca americana. Taxonomy (NCBI): domain Eukaryota; kingdom Metazoa; phylum Arthropoda; class Insecta; order Orthoptera; family Acrididae; genus Schistocerca; species Schistocerca americana. Next base: position 174,204,789 of record NC_060123.1, read on the forward strand.
CCCGGGAACCCGGGCGCGGGAAGCGAGAACGCTACCGCACGACCACGAGCTGCGGACATGTGGAATCCATTCACACCTTTGTTCACACTGGGCACCTTTATTTCTGTGAGTGGCAAACTACAGCAGCACGGAGACTAGCTGCAAGGTGTACAGGCGTAAACGCACCTTAAATACACCGATCAGCCAGAACATTAAGACCACCTACCTAATAGCCGGTATGTCCAGCTTTGGCACGGATAACAATGGCGACGCGTCGCGGCATGGAAGCAATGAAGACTTGGTAGGCCTCTGGAGGGAGTTGGTGCCACTTCTGCACATACACACACACACACACAAGTCACCTTATTCATTCCTGTAAATTCCAGAGCAATGAGCTCTGACACCACGTCCAATCACATCCCAGATGTGTTCGACCGGGTTCAGATTTGGCGAGCTGTGGGGCCGGCACATCAAGTGGAACTCGCAACTGTGTTCCTCGAACCACTCCATCACATTGCTGCCTGGTGACATCCCGCATTATCGTGTTCAAAAACGCCACTGCCGTCGGGAAAGATGAGTGCCATGAAGGACTACACGTGGTCTGTAAACAGTGTATGATACTCCTTGGCCGTCATGGTGCCTTGTACCATCTCCTCTAGACCCAAGGATGTAACATAGTGGAGCCGCCGTCAGCTTGTCTCCGTCCCGCAGTACAGGTATGAAGGAGTTGTTCCCCTGGAAGACGACGGATTCTCGCCCTGCCCTCGGCGTGGTGAAGAAGATATCGGGATTCATCATACCGTGCAATGCTCTGCCACGCCACTGTCACAATGGCCAGTACCCATTACAGTAGTAGTTGTAGGTGTTCACATCGGCACTTGTATGGGTAGTCGGCTGCGGAGGCCCGTCGTTTAGGAGTATTCGGAGCACTGTTCTCTGCCCACCATTAAAGTCTGATGTTAATTCTGCCACACTTCGTTGCCTGTTCTGCTTTACCAATATACCCGGCCTACGACGTCCAGCATCGGTAATGAGGGATGGCCGCTCAAACCCACAACGTCTGGACGTGGTTTCACCTTGGTTTGGCAACGTGATAAAGAGACTCACTACAGCACTCCTCTAAAACCCTAAAAGTCGTCCAGTTTCCGACGTGCTCGTGCCGAGCTTCCGGACGATCACAATATGCCCTCGGTCAAACTCAGATAGATAGCGCGCCCTCTCCATTCTACCCCATTCTACACACGGGCAGCAAGTTCACTAATCTTAACATGGACCGTGCGTGTGTCTAACAGTCACTCCTCGCCAGGTGACTCTGCTATTGCCTGCAACGGTGGTCATAATTTTCTGGCTGGTCAGTTTATGTCTTACCTGCTCATAGCCCTTGAAAACGGACAAATTAATACGAAACATAGAATTCGTCATCCTCAATTTTAACACCTTAGCACTGACTATTCATATGCCTAAATAATGGCAAGATCCCCGACTGCAACATGATTTTTGAGCAGAGTTTCAAAACATTAGAATCAATAAGAGAGTAGTGATGATTTTTTGTAGTATTCAGTCAGTTCAAAAATGGTTCAAATGGCTCTGAGCGCTATGGGACTTAACTTCTGATGTCATCAGTCCTCTAGAACTTAGAACTACTTAAACCTAACTAACCGAAGGACATCACACACATCCATGCCCGAGACAGGATTCGAACCTGCGACCATAGCAGTCGCGCGGCTCCAGACTGTAGCGTCTACAACCGCTCGGCCACTCCGACCAAGAGCTCACGCCTGTTAAGGTATGCATTTTACAGTCTGTGTTTATTAGAGAATTTTTTTTTCTTGTTCTGGTCTCTACTACCTTCTCCCAAAATATGGAAAGCAAAAAGCTTGTAGTAGAAGGGATTTGTTTTGCAGTGTCGAGAATAAAAAAAGTGGTCATAGTTCTTAAGGCAGTCATTTTAGTGTTTATGTTTACTAGAATTTTTGCTTAGAATTATCGTTCCTCTCGTATCTATGAATACTGGGACACCCTTTAGCTAAAAAGAAGAATTTACTAAAGACATTTTTATTTTTACATATACCTACTTCCAAGTTCCTCAGATAACTTTCAAAGTTAAGTGCGAAAATTCAGAGACTCACAAATGGCAAAGATTTCTAGAAAATAACAAACTGTGTTTAACGCGGGATATTGGCAAGCCCACAGATAGAACCGGCAGAACGACAGGGTATTGCGTAAATGAAGACAGAAAGGGAAATATGCACCACTGAAACAAAAGAATACCAAATGTATATCAGAGAGACTGATTTGCCGAACAGATTCCTAATGGTCAATGCACATTTGATTTTACGGTTTTATATCGTATGAATTATAGCGTTGACAATTTTTTAAGAGTTTGTAACTACTATTACAATTCGCAAGTCAGATGGATGGCATACGGGTTTCTCAAATGTTGGTATGAATGTTTTAATGACGTGTTTTTATTAATTGGAATTTATGCTAAAGCGGTGGAGTAAATACAAACGTAAATAAATTTTTGTTATTATTATTATTACATTAAAATATTTTACGTATTTTATTGCTGTTATTATTATTAAAATCCTAGAAATCTGTGGTACGTTAAAAGCTTGAGTCGCACCGAAATATGCTGGGGGAGGGAAGAGATAGAGATAATAATAAATTATGGCTCCTCCTCCCCAAAACCCGATTCTGTATTGTACAGTGTTTTACAATTGTAACGTTTTATTTGTTTGTTCTCTTATTCAACGTTATCAATATTACGATCATCATGGACTTCCTTTCATGTAATGACACATGTAATGACACATCATGTACCCACTTGCCCCGTCTAACTATTAGATGTTGTCTTTGACTAAAATGAATAATAATTACGGAAAATTTCTTGCAAGGGAGTAGTAGCATTCACTGTTAAAGAATTACCTATAAACATATTTTTTGTACATTTTTCAATGAGATTCGAGATGACCTACAAACAAATAATCATGCCATTGACGCCTCAGTGCATGTTCTTTTAAAGTCAGGAAAAGGGCGAGGGGAACAAAGAAAATTACTCAAGAGCTTCTTCGATCACGAAAGGTTAAAAATCCGTCAGAAAATTGCTAGCCAAGTTATTGCAGTGACAGCACCACGTACGAACATTACATATCCTCTGATATCTAAACGTACAGATCGGATTCTGTACACATCGCGTTATTATCTAAATTAGACCACAAGCTCGAATTGAAAGAGAATGGTAAAGGAAACCGGCTGCGTCCTTTTCGAGGGAACCAACCAGGCAATTACCTGAAGACGCAAAAGTTAGCCACAGAGAACATAAATCCCTGCCCAGTCATTGAGATTTGAATCCTGCGACTTCCGAGTGACCACTAACTAAGGGACAGTGCCAACCCGCTTTCTCAGCACGTTCTTAGAATCCGTGAAACCCCAATAACAAGAACTCCTCTGCCCAGAGCCACGCGGGGAAGCAAACACTTATCCGCCCGTTATCGCCGTATACCGCTAAGAGGCAGCTGCAGTTTGCACAGTATGCGTACTAACTGTTCTGCGCGATGGCGCGAAAGCGCGCGGCTTCGCACGGTTGCGTCAGCCCGTTGATTGTCCCAGTTGCTGCTCCTGAAGATGTGCTATGATTAGCAAAGGAGTGACGCGCTCGGATATCTTACTGCACGGAATTTTATCGTGGAGGTGCTGAAAATGATTCATTACTGTTAGTACGTGTGCCAGGTTTCAAGGTTGCGTCCTCGATACGTGAGAACTACCGTAGCAACAGTAACAGAGTTATTCAATAGCTTAGTGCGGTGTATAGTATATTTCTGCTAATATATGGGCATGTAATACGGTAAGACGGTACATAGCCTCACAAAAAAATTAATATCGTTAATACGATCTTCACGTGAAATGTACTAGTTTACAGGAGGACACCGGGGGTTCTAGACGGGTCGTATATATATACAGGGTGTTACAAAAAGGTACGGCCAAACTTTCAGGAAACATTCCTCACACACAAAGAAAGAAAATATATTATGTGGACATGTGTCCGGAAACGAATACTTTCCATGTTAGAGCTCATTTTATTACTTCTCTTCAAATCACATTAATCATGGAATGGAAACACACAGCAACAGAATGTACCAGCATGACATCAAACACTTTGTTACAGGAAATGTACAAAATTTCCTCCGTTAGCGAGGATACATGCATCCACCCTCCGTCGCATGGAATCCCTGATGCGCTGATCCAGCCCTGGAGAATGGCGTATTGTATCACAGTCGTCCACAATACGAGCACGAAGAGTCTCTACATTTGGTACCGGGGTTGCGTAGACAAGAGCTTTCAAATGCCCCCATAAATGAAAGCCAAGAGGGTTGAGGTCAGGAGAGCGTGGAGGCCATGGAATTGGTCCGCCTCTACCAATCCATCGGTCACCGTATCTGTTGTTGAGAAGCGTACGAACACTTCGACTGAAATGTGCAGGAGCTCCATCGTGCATGAACCACATGTTGTGTCGTACTTGTAAAGGCACATGTTCTAGCAGCATAGGTAGAGTAACCCGAATGAAATCATGATAACGTGCTCCATTGAGCGTAGGTGGACGAAACTAAAATGAGCTCTAACATGGAAATTAAGCGTTTCCGGACACATGTCCACATAACATCTTCCCTTTATTTGTGTGTGAGGAATGTTTCCTGACAATTTGGCCGTACCTTTTTGTAACACCCTATATATATATATATATATATATATATATATATATATATATATATATATATATATAAGTTCACATGGTCTTCTTCCACCAGAAAAGGCCATAAATCTAGCAGGAAATTGATATTTGAAGAGCCAACTGACGCCGAATTTTTTCGAATATAATATTTACAGTGAAATCATCTCGAACGAATATCACCTCTGTGATATTCCCTGTTATCGCATATGGCTCAGGTTCTGTTCACATTACGTATTTTCGTATGGATGTACGTCCCAGACCATCCAGCCTTACGTTGGATGGTTCAAATGGCTCTGAGCACTATGGGACTTAACATCTGAGGTCATCAGTCCCCTAGAACTTAGAACTACTTAAACCTAACTAACCTAAGGACATCACACACATCCATGCCCGAGGCAGGATTCAAACCTGCGAACGAAGGGGTCGGCGGTTTCAGACTGAAGCACCTAGAACCGCTAGGCCACACCGGCCGGTCTTACGTTGGAGACCGTATCTTTTCTATCTACTCACTTTAACCACTAAACTTGCACTGGATGTCAACAATTTTTAATTAATTGCATCGTAAATGTCGATACAACGTGACTACAAATCTCCATCAAAAACAAGGAAACGCTGCAAACAGTCCTGGTGTTGCTGCCCACTCTGTATACACTATAGTTGAACCTCTGTGTGGGTAGTATGCCTGCTGCTCACAGTCGAATTGGTAATGCAGCATTTTTTGCTATCTTTGTGATTCCTGAAGTGTCACGCGGCAGTTGGTTCTACCATGTTCCTCACGTCTAGTTACCCTGTTTTAATCTTCCTATTTCTGCGCATGCCTACTTGTCTTAATAACCCATTCTGCATATCTTACCCTTCTTTGCTTGTTCATTTTTACCATCAACGCCTAACACTGTTAAGGGGAAGATTAAAAGGTTTATGGTATGAAACGCCACGTGCCAGTATAATCCAATTATAATGAATTTGCTACGACGAATAACTTAATTAAATTGTTCTTTGATTCGGTTGTAAATCAGTCCGAACCAAATGTTTGTCATAAATATGATTTTCATGTTTGTCACAAACGCTGAGATATAGAATTTCATTCGTAAATATTTATAAATAATGAATGTTACTCCCTCATTTTCTGGATTAAAGCATTAAGGATTAAATGTGTGCATAGCATAAGGATTAACTTTATTAGTCTGTGTCGGCTTCAGATAACTCTTAGTGACAATAAAAGTTCAAATAAAACAATTATGTTTACTGAATCTTCCGTCAGTTCTTGGTAGAACAACATTATTATGACGTCTTGGGTGATAATACTCAGTAAATGTCTGATGATGCCCTTGTAAGCCGAAAACCTGTTAATACAGTAAAAGTAACACTGCAGAACAAAATCAAACTAGTGATTTTCATTTATTAAAACAATTACGTGCGTTAGTATTTTTGTTTCATCCCGAGACGTGTTTCGAGAGTTTACACTCTCATTTTCAGGTGAAGTAATGATACCATATAACATTTTCGCTAGCTGGATACAGCCAGGTGTTTGTTGTGATTTCATTTTAGGGTGATATTACTATAAGGCTATGAACAGTCACTTACAATCTGTTCTGGTGCACAGAACCTGACGGATCATCATAAATATACATTTATAACTTAATTTGTCCCACAGAACACAAACCAATAACGTAAACAAACCAAAGATTATAATGGTCTAAGGTCATACTGCCTTACTTCAGAGATCATTCGTAACTAACTTACATTGTGGACCAGGGATACACATAACAAATATAAAATTGTTTCATTCTCTACACTTGTTAAAAGTATTACTATTATAAATACATGACACTAAAGACACAAATAAAAATAAAATAAAAATATAAAACTTGCAGACTTAGTATCAGCATTGTCTAATTCTTACTGTGTCTGTACAGTGCTTTGGGACTCATCTTTTATTAAGGTCACTCAGGAAGTAGAAAGTGGAAAGAGTTATAGCGTATCATCTAGTATATCTGCGAGGTTCTTATAGAATCTCATTTAGTGTGGTCTGTCCATGTTTTCTATTGTGCATTTCCAGTATGTCATAAAGATTGATTTTGTGTCCTTTACTTATTCTGTGAATTACTATTCGATTACCCTGTATGTTATCAAAAGACTGTCCTGTGTCCTGAATGTGCATAGCTATGGCAGATTTTTGGGTGTGTCGTATCTAAATGCATTAATGTGTTCTTTGCATCTAGTTCAAATGTGTGTGAATTCCTAAGGGACCAAACTGCTGTGGTCATCGGTTCCTAGACTTACATACTACTTAAACTAACTTATACTAATAACAACACATACACCCATACCGGCAAGAGCGGCCGCGCAGTCCGTGACATGGCGCCTCAAACCGTGCGGCCACTCCGCGAGGCGAATGTGTATTGTGTGGAAGTCTATTACCTTTATTCTCGTAGTTCCTCACAACAGTCCAACATGGACGACGTGCGGCTATCTCTTAGTGGCTGTCTCCTGAGGTGCAAAATATGTCAGTATAATTATCCATAATTAACCATACTTACGATTAGCTGTTACAGCAGCCACTTATCGGATGAGTCAGAAACATTTTTGTTGAAATAATCGAACCCAGTTTGTAAGTGTAATACGACACATGGAGCAGATTTAGAAGAGCTTTTCATTTCTGTTGTTGCCGACGCAGAATGCTTCAGAACGTCACACATACTAACTTTCGCCGTACAAAATTAAAAATATTGATGTGATTATGTTTTCAACATTTTTCGCAGGATGTAAACTCCAACACTGTTTACCCTACTGAGGCGTTGTTCTTGCAAGGAGTACTCCTCAAAACTAGTTTCAGTCCTTATAAGTAAATAATATGTAATTTCTGTTATTACGTAACAGTATCTGGGCCCATACGTGTTATTGTCTTGATAAATGACAGTATCTGCTATCACCAAAAAGTTTTCTCAGTTCACGAGATTGTCTACCGTAGTAGTGCCATTCGAAGGTCGCTGCAAGAGCTTTCGAGAAGGTGCTAACAGAATTTCAACCTGATCCAAAAATTAATAGGTGACTCCAAAAAAACAATTGTACATTTCATCAGAAGTAAATTTCGTTGTAGCAAAACGTGGGGAGTCGAAATGAAATGATTACTTAGGTACCTAAATGAGTAACGTCATTCAGCTGAGAGCTTACTGACTTTAGTCTAATTCGTATGAAACTTTTGTATAAGCCACAGTGAAATGTTCGGCAATTTTGAGAGTTTGCCTCAATAGCCGGATAGTGCCGCTGCTTAAAGAATGGAAAGACCTTTAATACATGAAGCCATGAAAATGAAAAGTATCGTTCCCGTGCATCCTACAGTTGCCTGGAGAGTGTATAGGCTGATGTTAATCGATTTAAGTAACCACTGGCATTGATAACCTATGTCAGACGAAACGAAAAAATTACTGCCACATTTTTAATAACCACGCATATCAGAGATGACACAGTGTATCCAGGTGATCCAAAATCTGGAACCTTCCATTTATGTTATGCGATTTTTCTTATCATGTTCTTAATAGGGTCGTAAATATCTCGTCAAGTTGCGACGTTCGACTGATGTCATAACTGCGTGTCATTATAACCACTACTGTGACAAACACAGAAGCTCACTGCAGAGAAATTAAAATAGGTCAGATAAAAGTAAAATTGGTCAGATACAGTCACATTTCCTGTGGTCGAAGTTATGTGTTACACATTACAAGAGATACTTTGCCTTTCTGACGCCCCAGCTTCAGTTATTTAATATAAACATTATTTTTTTTGTCTTAAGCGTACTACAGTAGGTGATACTCCAGACGCGTTTCGCTTTTATTTAAAAAGCATAATCTGTGATCACTCTGTAGTATACATAATGCGTTTCTACATTTTGACATTTCTTGATGAAAAACAGTTTTTCTTCGAGAGTGTGATGCACAATTTACTTACAGCGTTTTGAGAAGACCAAATTCACATAGAAAAACCGTATTCACGTTCATTTATTTGCGCGTGCAGTCCAGATATTGCATATCTCTCCCTAACATGGGAAGAGACTAAAAATATTTCTTAACCCGTCGAGAGAGATGATACATTATCTGAGTGGCCTTAGGCCAGCCGGAGTGGCCGAGCGGTTCTAGGCGCTACAGTCTGGAACCGCGCGACCGCTACGGTCGCAGGTTCGAATCCTGCCTCGGGCATGGCTGTGTGTGGCGTCCTTAGGTTAGTTAGGTTTAAGTAGTTCTAAGTTCTAGGAGACTGATGACCACAGCAGTTGAGTCCCATAGTGCTCAGAGCCATTTGAACCATTTTGAGTGGCCTTATCTCGTATTCTACGTATCTGTACAAAACCAAAAGACAGATGAATGATAGCGGAGAGACTGTGCTTTGTACGAAGATGCGGCGGGTAATGGCCGTCAGGCATTGAGGATATGGGATCCCAAAGCAGCAACAAGCAGCGAGTCGATCTGGCGCATTTTGGACGATATGAAACGTCCCCTTTGAACAATTTTACATGACTGTGCTTAACCTGACACACAATATTTTTAGCGCAACGCAATCTGACTTTCAAAACTCCCTACTAAAGAATGGCCCTGACAAACATTAAACTATACCTTTCACAAATCACTTACCTCACAAAAATCTTCGCTGCTCAAGCTACTGCAATACAGCGAGCGCCACTACTGCCAGCTAAATAAAAGATTCAAACTACTGAAGGCACTAACTACTGATAGGGGTAGTTAGCAAATGAAAGATATTAATAGAGAGCAAACAATGTATTTACCTTAATATCATCACAAATCATAATATATATATATATCAGTTCATGACAAACTGCAAACCTCCGCCATCTCTCTCCCCACATCCACCACTGCTGGCGGCTCACCTCCAACTGCGCAACGCTGCGCGCTGTTCACATCCAGCTGCCGCTGCCCAACACTACAATGGCAGACAACAATGCAAACTAGCCACAGACTGCACACAGCACAGCCAGTGATTTTCATATTGTGCGCTACGTAACGTTGCCAATAAAAAAACCTAAACAGCCTACTTACATAGAGAAAACATAAACAGCCTACTTACATAGAGAAAACATAAACAGCCTACTTACATAGAGAAAACATAAACAGCCTACTTACATAGCCCCCATGCTCCCCACAAAAAATTTTTACAAATGGTGTTGGGCACTGGCCAATACAGATTTGACAAAAATTTTTTCACAATTACAGTAACAAAGATATAAAATGCACACACTTATTGATACAATGTTGGTCAAAAGCTAAAATTTTCTCACAGTCTATAAAGACAGTCTTGATCATTCATCACAGTGAAACTGCCGTTTCTTTTCTCAAAGTCTGAGCAGTAAAAGACAATGCACACAGAAGTAGTGGATTTCCATGCAGTCTTGAAGAAGTAGTGTTGTCCTTCCAACGGAAAGACAGTGCTGACTCTCGACATGCAGACAAGTATTGGTCCACAACAGAGCAAACCCACAGCAGAGTCAGTCGAAGTTTTGATGAATATTGGTAGGTAGGTCATCACAGAGCAGACCCACTGGAGTCCTGGTAGAGATTGTGGTATTGGTGGGCCACCAGAGGTGCAGACCCACTGCAGTCCTTGTAGAAATAATGGCGTTGGTAGGTCATCATAGATGCAGACCCACTGTAGTGCTTGTAGAGATAATGGTATTGGTGGGCCACCAGAGGTGCAGACCCACTGTAGTCCTGGTAGAGACGGCCAGCAGCCATCCGTTGCGACTGTGCAGGTGCACAATCACCATCGAAGATTCTTGCAGAGAATATAGCAAGTCCATAAACCACCACTTGTGCACTCAGAAAGTTTTTCTTTTAATTGTCCTTAGAACCAGCAATGCTGTTATCCAGTCCCTTGCTGAATTACCAACACACGTGCAAACACTAACAGTCCCTACTTCTCATATATTGTCCACATACTATGACCAACAGAAACGTGTGCAGTGAAATGTAACTAACAAGTTAATAATGTCATGAACTGGTGACAATTACAATTTTATAACATAAGAATACAATTACAAAGGTACAAAATACATCATTAAAAACATAATAATACAGATAACATTTGTAGTACAGGCTTTACAAAAGAATAGAAATAAACATATACATGAGTGTTACAAAAATAGTGACATAAGTACATACATAAAATAATGAGAATAGTTTTCGAAACATTAATTTCACACATGAACATTGAAACAGAACAGAATTGTAAACAACTTTACAAAAAAAATAACATATTATTAATGCAACTTATATTTGAGGATAACAGTATTCCTCCTCATAGTGAATATAGCTTAGTATTAGAAGAGAAAAAAATTCTATGAAACAGTACACAGAGACAGGAAGAAAACAAATACTCAAGGGTACACAAACACATAGTGGGATAACACCAATAGGAAAGGACAGGGTTCGTTTTCAGTGTAACATTTGGTACTGCAGTCCAACCCAAAACTTCATATATCTTTCCTCTTATTTCATCCTTTGTTTCCACCAAAAAAATTCTATCTAAGCATGCTTTCTGTATTTATATGTTCACACATTTCTTACCTCAACATTTATTTCCAAGAAAATCCTACCTAAACCTGTTTTCTCAATGCATTTCTTCCAATTCATCGCAACTCATTCTCTTAGAGGCTACCCCCTCTTAAGCTAACTTAAATCTACTGAGCTCAGATGCTAAACTAAGGGACGAGGCAATGCAGCATCACATAACAATTAATATAAACAGCAATTACCAAAAAATTGGAAAATTGCAAAGCAAGCTACAGTAAATCTAAATTAACAGAAAAAATGCAAAATTACAACTAATATGAGCCAATGTGCAGCAACAAGAAAAGCTTAACAGAGTAATACAAAGTTAAATTTAGCAGCACTATGCCTGGCAAACAGCAGTAACTTATACCTAAACATGACATAGCTCAAGCAGAAAAATATTACAGTAAAAACAACAATACAGATAAGGGAAATGTATATTCACATCTTAATGTCTATGTAATGAAAGTGGTGCACCACAACAACTTATTGTAAAAGAAATATTACCATGTACTTGAAAAGAAAATTATGTGTTACTGTTACTAGTTCCTTCTTATTGTTCTTTCCTTTCCAAGTGCTCCTTTTTTAAAGAATGTGGATCATAAAATAATTATTTAATAGATCTGTTGACAGAAAGTGTTCACATTAGCAAATGCATTTCATTTTATAAAAGCAATGCTGCAACACAGCTGGAAACCAGATATCAAATGAAGTAAGCAACTACGCAAACCAAAGCATAAAAACATCATTCAATAGTCATGTGGCATTTCGTAAGTCAGTAGCTCTCAACTCTCATAGAAAGACACTTGTCATAATCAGGTGTGCAGATGTACGAATATTTCCCACCAATTCATAAGCATTGCAGTAATTAGCACAAAGTACGAGTAATCATATGTTTTCAGGTAATGAGCGTGTAATATTTGCGATGCTTTCTACAAAGGAATGTCAATAGCAAGGTTAATGGAAGTAATGAGGGTGTCGCATTTGCAATATTTTCTCTAAAGGAATGTCAATGGCGAGGATAAAGGCCTGCCTTTTTTCTTTTTTTTTTTTTTCTACCTGTGCTTCCGGAAAGGCACTCCCTAATGGCTTGTTTTCCAGGTGTTTGACACAGCTGCGTGCCCACAACGCATTACGTGCAGGTGGTCACTTAACTTTCTTAGGGAAATATTTACGACACCAGTTTCCGCTACAGTGACAGTCTCACATAAAAATATTTCACAGGTCAAGAATTAGCGTTGCAAATCTGTAGAAAGAAAATCCTATAAATATAAGTGTCCAAATAAAATATTCGTCAGCATTGTGATACAGTCACGCATTTACACACATTTCATAACTCTTAAAGTACGATTCTTGGTTTCCAACATCCTGTTTCACAAGTCAAGAGTCCCTACCCACTATTCATTACTCCTTACCTTATTACACATATACGTATCCATCGACACTCGTCAATATTTCGTCATTATAAATATGAAGCATAATCAAATAACTCATATGGCCTGAGCCTATTAATCATAAACATACCTCAGCAGCATAATACACATCGTCGTCGTAAAAATAACATCATAACACCTCAGTCAAATCTCAAAATCGTCGTAGCTTCCTCCAATAATTAAAAAAATTCTCTGCTCATGTCAAAAGTGTCATCTGCTCAAACGTACTTTAAAAATCATGAATCCATACCAAATACATCATTCAAAGCTCTCATAGTATCACAATGGTTCCGAAAAAAATGAACAGTTTACAAAGTACAGACAAAATACAGTTTCATAAGTGTGAAGTTATCCAACTGTGTAATTACGTAAACATCTGTCACTGATATAGTAAAATAAATGTTTGTCTCTCTCAGTTAAATGATCAGATAGCTGTGTAATTTGTGTGTTAGAGAAATATGGTACCGATGTGTAAAGTTGTATAAGCAAATACCATATTAGCTAGGGTTCCTTGTGCTTGCCAAACACATGGTACACAAAGCAGGCGTGTACCCCCCTGAGGATTAATGTAATTATACCCTCAGGTGTTACAGATTACAGCAATGCAATGAAATGTATCACGGAAAACTTTCTTTGTAATTCAAAAATCTTTAAAAATAAATGTTTTAAGTACAAAATTAATCACTCAAATACGTGTACTGTAGCGCTAAATGCGCGTCTTGTTGCAACATAATCTGTGTGGAAGTGTCGTAGTTATCGTCCTCCGAAAGCTAAGTTCTGCATAAGTCAATGTACTTACCTCATAATACACAAAAGTGAAATGCTTTGCGTATAGATATCGTAGTTATTACGCGTTGTAATGAAGAAAGTACTGTACAGTAACGTATTGTTATGCCACGAAAAAGGCTGTCTCATTGTTGCTATACCACAAAAGTTACTACTAAAACATGTTTTACTTTCCAGAATAATACAGAAAAACTGTGCAGATATAAAACAGAAACACCGCAAAATCAACATTGTACATTGTCACTCATTAGTAGCGTCGTGATAAAATCGTGTAGCTGTCACATAAACTAACCACTGTGTCCTCTGGTATCTCACAGAAAGTACTTTAAATCCAGAATATATTTTCAAGTAAACCAAAATGTTGCATTAAAATCTCATTAGCAGTACTAGTAAATGTTCTAAGTATGTAAGCCTTATAGTCGTTCCATAATCGTGCAACAAACAAGCAAGAATGTACACACACAATAACACTGTGACGTCTGTTCACTATAACAATGCATTCGTCATTTCTGTTTAAATAAGTTATCTTGGTTCTTGATTGGATATTTAACTTCAAACATTGTTGTATGTTAACAGATTCTAAGTCTGACAAAGCATACTAGTAATGTGAAGCGAAAAATTTTATGCCAAAGACTAAGTTAAAAAGCAGATTATCTCTCAGTAAGCGGTTTTACATGTGAAGTGTGGTGCAAACCTTTACTCTTCATAGTACTCAGAGTTTGAACTTGAATGCAATTGTCATGCGGTATACGTCGGTAAAGAATACTGGAATTTTTCTCAAGGTTAGCGTCTATGTTATTTTTCTCTGAGCCAGCCGGCGCACGCGGCTGCCTGCGGTGCGAGTCATTGTCTGTCTCTTTGTTGGCGCGCGTTGTTATTGGGATTAGGAGACCTAACTTCCACAAATTCGCCTTGCCGAGAGGGCCCTGCCCTGTTTAAAGCTCGCCAGTTCTGATGGAATTCAGGTCTGTCGTTATGTCGGTAGTTTACATAGTTTCTTGTTTGTCGGCCATGTGGTGGAGAATTTCTCCCTGAATCGTAACTCCGCGCTGAACTGTTGCGTCTGAAGTTATTCTGTCTCCCTTGATAATAATAGTTCTGATTACCATATTGTCTGTTTCTATGGTTATCTCTGTCATATTCATTACTACGGAAATGCGATCTTTCTCTGTAACTATTACTCTGCCAATGGTTGTCATATGGGTGGTGTCTGTTTTGGTCACGATTTGCGTTGTAAGAATAGGCTTGTCGTGGCCAGTTATCGTTTCTGTCGTCATGGAATTGTGACGGATGTGACCTGTAGTGATTGTTTTCCTGTTTTCGCATCCTGCGACGGTCTGTGTCAATTTCTAATTCTTGTAGGAGTCCCTGAAAAGCTTCAATGTCGTCTTTGCAACGTCCTGCTAAAATAATATGTCGTAAATGTTCAGGCAATTTGAGTAAGCAAATGCGGATGAGTTCTGAGGGGCTGTATGGGTTTGAAAGATATTGATTCTTATGCAACATGTCTTCAAAATATTTGACAAGACTGGAAAATTCAGATTGTTCAAAGTGTTTCATCATCATGATGCTATGTTTTACACGGTCTTGTGTAGCTTGAGACCAATATGCTGAGAGGAAGGCATGGTAAAACTCTCCTTCACTGTGGCAATCGTGAATTACCGATCGCATTCTTACAGCTGGTTCATTCTCTAAGTAGCCACACATAAATTCTAATCTGTGTTCCAACGACCAGTTGGGAGGAAAACAATGAGAGAATTGATGGAGCCATGCTTGTGGATGAATGTCGTTGCCAGAATTCTTAAATGTTTTGAATTTACGTGTAGTAATGAACAGCTTATAGTCAAAATCATCATGTCGGCGAGTCGCATATCGGTCATTGTTAGGTCGTGTCGGCCGTTCCATCTCAAAATTCGGTGCACATTCCCAATTTCTTTCATTACTTCCGAAATGCCCTGTGTTATTATTTTGCAGCTTTTCCGTGTTTCTAAGTCCCTCTTCCCGTGTTGGAGCGCGAGTGTCCTCTGAAATACGTAATTCTTGTATTACCTGTGTCAGCTGATCTTGTACTTCCCGGATTTCTCTTTGGTGTTGTGTATTAATTCGATTCTGATTTTGTTTGAATTTCCTAATTTGTTCATACTCTTCTGTGTCAGTGAAGGCTACAGGTGTTGTGTCATTCAGATCATCATCTACCTTTGTAGATAAGTTAGTGACCTGATCTGAAAGTTCGGCTACTTTCTCCGATAGTGAACACATTTCCTCAGTGTGTTTTTCTGAACCAAGTTTCAGAGTGTCCATTTGTGTTGAAATCGTATCTACTGTGTCTTTTAAGTTTTCTTGACTTTTTGCAAGTTGCGTAACCGAATCGGTAGATGCAACTGCGTCAATTTTAGCTTGCAAGGTGTTGTGATTTTCATGAACAATAGTTTGCAGTTCTTTTATGGCTGCTTCGTGATTCTGTAATGCATTTTCATGACGCGAAAAAATAGGTTGAAAATGCTCACAAATTTGAGTTTTTACGTCATTACAGACTTTTTGACATTTCGATTCAATGTTATGTAACTCAGCAGTTAAATCCTCACGTGTTTGTTCGAGAGTTTGTTCCAATGAGTCTAACTTTTTGAGATTTTGTTCCACTGTGTCTAACTGTTGCTGTGTTTGTCTCTGGTGTTGTTCCATTGTGTCTAACTTTTTAAGATTTTGTTCCACTGTGTCTAACTTTTGAAGCTTTTGCTGTGTCTGTCCCATTTGTTGTATTAATTGTAATAACAATGCATTGGTGTCTGAAACATGTTCCTCAGTGCTTTTCGGCAGTGAATTTACACCGGAAACATTCACATTTTGACAAGCAGAAAATGTGTCTTGACTTATTCGAGAAAACGGTGAGGATCCAAAACCTGAATCTACAGTATTTGCGAGATCGTGTCGTGTCATTTCGGCTTCCTGAGGCGAGCTATTGCCGACCGGTCGATCGATAATGCTTCCCTCTTCACTAATTGTTTCACTGTCCACGCCATTGTTTGACGCCCGCTCCATTTCCCTGTGCACAGTTACCAAATTACTACTTTGAACATTAGTAAATTCATTACTCGGCGGCGCTGATAAGCTACGCTCGTCATCACTATTATTTCTCAGTTTAGTTTGGAGCCTAGTGTTACGTTTTTCACACGCCATTATTGTCACAGTATTACACACGACAACACAGAAAAACACAATTTGAAGATCAAAAATAAGAGAACACATTAACATAGCACTGAAAATAATATCTAGTTAATTGCAAGCGCTGCTGCGAAATACTTGGTGCAAATCTACATGCATGCCACAACTGTTTTACTATACAACAATGAAAGACTGCAACTACAAAGGAAATTCTCTCTACAATTACGCGCTAGCAATAAACAAAAGCTACACTAAATACACAAACTACAAGAAAAAATCAGAAGATTCCAGTGAGGTATCCTAGGCTAAGGGTCGACATATGAAACTTCCCCTTTGAACAATTCTACATGACTGTGCTTAACCTGACACACAATATTTTTAGCGCAACGCAATCTGACTTTCAAAACTCCCTACTAAAGAATGGCCCTGACAAACATTAAACTATACCTTTCACAAATCACTTACCTCACAAAAATCTTCGCTGCTCAAGCTACTGCAATACAGCGAGCGCCACTACTGCCAGCTAAATAAAAGATTCAAACTACTGAAGGCACTAACTACTGATAGGGGTAGTTAGCAAATGAAAGATATTAATAGAGAGCAAACAATGTATTTACCTTAATATCATCACAAATCATAATATATATATATATCAGTTCATGACAAACTGCAAACCTCCGCCATCTCTCTCCCCACATCCACCACTGCTGGCGGCTCACCTCCAACTGCGCAACGCTGCGCGCTGTTCACATCCAGCTGCCGCTGCCCAACACTACAATGGCAGACAACAATGCAAACTAGCCACAGACTGCACACAGCACAGCCAGTGATTTTCATATTGTGCGCTACGTAACGTTGCCAATAAAAAAACCTAAACAGCCTACTTACATAGAGAAAACATAAACAGCCTACTTACATAGAGAAAACATAAACAGCCTACTTACATAGAGAAAACATAAACAGCCTACTTACAGATACTGCAGCCGCATTATACAGAAAGGCCAAGGAAAACTTCACAACGCATTCAACTACACGTCAGCATGCTGCCATCCCGGCTAGACGACAGACTCTGCAGATGGAGACAAGACAACCGAGGCCGATGACCACCGAATGAAATAGTTTCTCAGGAATCTAAATAGCGTTAGTGCAAGTGATCATGGAAGTGTGGACTTCAAGACGCAACAGTGATTGGTGGAATTGCATGCTACGGTGGAAACGCTACTGACGTGCTGCCCGGCGCCTAAGGAATCCAGTAGACAATGGCTGTTGCCTGGGGTAGTATAAGGGCGGATCCAGTAGCGAAAACAACCATCTACAGGTTGTTTGGCCTCGACTAATGTCTGAAGTAGTGCTGGAGGGAACTGACACCGCGAATCCTGCAGGGGTGTCCATAAATCCGTAAAAGTACGAGGACGTGAAGATCTCTTATGAACAGCACATTGCAAGGCTCATTATGTTCATGTCTAGGAAGTCTGGTGGCCAGCGGAAGTGTTTAAACTCAGAACAGTGCTCTTGAAGCCACTCTATAGCAATTCTGGACTTGTGGGGTGTAGCATTGTTCTGCTGGAATTGCCCAAGTCCTTCGGAATGAACAATGGACGTTAATTATAATAATTCTGGTGTACATAAAATTATTTGCGGCAACTGTCTGCCTATTACACAGGCCAAACTGGCGGAGCTATTGCGACAAGATTCAAGCAAAACCTTCCCGGCAAAAAATGCACCAATGTTCACAGTTCAACTTTCGCTGGCCATTTGTTAATCACAGGGCATAATCCTAAAGATGTAAAAGACGTCCAGATATTGCACTCGGAGAAAAAAGGCTTTAGGCTTAACATCTCAAAAGAGCTAGAGATTTTTAAACACTTATCTCCGAAGAACGGTCTCATTATGAACAAACAGTTGCAATTACGCAATAAAAACTTTTTCAAGGTATAGAGCCGCTAATTAAAAATGGTCTGAATGGCGATACTCTCCTCAATGTAGACTCTTAAACATCGTTTTCCTTTTACAGTTTCGCATTTTTTATGTACATTTGAACTACATTTCGTTTATAAAATAAGACCGTTACGGTATGTTGTAATTTTAATGCACTGGTTCCTGTTATTGCCTGTAATGTTAAATTGTCTTTACAGTGCCTCAGTTGCTCTTGTCAGTAATTCGATCACTTCTTTCTAGATGTCGCGAATCTATTTTCGTGTCCAACTCCTGGCTGCCTTGGCCTGTTAGCCGTCTAGTCTGACGGTAGCGGCCGTTTGATGCAGTTGTTAGGCTCTAAGCGACCTCGTGACTGCCATGTCTTTCGATGGAACATTTTATTCCAGTTGACAAACATGTTACATTTTTACAGTTTAAGTTTTGCTCTTGCGATTATTTCAATTTGACCAGAGGTTTTTTGCAAAAATGTTGAAATGTGTGTGAAATCTTACGCGACTTAACTGCTAAAGTCATCAGTCCTTAAGCTTACACACTGCTTAACCTAAATTATCCTAAGGACAAACACATACACACCCATGCCCGAGCTTTTATGCTCAGATGTTTTTCACCTATGGTGCGATTACATGTAAGTACACTGCTTGTACAGTATATGGAAGTAATCCTATTAAATAGATTGTGTTATTGAGCCATGTCATTATATTTTGTAGGTAATCCTATGTAATTTTTATTCTGATTAAGACCGCCTTAGAGCTGTCGAAACCATGGTCAATTTGACAACAATTTTATGCAGCCGGGGTGGCTATACGTACATTCTGTAATTATGCAATACTTGTTAATGTTATGGGATACAACGAAATCACTCTAAGTGAACTGTAATTATTTACGGGAGCAGAAACATTCTTCCTTTTCCTCCTCCTCGTGCCAGAAGTTTCGCTGTGTGTTACTGTTTACTTGGGCTTTGAACGTCCTCGTCTGGACAGGATTTAAATAGCTAACCGCCGCGTTAAAGCCCCCGGCAGCAGCCGCTGTGTGGGGGAAGGCGCGCAGCTCCCCCAGCCGCCGGCCTTGACCCGCCAGCTGTTCCCTGTTGAGCCACGCCACGCCCACAGCTGGGCCCTGTCATCAGGCGTGAAGCGTCCGCGCGGGGGGAAGGGGGGGTGGTGGAGGCGGTAGCCAAGCCATGCGCAACGGCTCTCCGTGCAGCGGCGTCTGGCCGGAGAATAGGACGACGCGCAGGAAGCACAAACACCGAGGCGGCTGCTCTGCCGGAAGCGAAAGGGGCGCAAGATCCCAACGATTCATTCAACATCTTAAGCAACAGCTTAACTTCGGCGTTTTCGTTATCTCA
Source organism: Schistocerca americana (assembly GCF_021461395.2). NCBI lineage: Eukaryota > Metazoa > Arthropoda > Insecta > Orthoptera > Acrididae > Schistocerca > Schistocerca americana. Next base: position 174,224,727 of record NC_060123.1, read on the forward strand.
CTAGGCAGCAGAGACGGCATACGCATTTACTTCTTCCTTTATTCGTGACATATGTATCAAACAAAACAGATATTTCATATGCTTGCAGCAATTAATCAATCGATAATTTGTAAACAAAGAAATTAAAACAGAAGACAGTTCTATGTGGTTAGCCACTTATATTGCGAGGCACTACTGATCTTACGACTTATCTTAGAAGAAAGATTAAGGAAAGGCAAACCTACGTTTCTAGCATTTGCAGACTTAGAGAAAACTTTTGACAATGTTGACTGGAATACTCTCTTTGAAATTCTAAAGGCGGCACGGATAAAGTACAGGGAGCGAAAGCCTATTTACAATTTGCACAAAAACCAGATGGCAGTTATAAGAGTCGAGGGGCACGAAAGGGAAGCTGTGGTTGGGAAGGGAGTGAGACATGGTTGTAGCCTCTTCCCGATGTTATTCAATCTAGATATTGAGCAAGCAGTAAAGGAAACAAAAGAAAAATTCGGTGTAGCTATTAAAATCCATGGAGAAGAAATAAAAACTTTGACGTTCGCCGATGACATTATAATTCTGTCAGAGACAGCAAAGGACTTGGAAGAGCAGTTGAACGGAATGGACAGTGTCTTGAAAGCAGAATATAAGATGAACATCAACAAAAGCAAAACGAGGATAATGGAATGTAGTCGAATTAAGTCGGGTGATGCTGAGGGAATTAGATTAGGAAATGAGACACTTAAAGTAGTAAAGGAGTTTTGCTATTTGGGGAGCAAAATAACTGATGATGGTCGAAGTAGAGAGGATATAAAATGTAGACTCGCAATGGCAAGGAAAGCGTTTCTGAAGAAGAGTAATTTGTTAACATCGAGTATAGATTTAAGTGTCAGGAAGTCGTTTCTGAAAATATTTCTGTGGAGAATAGTGAAACATGGACGACAAATAGTTTGGACAAGAGGAGAATAGAGGCTTTCGAAATGTGGTGCTACAGAAGAATGCTGAAGATTAGATGGGTAGATCACATAAGTAATGAGCAGGTACTGAACAGAATTGGGGAGAAGAGGAGTTTGTGGCACAACTTGAGAAGAAGAAGGGACCAGTTGGTAGGACATGTTCTGAGGCATCAAGGGATCACAAATTTAGTATTGGAGGACAGCGTGGAGGGTAAAAATCGTAGAGGGAGATGTATACACGAAGCAGATTCAGAAGGATGTAGGTTGCAGTAGGTACTGGGAGATGAAGAAGCTTGCACAGGATAGGATAGCATGGAGAGCTGCATCAAACCAAAAAAATGGTTCAAATGGCTCTGAGCACTATGGGACTCAACTGCTGAGGTCATTAGTCCCCTAGAACTTAGAACTAGTTAAACCTAACTAACCTAAGGACATCACAAACATCCATGCCCGAGGCAGGATTCGAACCTGCGACCGTAGCGGTCCTGCGGTTCCAGACTGCAGCGCCTTTAACCGCACGGCCACTTCGGCCGGCTGCATCAAACCAGTCTCAGGACTGAAGACCACAACAACAACAACTTTTTCCATTTACCATAGCAGATATTAAACCATCTACAACCTAAAGACGGTGATTTATTTGTTCCACAGGTGGTTACAGATCTACCCTCGAACGATGGCGGTTCGCGCAAATCAAGGCACGGACGGTTACTACATTGTTGACCATTCCAAGCGACAGTTACGGTATGCGCATGCAAATGCTTTCCGCTTGAAGAAAGCGTATATCCGGCAAATTATGTCTCTCGCTTGCTTATGCAGAATTAATCACTTACCATCACAATCAGCGATGACAACTCGCACCAGATCGAGTCGAAACTCGCTAAACAACTCGGTACAATCACGCTTAATGCTCGCATTATCTACGGCATCACAGCGGAGCGCTCACAACACTCTTTGGCTGTCGTAGAACACGTGACGTAGGTGCGCAAACAATCCTAAGCTCGACCGCCACTCTCTTGACTCTAGCTATAGCTATACATTGACAATGACCTGAGACATTCTGTTCTTAATATTGCAGATGTCCTACTTTATAGTTTCACGTATTATTTCAGTTAAAAAACACTTTTTGTCATTCAAGGTCAGGTAGTCCAACCTACTGTACTTATTTCATACAATTTTTGTGAATATCGCTAGAAATATTTGCTTCACGAAGCAGATACATTTCCACTGTAACGAAAGTATACAACGATGACTACGTTTCCTTTCTCATATACGTGTTTTTGACTCTTCATTTTAGCTACTCACTGGGAATTGTTTCTCTACTTACTTCAGTTAGTGCTCCTCCCCCCTTCTCGCGCGCTGTTTGCACGTCAGTATTTCCTGCTACCACACTATTGACATCCCTACACCAGTCAGCGATGTGTTCTAAAACTTACGGTACACGCATTTGGTATAAATCCCGCTAGTTAGAATTCTGTGACGAAACGTATTTGCGACCTAGAACTAGTTGCTTCACTATAACATAATTGTGTCCACACTTCTTTTCCTCTATAGTCATTTTTCAACACTAAATATCAACCAATGAATGAGAATTGTTTACTCTGGTTATAGTTTCCAGCCCCACAATGCGCTTCGCATTTTGTTTGCTCACAGGTTCTCTGCTAGTACGCTGCCGACCACACTACAGCTGCTTGGAGATTAGGCCCCAAATTTCCTATCCATAGCGCCCATTGTCGTTGGCATTAATTTATTTTTATTTATCACTACGTTTTTATGTATTACTCATGACATCGCTTATGCGTACTTACAATTTTCGTTTATGCCTTATGACAATTATAGTTGTGTAAGGTTTTGTTTTCTTCCTTTATCGTACTTTTATCCCCCACCCTGACGAACGTCAAGATATGTATCTCATTAACTGATTAGATCCAGTTCTTGTATGGTGTTTGCACTTCTTGTTTGGTTTCTTTATAACATTTTGGTACAAGCACTACGAACCACATGCAAGAGTTTTATATTAATGGATTCATTATTGTCTTACTCATTGTTCGTGTGTTTATTTTCAGGAACACAGCAATACCCTGCGTGCATCTTATTGCTGACACTAGCAAATAATGTGACGGTTGTTAAGTATGTACTATTTTTTATCTTTAAACATTTTTATTCAATTTTTAAGCTTTTCGTCCTTTATTTTAATATTCTTATCTAACTTCTACTTATTTGTGGCCTATTTTCCTGTAAAGCCTTCGGAAGAAGGGCACTAAGTGACTGAAATCGGTTACAGACATAAAATTTCTTTTATGCAACTGGTTGCTGATTATTTACATGTATAAAATAGTAGGATATAAAGTATTATACACGACGCAAATGGACACAATCAAATGTTTACAATGTATACAACATTAATACAAGTTACGACCAGTATCTGACTGCATTGTGTTTAGCCACTGCCAATTCCAACACTGTGGACGAATCCGGACAAGCCGGCATTTCATGCGATGATTACAATTTTGTTTCTACCCACGTTCCCACAGCGTGTCTCCATTTTTCAATAACTGTGCACAATCTGCTTAAGGACATCCACGTAAACTACCCGCATCATGACAGGGTGGCAAGGCGGCAATTCTTCTTCCGTTCTAGCACGTTCCAGACGATCAGGATACCCCTATCCCCTGTCCCACATGGCTTATCTTGGGTCTGAGTGAAATGGAGCAGTAGACAATAAGAAAATCTTCTTGGGTTCCAGACGAGCTGATGTTGGCTGATATTCATGAAAGGGATGGGCTAAAACGTTACAAACCTTTTTCGCCTGAATGTCAGAAGCCATTTCAGTTCTGATGTAAGGGGGGAGGGGGAGGGGTCAGTGTCTGGAAGTGAATCCAACTTCTGTGTGCATGTTGGTATCAAACTGCGTGTGATTAGCCTGAAGTTTTCTTTCAGGGTTCAAATGGCTCTGAGCACTACGCGACTTAACTTCTGAGGTCATCAGTCGCCTAGAACTTAGAACTAATTAAACCTAACTAACCTAAGGACATCACACACATCCATGCCCGAGGCAGGATTCGAACCTGCGACCGTAGCGGACGCTCGGCTCCAGACTGTAGCGCCTAGAACCGCACGGCCACTCCGGCCGGCTCTTTCACGGTAATGTCGACTTTTTTGCATGTCAAGATTCAGCAACAGAATAGCGTGGAAGTGCTTTGCCCCAGTTTGTAGCCTAAGCGGATGCAGTCAACGTCATAGTGCAGGGCCGTCGAGCTCTGAAAGTTTCAGATGAGCTTGTACTGATGTAAATGTCGAACATTCCACCTCAAGAGAACAGTCTGCTGCTCAGTGCATCAAGTGATGCTATCGTAGTCAGCGACAGCTGTAAATTATCCAGTAATCCTGTGGAAAAGAGCTGCGCCCAAGTTAAGTAAATCTTTTCTAGTTTGATGAATATTCTCCCAGAGCAGTCAAAGAACCCACAGTTAGGGCCAGACAAAAGTAGTTTTGCCTGGTCGCAACACTAACGCTGGTTATACACTGAAGTGCCAAAGAAACTGGTATAGGCATGCGTATTCAAATACAAAGATATGTAAACAGGCAGAATATGGCGATGCAGCCGGCAACGCCTATGTAAGACAGCAAATGTCCGGCGCAGTTGTTACATCGGTTACTGCTGCTACACTGACAGGTTATCAAGATTTAAGTGAGTTTGAAAATGGTGTTACAGTCGGCGCACGAGCAATGGAACACAGCATCTCCGAGGTAGCAATGAAGTGGGGATTTTCCCGTGCGACCATTTCACGGGTGTACCATGAATATCAGGAATCTGGTGAAGCATCAAATCTCCGAAATCGCTGCGGCCGGAAAAAGATCCTGCAGTAACGGGACCAACGAGCACTGAAGAGAATCGTTTAACGTGGTAGAAGTGCAAACCTTCCGCAAATTGGTGCAGATCTCAGTACTGGGCCATCAACAAGTGTCAGCGTGCGAACCATTCAACGAAACACTATCGGGAAGTGCTTTCGGAGCCGAAGGCCCCACTCGTGTAGCCTTGATGACTGCATGACACAAAGCTGTACGCCTCGCCTCGCCTGGGCCCGTCAACACCGACATTGGACTGTTGATGGCTGCAAACATGTTGCCTGGTCCAACGAGTCTCGTTTGAAATTGCATCGAGCAGATGGACATGTACGGGTATGGAGACAAATATCATGAATCCATGGACTCTGCATGTTACAGGGGACTGTTCAAGCTGATGGAGGCTCCGTAATGGCGTGGGGCGTGTGCAGTTGGAGTGGTATGGAACCCCAGATCCGTCTAGATACGACTCTGACAGGTGACACTAACATAACCATCCTGTCTGATCACCTGCATCCATTCATGTCCATTGTGCTTTTTGACGGACTTGGGCAATTCCAGCAGGACACTGAGACACCCCACACGTCCAGAAGTGCTACAGAGTGGCTCCAGGAACTCTCCTTTGAGTTTTAACACTTCCACTGGTCACCAGACTCCCGAGACATGAACATTAATGAGCATATCTGGGATCCCTTGCAAAGTGCTGTTCAGAAGAGATCTCCACCCCCTCGTACTCCTATGGATTTATGGATAGCCCTGCAGGATTCCTGGTGACAATTCCCTCCAGCACTACTTCAGACATTAGCTGAGTCCATGCCACGTCGTGTTGCGGCAATTCTGCGTGCTCGCGGGGGCCCTACACGATATTAGGCAGGCGTACCAGTTTCTTTACCTCTTCAGTGTAAAATAACTCAGACCATTCATTTTAAGAGTTTCTGCGAAGATTTTTGCTATTAAGAAGAAAGAGTGGCCCAACAGTACGTTTTTCGCTCTTGAACTCCACCACATTCCTATGTGACTTTTAAATTTAACAAGCAGGTTCTTGGATACATGATTAAGCGCGTATCTGACTCCTTTCCATACTAATATTAACTAATAACTTTACCTCATGTAATTTTTACACTGTTTTCTTATGTAAAGAACCGATAGGAGTGAAAATCCTGTTTGCACCTCCACAAAATGAATAATCACCAAACGAGATTGTGCAACTGTTAAGTCGTCATACTCGCATTCTGAAGAGTGACGCTCAAATCTCCCTCTGTTGGTTCCGCTTTAATTTCCTCAAAATTATTTGAAAAGTGGTTACCGGTAAGAGCACGGACTGTTCCTCTCCCCTCCTTTTTCTGTCTTGTCTGCCGCTTCTTATCCAGACAAAGTGACTTCAGATGGGTATTTCCTTCCTTCAAGACAAATGGGATATCAACGGGAGGCCAGTTACCTGGAAGAGAATCGGAAAACCCAACATCGGAGCATTGTTCGCCATCGCTTCGCCTCGCGCCTTGGCGTCTCTCGGACAGACGTCTCGAGATAAACTGGAGGCTGGCATCGCATCCTGCTAACTTAAATGTCAGCGATATTAATGACTTACTCGCTGCTATTTCACCGCGCCACAAGCGGTTTCATCTGACTGGAAAATTATTTTCAATCGTGGCTCGCAACTCTGGCTGTCTTATGCATTAAGAAACAACACATTGTCGACCACCAGTCACCAGCTGTTGTTAATCGAATGTCATCACTCATTTTCATACATATTCGTGATACGAAAAATATTGGGTTCCCTCTCCTTTTTTCGGCGTAACGTGTGACTGTATCGAACGAATGAAAGATGAGTGCTCTGGCAGTCGAGTATTTGTGTTAATAGGACGAAGCTTTGAATGAATATAAGGAGAGAGGGTTAAAACCAGTGTAAGGACACGGCCTGCTCCTCGTGAATAGCACTAAAGGACCACTGAACTTTCCGTCGCTAGCCGACAGGCCGTCAATGGCACCAACAACCCTCACTCCACGACCTATTACAGAGAGGTTTTGAAATTATTCCAGGACATTGTGCAGGACTCCAGTGTTCATAAAATGTCCACTGTTCGCCACTGACTCCTCCCATTCCTGGTCGAAAACAGGAAATAAAAATTTCTTATCCTACCAGTATTCGATTCCGATGTCTCTGGGACGAATCCAACACGCCAATGAACAATAGCAACCTCAATCTTGGAGGTTGTAAGTCTACGATATCGCCGATGAAAATCGCGCGGTTATCTGCAGGAGAAAGAAAATACATACCAGAAATCTGTACGCTACAAAGCCCGATTGCATCGTTCACACGTTACCGTATAAAAACGATCTTCCTATGCAGAACTCTGGTTACGCAGGCCGTAAACAGGACTTTCTTCACCCGTGAATCGCTCATCGTTTCTGCTTTCTGTCTCGATCTAAGACTGATCCAAAAAAAGGCAGAACGTACTGAGAGGCACCCACATTCCTTGCTCATACTGTGGCATCAAGCAGTCAGGCCTGCAAGATGAGTGGTCTGCCAAGCGAGTGGATTCATTCTTATTTATCGAGTAACATGAGCTCTAGTACTCACAATTAAGTTACAAATTATTCTCCTGTTTGAATATTACGCAACGGAAACGGATAATGCACTTCTGACTATTAGTAATTTACACAACTCTGACTGTTCACTAGCACTGGCAGTACCACATTTTCTTTCTTACTCAACGGCTTTGATCAACACGTGGCCATCGCACTGAATATGAATGGCGCACACATTATAAATTCTGGGTATCATGACAACATACTATTCGGAGGAAAAGACCACCAATCTTTTTCTTTTCACTATTTTTTTTATTCCGATAAATTCTATAACCTAAACACACCATTACATTTTCTACAACAATTCCACATGAGAAACTCCGCCCAGTGGGCATGGCTTTACATTGGTGATTCTCTATCTTATGGTCTCGTGATTATCTAATACTACAGTGCACTTTCTGGATAGGATGGTTGATCTTTGCTATATCTCACACTTCGACTCTCACACCCATCATCACGAAAATTTCCTCCAGACCGAGCGGTACAAAAAGGAACATGCATAACACACTGCCTCTGAGCCTGTCTTGCTACTCTCCCATGCAAACCACACATACTTAAACTACATGAAATACACCACACTGGCAACATGGAATACAACACAAGGAATAGTCACAACGTTATAATCACATCACTTTCAGCTTTCCCACTTCAATTAGTATTCATCCCAGTTTCACACGACACTGCCCCACTTCATAACTTTTCTTTCCTACTATGAACTCTCGAGGATATATGCACGTCTTCCTGTGCAATGCAAGCCAAGTGGCGTTGCTGGATAGACGGCTGACTCTCCTTGCTTCACTCTCAGAGTATTATAGTTTGAATCAAGCGTCACACGGAAACATAACACGCAAAGTAGTATTAAGAACATATTCGTCACACACGCGAGTCCTCAACTGATACCATGGACGAGTACTTCTCTTTATCCTATGTCTCATACACAGATTGAGACTCACACAGTACTCACCACGTCGAAGTGCTCGTCTCTAATTTCAAGTCCTGCACACGCCGTTTCTTAAATATTTCCAACTTATAGTACACACACCAGTAATTCAGCTTAACTTAAGCACTCGGAAGTATTTCAACTTATTGCTACACGTGGTTTCATTGTGACCGTTAGTCACTTGCGAAGATTACTACGATCCCCTTAATATTACCTGCCTGTCGTTTAATTCTCCCCCCAAAAGTTCCTGAAATAGAGAAATAATTATTCCAAACGTCTCTTAAGTATTCCACATGCATACCATTCTCTCCACTCTTTTGTCTTTACAGAGCACACCTAAGACAGGTCTTACCAACACAAGATCCAGCGCCAGAATGCTGAAACATGACCATTCTTCAGGTCATCTCGCACCTCTCTCAAGGTAGGGGAAGACCATGCTACCGTATTGGTCAGCCACATTTCAGGCGCTGAAAGCTCAGGTAAATTTCATCTCTTTGGTTCCACCAAAGGTGACCAAAGGACCGTCTCAAAGATGATCATATATTGCACATTCACTATCTGCGGTTAGCAGACGACCATACATTCATTCATTTCGCAGATCTCACCAAACTGGATGTAGGGATTTATTTTGTGGGAGTGTACATGTGATCAATTAAATAGATAAATTGTCATTCTTTCCTATAATGGTATCTGGCTTCGGTGTATTAAGTGAAATTGAGTTATTATTACAAAAAATATGTTGTTCTGACAAGAGTAACGAAGAGTGTTGTACCTATTTTCAATGTCGGGCGGTACTGTACCCTTTCAGTACTTATGCGCGCATACATGTGCCAGGTTGATTCCTGATCTATTCTGCTCGTTGTCGGTCTGGCAGGCTTACACAGTTAGAGAGAGAGAGAGAGAGAGAGAGAGAGAGAGAGAGAGACAATAAAACTGAATAAATTGAAACCTATGAGGATGCAGACGATCAGTTGCTCTTCCTGTGCTGTCTCCAAATGGAGTAAGTACGATTAGGCTACGTACAGGGTACCAGCGAAGGAGTTCCTGATTTCAAAATTAAATTTGTCGAAAGCTAAGACCGATGAATGCAGCCAACGATATGTTTATTGTGACAGCTGTACGAATTTTAAGTAGAAGTTTCGAAACAGTTGGGAATGCTCCTAACAGATGGCGCTGTAATCGCAGTATGTAGCGCCCATAAATACTGCGCCGCTAGCGATCAGTTCCACCGCTGAAACGGGAAAGGAGGTTAGCGTACCAAGGAAGAGGTTGAAATCATGTATTCCACTGAACAACGTGTTTTTCTGGTACTGGAATACCACAGGTTAGAACTCAGCCCAGTGGTAACGACGCGCAATTTTCAAACACGATTTAGTGTTCCAAAAGGACCCAACGCGAAAACCATTCCCAAGCTCTTCACCAAATTCTAACAGACAGGCAGTGTGGGTGATAATCGAACGGGGAATGTTGGGCGCAGGCAAAGTGTAGTTATTCCGAAAATGTCGCCACGGTTTCTGGAATTATTCAGCAAAATGCAAGGAAATCCGTCCGAAGTACTGCAACAGAGACTAGTTTGAAGCGATCCAGCACGCAGAAAATTTTGAGACAGAGCCTACACATGTTTCCATTCAAAGCCACAAAGTCATACCTGTACGAGCTGTGCGACAGAGGTCTGACTTTGCGAACCAGATTCTCGCAATGATTAATAATGAAAGATTTGATGCTGGCTGAACCTTGTTCGCAGATGAAGTACACTTGCACCTGAATGAAGTAGTGAATAAGCTTAACTTGCCGATTTTGGGGTTTCGAAAATCTCCATTTGTGTGAAGTGAAATAATGCATTCTCCATGAGTTACTGTTTGGTCTGTGGTATGCATCAGAGGCATTATTGGCCCTTTTTTCATGCGAGAAACGATCACTAGTGAATGTCACATTGCAATTTTGGAACAATCTGTTGCCACACAGCTAGCGTTGGAGGATCGACCATGCACCGAGTGGTTCGTGCGAGATGGTGCCACACCGCATCGCACCGAACAGGTGTTACACTTTCTCGCGAGTGTTTAGGGAACAGAGTCACTGCGTTTCAATATTGCAAATTTTGTGGTGCAGGAATGAATTGGCCTCCACATTCACGCGATCTCACTCTTTGCGACTACTTTTTGTGGGGCACTTGACAGTGACTACCGAAATTATCCCACCTCACTGGATGAGCCTGAAACAGCGATATGCGTGGTGTGTAAGTCCTTTTCCGTTGAGACACTAATGGATATCAAATGAAACTCCCTGGTTCCATAGACCTTCTCAAGTCTCAAACATGTATAATGTATACAGGGTGGTCCATTGATAGTGACCGGGCCAAATGTCTCACGAAATAAGCGTCAAACGAAAAAACTACAAAGAACGAAACTCGTCTAGCTTGAAGGGGGAAACCGGATGGCGTTATGGTTGGCCGGTGAGATGGCGCTGCCATAGGTCAAACGGATATCAACTCCATTTTTTAAAATAGGAACCCCCATTTTTTATTACATATTGATGTAGTACGTAAAGAAATACGAATGTTTTAGTTGGACCACTTTTTTCGCTTTGTGATAGATGGTGCTGTAATAGTCACAAACGTATAAGTACGTGGCATCACGTAACATTCTACCAGTGCGGACGGTATTTGCTTCGTGATACATTACCCGTGTTAGAATGGACCATTTACCAATTGCGGAAAAGGTCGATATCGTGTTGATGTATGGCTATTGCGATCAAAATGCCCAACGGGCGTGTGCTATGTATGCTGCTCGGTATCCTGGACGACATCATCCAAGTGTTCGGACCGTTCGCCGGATAGTTACGTTATTTAAGAAAACAGGAAGTGTTCAGCCACATGTGAAACGTCAGCCACGACCTGCAACAAATGATGATGCCCAAGTAGGTGTTTTAGCTGCTGTCGCGGCTAATCCGCACATCAGTAGCAGACAAATTGCGCAAGAATCGGGAATCTCAAAAACGTCGGTGTTGAGAATGCTGCATCAACATCGATTGCACCCGTACCATATTTCTATGCACCAGGAATTGCATGGCGACGACTTTGAACGTCGTGTACAGTTCTGCCACTGGGCACAAGAGAAATTACGGGACGATGACAGATTTTTTGCACGCGTTCTATTTAGCGACGAAGCGTCATTCACCAACAGCGGTAACGTAAACCGGCATAATATGCACTATTGGGCAACGGAAAATCCACGATGGCTGCCACAAGTGAAACATCAGCGACCTTGGTGGGTTAATGTATGGTGCAGCATTATGGGAGGAAGGATAATTGGCCCCCATTTTATCGATGGCAATCTAAATGGTGCAATGTATGCTGATTTTCTACGTAATGCTCTACCGATGTTGCTACAAGATGTTTCACTGCATGACAGAATGGCGATGTACCTCCAACATGATGGATGTCCGGCACATAGCTCGCGTGCGGTTGAAGCGGTATTGAATAGCATATTTCATGGCAGGTGGATTGGTCGTCGAAGCACCATATCATGACTCGCACGTTCACCGGACCTGACGTCCCCGGATTCCTTTCTGTGAGGAAAGTTAAAGGATATTTGCTATCGTGATCGACCGACAACGCCTGACAACATGTGTCAGCGCATTGTCAATGCATGTGCGAACATTACGGAAGGCTAACTACTCGCTGTTGAGAGGAATGTCGTTACACGTATTGACAAATGCATTGAGGTTCACGGACATCATTTTGAGCATTTATTGCATTAATGTGGTATTTACAGGTAATCACGCTGTAACGGCATGCGTTCTCAGAAATGATAGGTTCACAAAGTTACATGTATCACATTGAAACAACCGAAATAAAATGTTCAAACGTACCTACGTTCTGTATTTTAATTTTAAAAAACCTACCTGTTACCAACTGTTTGTGACTATTACAGCGCCATCTATCACAAAGCGAAAAAAGTGGGCCAACTAAAACATTCATATTTCTTTACTTACTACACGAATATGTAATAAAATATGGGGGGTTCCTACTTAAAAAAACGGAGTTGATATCCGTTTGACCTATGCCAGCGCCATCTAGCGGGCCAACCATAGCGCCATCTGGTTTCCCCCTTCAAGCTAGACGAGTTTCGTTCTTTGTAGTTTTTTCGATTGATGCTTATTTCGTGAGATATTTGGCCCGGTCACGATCAATGGACCACCTTGTATACACGGTCTGAAGCAACGAATGAAATTTTTTTTATCTAAAGCCAGGATTCGAACGTGGGTCTTCTGCTCAGTAGGCAGATGCGCAAACCACTACGCCACCCTGGCGCAGTGGCTTTGCATAACTCGACGGGCTACTCGAGAACGCCTCCATTCTCAGTCCAAATTCCCGTTCACGTTTCAGTCCACTTGTTATTCCCCCTAAACTCGAACAGCATTGCACAGTCTCTCCAGCTCTGTTGGAATAGAACGTCAGCATCAAACGAAATGGATGATTCTGACTGAAATTGCACAAGGAGTCAGATCGGGCGAATGTGGAGGTCGATCCCTCCCTGTGTTAGAAAATTTGCAATAATTATGTCTCGAACATCAAGTGTGCTGAAGGGTGATTGGGAATTTGCACTGAGAAGCGAGGTATGCTAGGGCTGACCGTGTAGCTGTGCAAAGCCACTTTGCCAGGGTAGTGTAGTGGTTGCATCTGCCTAATGAGGAGGTTCGAGACCTCGCCTTCGTACAAACTTCGATTCATCGCTCCAGTCGCTATACATACATCAGTAAAGGACGTGATGGCAAATTTCATCGTTCATTTGCACCACCGCTGTACTACGAGTGATGAACATTTCGATAGGGTTGCGTTCACTGCTGGTAGAGGACGAGTTTCATTATGCACGCTGATATTGACCGAGCTGCACAGTGTGCAGCGCCATCTGTTAGCAGCTTACTGAGCTATTTCGAAACTTCAGTGTAAGAATTCTTGCGGATTTCACATTAAACATTTCTGTTGTTGTACTCGTCTATCGATCTTGGTTTTGAACTCAGCGACTCTTCCGCCAGACACTCCGTATCATTTGCCACAGACCGTCTGCCAACCTGTGGATTACGTGTGCAGTATATCGTGTGCGATATCTCAAATTTTTAGCGCCGAATCTCACAAAATGAGAGCACATGAGGTTGAAATTTCCTGGCAGATTAAAGCTGCGTGCCGGACCGAGACTCGAACTCGGGACCTAGGAGACAAGGTATTGGCGCAAGTGAAGCTGCGAGGAGGGGTCGTGAGTCGTGCTCGGGTATCCCAGTTGGCGCTGGGACTGTAGCTCATCTTAAAAAAAAAAGCCTGAATGAAAGGATCAACAACGAACGTCAACGGATGTCATGTGACGTCCACTACGATCAAATACAACGACCAACAGCAAACAAAAATAAAATGGTAGAGCACTTGCCCAAGAAGACAAAGGTCCCGAATTCGAGTCGCGGTCCAGCACACAGGTTTTAACTGCCAGCAAGTTTTATATCAGCGCACACTACGCTACAGACTGAAAATTTCATTCTTGCACGTGAGATTGTTGACGGCAGGGGGGGGGGGGGGCATGTTCCGATCGCCTAGTTCATGTGGTGCAATTCGACAGAGGTAGGGTATGTTGTGGTATTCCCTAACAACATTCCACTATCGTCTACGACGAAACAAAGATAACAAGCATCGACCATGCAGACGAGACAAATACTTGACAAGATGTATCTGGAACATCTTAGCTGATTAGAAAATTAGTAGACAGGAATGCCATTAAATACTTAGCTGTAATTCAGCGTCAGCGGTGAAAGTCGATCTTGACTTCGTACAATAATATTTACAAGTGCAATTATAGACTGAACTGCGAATACTGCTTTACAATTCTGATTGCTTTACACAAATAGATCAATTGTCAATGCATAAACTGTATAGGGAGCCTGGCTAGGTCGTAGCTTCTGACTTAGCTGAAGGCTATGCTAACTAGCGTCTCTGCAAATGAGGGCTCTGAAACAACGAATGAAATTTTTTTATCTAAAGCCAGGATTCGAACGTGGGTCTTCTGCTCAGTAGGCAGATGCGCAAACCACTACGCCACCCTGGCGCAGTGGCTTTGCATAACTCGACGGGCTACTCGAGAACGCCTCCATTCTCAGTCCAAATTCCCGTTCACGCTTCAGTCCACTTGTTATTCCCCCTCTGAAACTGTAACAAGTGAACCATTCCTATTGAAGTCGGCTGTAGAACTGGCCAGTGCGCTAGCTTGTCTCGTCAGCCCAGCCGAGTGGCGGCGCTCGGTCTGTTAGCGTCGACAGTGGCGACTCGCGGGTCCGATGTGTACTGACGGACCGCGGCCGATTTGAAGCCTACAACCTAGCAAGTGTGGTGCCTTGCGGTGACACCACAGAAACTGGGGTGTATGTTAACTTAGGCGTCGAAACTATAAGGCTGGCTTGGCTCCATTTCAGTCGAGTGACGCGGTTGCCTGCTCAGATCCCCTGACGTAACTTTACAGCAAGCTCTGCCGCTCGTTCCTCACGTTTAGTGCGTCGAGTCAAGTCAGCGACATCACAACAACAGAAGGTGTTTTTGCGTTCTCCGTTTCTACAAGTGGCTCTGTTACAGACGTGCGGCGTGATTTGCATGAAGAGTACGGCTCCGCATTACCTATAAGGAAAGGACTGTACGGGTCTCGTACTGTAGTGTTGGTCTCCAATGCCCCCTGATCCCATAGCAGCCGCGCGGGATTAGCCGAGCGGTCCGCGGCGCTGCAGTCATGGACTGGGCAGCTGCTCCCGGCGGAGGTTCGAGTCCTCCATCGGGCACGGGTGAGTGTGTTTGTCCTTAGGGTAATTTAGGTTAAGTAGTGTGTAAGCTTAGGGACTGGTGACCTTAGCAGTTAAGTCCCATAAGATTTCACACACATTTGAACATTTTTTTTATGCCATAGCATGTGATACGTTTTTTTTTCTTGGGGATGGGGGGGGGGGGGGGCATGGGAAATATGTCTTTATGCCTCCCATTACGCCGAATAGCAACAGCGGTGAGTTCAGTAACTTCACACATGGTCGAAAAAATATGAAACGAGTTTGACTACCGTCTGAACGTCTGTCGTGCATCTAGTAGTGGGCAACTCAGCGTTTGTGAAAGGTAAATAAACAGTTTGAACCCAAACGAGAATTATAAAAAGTACCAAAACGTTATGTGTTCATGCATGTAAAAGTATCCCCCACGTCCTATACTCAATTTAAAATCGACCCCAAATTTTTGTCTTCATTATGTAGAAGGTATAGCCTTTTAAAATGGGATGAATCTTTTCGTAACTCCTTGGTATTACAGAATGTCTCACAGACGTTCATAAAACTAGAGCACAGTATTTAGAATTTTACAGACGACAGTAGTTAGGAGTTTTTCGTAAGACGTGTTGAGGCGGTGCGTAATATTGCGACTTCGGCCGTGGAGGTGAGTGAACTTAGGAGGCCAGTCTGAGGACACCGAAACGGATGCGCTGGCGTTCCGGAAGCGGCTGCAAACCAACACAGGGCCGGGCGGTGCCATCGCCTGCGTGGGGGAACCCGGGCTGGCAGGAAAACCCGAGGGGCATTCATAAAGAGTCATCCCTCCCCCCTCTCCCTCAAATTCCGCCTGAATGAATTTGGCCGCAGCTGGCGTGCGCCGCTGCAGGATGCCGGCCCCCACACCCTGCCATCGCTACGTTCAGTCGTGCTTAAAATATTCTGCTACGCCACAATAAACTCAGAAGTAAACGTAGCAGTTATCTCACAAGTCATTAACATTGTCGTAAAAATAAATTAGTAAGGTTTTTGACTAATACAGCTCCAGTACATTAGTTCCAGATTGAAACATTCAGACTGCAGTGGGCATAGATATCATTTTCATGAGTATTAACTGACTCGTGAACATGCGGAGAAAAATGTTGCGCATTGACCTTATCCAGTACTTTGCTCGTCGGCGTTATGTGCGGTCACTAGGTAGACCCACTAGGGCGGTGTTTCCCAACCATTCTTAGACCATTACCCCTAAGTGCAATTAAACATTAGCTAGTACCCCTACCATCCCCCCCCTCCCTCGTCCTGTTGTCTGTTGCCCCCTCTTCGCCTACATTACTACCAATTTCAGCACCTAAAAGTAGAATGAAAGACTTTTCTTGGAACACATTTTTTAAATGACGAAAGATGAATGAGATTTTGTGTGTGTGTGTGTGTGTGTGTGTGTGTGTGTGTGTGTTAGAATGAATGACGAAGGAATTCTAGGTGCATCACACGTGCTACCCACAACTCCTCCTCAGATAGGGAAGCTAACTATCCACAGTGAGGGTCGATACTTGTTACAAAACATGTTTCCCCTGAACTACTCCCCTCCATTGCGGCACTCCCTTGACCTGCACACTTCAACCCCATTTAAAATCAACCAAATTAAAATGTGTGCACTATACTTACCGTTCGTAAATAGCTTGATTGCTGCACTGCCTACTTCTGAACTGGCAGAAATTGGAAGACTTTCAGGTTGTTAATGGTTTGTGTCTGCCTTCGCCCACTAATACCAATAATAATAATAATATACATTATTATAATAATAATACTATGTATGTAGTTTTGTAGGGCGGGCAACCACAGCCAAACTTCGACATTTTTCCAAGGTAAATTCCGCACTGGCTCTATCAATGATTTTTATTAAATCTGCGACCGGTTTCGCACCACTTATCGCTGCATCCTCAGGCAATATGCGCTGTTTATAACATGGTAACGTTGAACATTCCCCTGTAGCCACTCCCCACCATTCACGTCCAATATACCGTCATCTGGTGAAAGCGGTAGTTAAAATGAAATTTTTTTTGAAAAAAAGGCTGATTATTTTATTACATTACAGTCGTGGAACGTGTTAATCGACGCAGCAAAGTGGTTTTGTGTCAGCCAGTACGCCTTCGGAATTTCAGTAGTAATGGTGTCGGTGATGCGCAAGGCCTCTTTTGTAATGTCTGCCACTAAAATTTGTGTCTTCGTAACGCTCTCGCACTGTAACTTGTAACGTGTCAGGCAAATCCAACACCTTCCATGAAAACCCTGACATGATAAGCAAATCCAGTAGTATGTCACATAGCTCCGAATAAATCGTGACATTAAATTAACCAAAGTAATACGAGTAACGAGTGAGCAAATGGAATACCACAGACTAACACAAGAACGCCTAAATGCATGTCATACCTTCCCACCGTGAGACAGACGCAGTTCCGAGGGGAGAAACGAGAACAGAAGCCGAGAGCAGAACCGTGTTAAGCGAGAAGGCCCTACGATAAGGGACCGACGGACACCCACGTCGCCAGCTAACCGCTACGACTACACCACCCGCAAGTTTTAGCGTGAGACTTTTTCGCGTCTCTGTTACGTTAGGACCACCCCCAGCCCATGTTAAAAGCTAGAGCCCTCCAGAAGAACGGTATAGATCTTACGATAACACAACAAGGGCTACACCACCCGCAAGTTTTAGCGTGAGACTTTTTCGCTTCTCTGCTACGTTGCAAACTTTAAAAACATTGCCCCACCACGAAAAGTATAACGTTTCTCATTGGATAGACAGAATTTTTGTAGGCGGAGCTTAAGGTTAACATTGGTCAGATGAAAACACAGCCAGATAGTTTTTTTTTTAAACCAACTTCTGTAAATTGTAGTAAGGAGAAGTTAGGACAGAGTTGCTTCCGAGACGGAGAGGTGCGTGGGGCTGTGCTGTCCGCCGCCCCCTGACGAACATCGACAAGGTAATGAACGCACGCGATGCCGCATAACAGCGCATAGAGCTTCACCCAGAACTGCAGAAGTCTCATCTGTTACACCCCTTTTTGCGTAATACTAGTGTCGATCGTCAATTAAAGCTCATGGTGTTCACATTTGCCACTTGAAGTAAAAATCTGAAACGCGATGATTTTTCTGTTATGTAGCTATTGGGAAGCCACATCAGCCACTAATTTACGACAAGTTAGATAAGTAATTAAAGATAATTGAGGGTCACTGTAGACCATTTTGATAGTTTTCTCTTTTGTGAAACTTAATTTAAACCTAGATTATAGATGTGATATGGCATAGGTCATCCTTCGATCCATTGTAGAACTTGGAAACCCATTCAGGGAATATTCGTTCACATTTTTGTTGAACCCAGTTGGTTTTTACCATCCTGTATTAAAAAATTTCCTTTTATCAATAGTGGAATTTATAAACAATGTTTTGTGAGTAGAATAAAATTTCCAATGGTAAACTTAACTGCTTTTTCGACGTTATTTTACCAGCTCATTAAAAATAGGAAAGCCTTGAACCCCTTCCACTAAATTTAGTTAGTATTAAGATTCTTTTACAGGGAGTGCAGTGGAGCTGACGCTGAAATCATTAAGTATTTGGTTATATCATCGCTAGTCTCACTGAACTCCTCTGATTTCTACATGTCATGTGTGGTCTGGCGTCTCCTTACCAGCAACAGGTCCCGGGTTCAAACTAGTCAATTCCCTAAAAAACACGCTCAGAGCGTCGTTGCGCGAAAGTGGTAGGGAGACACGATATAGAACCAACAGACACCACGCAGAAAGTTTAGAAACTACTCGATAGTGCGAGAAAACTCGCAGCTCTTCGTTGGATCTCCTCCATTTCTTTTATTAATGCTATTTGGTAAGAGTGTCAGAGCGATGAGCAGCAGTCAAGAATCGGTCGAAATAGTGTATCAGAAGCTAGATATTTCGTGAAAGCATTACATTTACTAAACAGTCTTCCAATGAACCTCAGTCCGGTATCTGCTTTTCCTACAATCTGTTTTGTGTGGTCATTCGCCTACGGCCGCTCCAGACAGTTACTCCTTGGTATTTCACGAGGAGCTTTCACTAAATGCAACACATTTTTTTCGTGCAATTTCGGTCGAAAAAAATGTTTAATTTGTTTTGGAACATCGTGGAATATTCCCGCTTCAGCCGCTGTAGTTCCATGAAGTTGCAATAGATGGTGGCGTTGTAAGTGAACCTTAAGGCTGCATCCGTAACGGTGGTGCGTTCCAGGAGCAGAGCTATCACTGAGATTTTCTTGGCGGAAAGCCAGAGCGTCGGAGATAGTCATAGGTGCTTGCAGAATGTCTACGGAGATCTAGCTGTGAACAAAAGCTCGGCGACTCGTTGGGCGAGGCGTCTCTCGTCATCGCAACAAGGCTCACAAACCTGTCCCATCTCCCGCTTGCCGGCCGGTCGCACAAAGCTGTGACTCCTGCAATGTTGGAACGTGCGGACACTCTCATTCGAGGTGTTCGAAGGATCACACTCAAACACCTGGATGCACAACTCGTCGTCTCTGATGGTAGTGTTGACACACTCGTCATGAGTTGGGATTCTCAAAAATGTGTGCCCGCTGATTTCCTCGCCGGCTGACAGAAGACCATATTGAGCAACGAAGAAGTTTGCGCCTTACGAGGCTGATCGTGAGAATTTTTTGTCGAACATCGTCAGGAGTGATGAAACAAGCATTCGTCTCTTCGAACCGGAAACAAAACGCCAATCCACGGAGTAGCGGCATACCACCTCTCCCGCGAAAAAAAAAACGTTCGAAGCCGCATCCACAGCCGGTATGTGCAGGTACGTGCCGAGAAAAACCGTGAGGGACGGGAAAACCCACAGTGGTTCAACAACAAAGTTAGGAAACTACTGCGAAAGCGAAGAGAGCTTCACTGCAAATTTAAACGCAGCCAAAACCTCTCAGACAGACAGAAGGTAAACGATGTCAAAGTTTGCGTAAGGAGGGCTGTGCGTGAAGCGTTCGGTGAATTCGAAGGTAAAATTCTATCTACCGACTTGACAGAAAATCCTAGGAAGTTCTGGTCTTACGTTAAATCAGTAAGTGGGTCGAAACAGCATATCCAGACTCTGGGATGATAATGGCATTGAAACAGAGGATCACACGCGTAAAGACCTTTTTCCAAAGCTGTTTCACAGAGGAAGACCGCACTGCAGTTCCTTCTCTAAATCCTCGCACGAACGGAAAAATGGCTGACATCGAAATAAGTGTCCAAGGAATAGAAAATCAACTGAAATCACTCAACAAAGTCCACTGGACCTGACGGAATACCAAAAAAATGGTTCAAATGGCTCTGAGCACTATGGGACTTAACTACTGAGGCCATCAGTCCCCTAGAACTTAGAACTACTTAAACCTAACTAACCTAAGGACATCACACACATCCATGCCTGAGGCAGGATTCGAACCTGCGACCGTAGCGGTCACGCGGTTCCAAACTGACGCGCTTAGAACCGCACGGCCACACCGGCCGGCACGGAATACCAATTCGATTCTACACAGAGTACGTGAAAGAATTTGCCCACCTTCTAACAGCCGTGTACCGCAAGTCTCTAGAGGAACGAAAGGTTCCAAATGATTTGAAAAGAGCACAGGTAGTTCCAGTTTTCAAGAAGGGCCGTCGAGCAGATGCACAAAACTATAGGCCTACATCTCTGACATTGATCTGTTGTAGAATTTTAGAACACGTTTTTTGCTCGCGTATCATGTCATTTCTGGAAACCCAGAATCTACTCTGTAGGGATCAACATGGATTCCGGAAACAGCGATCGTGTGAGACCCAACTCGCTTTATTTGTTCATGAGACCCAGAAAATATTAGATACAGGCTCCCAGGTAGATGCCATTTTCCTTGACTTCCGGGAGGCGTTCGATACAGTTTGGCACTGTCGCCTGATAAACAAAGTAAGAGCCTACGGAATATCATACCAGCTGTGTGGCTGGATTGAAGAGTTTTTAGCAAACAGAACACAGCATGTTGTTCTCAATGGAGAGACGTCTACAGATTTAAAGTAACCTCTGAAGTGCCACAGGGGAGTGTTATGGGACCACTGCTTTTCACAATATATACAAATGACCTAGTAGATAGTGTCGGAAGTTCCGTGCGGCTTTTCGCGGATGATGCTGTAGTACACAGATAAGTTGCAGCATTAGAAAATTGCAGCGAAATGCAGGAAGATCTGCAGCGGATAGGCACTTGGTGCAGGGATTGGCAACTGACCATTAACATAGACAAATGTAATGTATTGCGAATACATAGAAAGAAGGATCCTTTATTGTATGATTATATGATAGCGGAACAAACACTGGTAGCAGTTACTTCTGTAAAATATCTGGGAGTATGCGTAAGGAACGATGTGAAGTGGAATGATCATATAAAATTAATTGTTGGTAAGGCGGGTGCCAGGTTGAGGTTCATTGGGAGGGTCCTTAGAAAATGTAGTCCATCAACAAAGGAGGTGGCTTACAAAACACTCGTTCGACCTATACTTGAGTATTGCTCATAAGTGTGGGATCCGTACCAGGTCGGGTTGACAAAGGAGATAGAGAAGATCCAAAGAAGAGCGGCGCGCTTTGTCACAGGGTTATTTGGTAAGCGTGATAGCGTTACGGAGATGTTTATCAAACTCAAGTGGCAGACTCTGCAAGAGAGGCGCTCTGCATCGCGGTGTAGCTTGCTGTACAGGTTTCAAGAGGGTGCGTTTCTGGATGAGGTATCGAATATATTGCTTCCCCTTACTTATACCTCCCGAGGAGATCACGAACGTAAAATCAGAGACATTCGAGCGCGCACGGAGGCTTTCCGGCAGTCGTTCTTCCCGCGAAGCATACGCGACTGGAACAGGAAAGAGAGGTAATGACCGTGGCACGTAAAGTGCTCTCCGCCACACACCGTTGGTTGGCTTGCGGAGTATAAATGTAGATGTAGAAGTTAAGGGACTCTGAAGCGCTTATTCTATTTGATGACTTCCCTCGTGGTGCAACGATCAACTGAAAAGTGCAATGTGCTGTTCTCAGGGAACTGAAGAAACGACTTCAGCGTGTTCGTCACCAAAGTAATTCAAAGGAACGCATGCTTCTCCATGACAACGCAAGGCCTCGCACACAAGTCAGCCGGCCGGTGTGGCCGTGCGGTTCTAGGCGCTACAGTCTGGAACCGCGTGACCGCTACGGTCGCAGGTTCGAATCCTGCCTCGGGCATGGATGTGTGTGACGTCCTTAGGTTAGTTAGGTTTAAGTAGTTCTAAGTTCTAGGGGACTGATGACCACAGATGTTAAGTCCCATAGTGCTCAGAGCCATTTGAACCACACACAAGTCTGCGCACCCAAGAGATGCTCACAAATCTTCATTGGACTGTTCTTCCTCAAGCATCATACAGTCCGGATCTCGCACCTTGCCGCTTCCGTCCGTTTGGCCCAGTCAGCGGGAAGCAATACGTGGATGGTGGGGAGGTTACTGATCCAGCAAGAGGTTGGCGCCAACCGTGACTAGCAGAGTGGTACCGTGAGGATATACGGGCCCTCTCATTAAGCTGGCGTCGCACTGAACAGAGATTACCTTGAGAAACAGAGTATTGTAGCCAAAAGAGCGCGAATGTATTGAAATCCTGAATGAAACCAACCTGCTTCAGAAAGAAAGCGTTGCATTAGTTACTGAACGACCCTCGTACAAATTAAGTTCCTCACGGGCAAGGAGGGAGTAGCCGTAGTAGAGTGACAGAACGGTAATGTGGGGTTTGGCCACGCGGATGTGTGGATTTTCTGGCGATAGCGATCGCTGCAGCGGTAATGCTGCGCGGCGTGCTGGGAGCCGCTACGTTCCGTGAGGAATGTGAGCAATCGGCGGCCACCAGGGTCGGCCTCACCTTACCGCGCCTGCGGGGCACGACGTCCGGAGGTGCAGAGGCGGCGGTGTCACAAGGCGCAGGCACACCACACCACGCCTCGCCTGGCCCAGCTGAGGCCGCTGCTCCGCAAGGCCGACCAGCACCGGGAATACCGGCATTCGGGCGGCCGCTAGTCACACCTGTCAGCGTTATGGGCGCCCAGGAGGGTACTGAGCAGCTGTCAGTGCGTTCTCAGTAGCGTGCAGTACGCTGTGTGTCGTGTCTTCCAGAAGCAGGCACTTGCCTATACGAGACATCCTCATGATCTCACTCACAAGGGAACCTCCCCATCGCACCCTCCTCAGATTTAGTTATAAGTTGGCACAGTGGATAGGCCTTGATAAACTGAACACAGAACAATTGAGAAAACAGGAAGAAGCTGTGTGGAGCTGTGAAAAAATAAGCAAAATATACAAACTGAGTAGTCCATGGGCCACATAAGCAACATCATGGAAAGTTTTAGTTTAGGGGCGACGTGGTCCCGTGGTAGCGTGAGCAGCTGGAGAACGAGAGGTCCTTGGTTCAAGTCTTCCCTCGAGTGAAAATTTTACTTTCTTTATTTTTGCATAATTATTATCTGTCCGTTCGTTCATTGACGTCTCTGTTCACTGTAATAAGTTTAGTATCTGTGTTTTGCGACCGCATCGCAAAACCGTGCGATTAGTAGACGAAAGGACGTGCCTCTCCAATGGGAACCGAAAACATTTGATCGCAAGGTCATAGGTCAACCGATTCCTCCACAGGAAAACACATCTGATATATTCTATACGACACTGGTGACGGCATGTGCGTCACATGACTGTAATATGTTGTCGACCCACCTAACTTGTACACTTGGCGAATGGGTAAAAAGATTCTTCTACCTTGCCCGATTTAGGTTTTCTTGTGGATGTGATAATCACTCCCAAAAAAGTGATGAAAACATAAGAGTTTGTCACATAAACTGAAAATAAAAAAATTAAACTTTTCACTCGATGGAAGATTTCAATCTAGGACCTTTCGTTCCGCAGTTGCTCACGTTACCACAAGACCACGGCGCTCCTGCGCTCCGAGTGTCCTTGATGCCTATCTTCCCATGAACTACTCAGTTTGTATATTTCACTTATTTTTTCACAGTTCCACACAACTTCTTCCTGTTTTCTCAATTGATCCGTGTTCAGTTTTTCAAGGCCTATCCACTGTGCCAACTTATAACTAAATCTGAGGGGGGTGCGATGGGGAGGTTCCCTTGTGAGACTGTAACACCACATCAAACGTGGCCCATACAGTTGGGTGATCATTTTCCCGTTAGTGTAATATTTCTGGCTTAGCCAGCCATCATATTAGGCTCCAAGAAGCTGTTCCCAGAGCAGTGGAGATGCAAGAAGTATATAGATAACGAAATGTGGTGTGAGGTACCTGTGACAGATGTTAGATTCGCTACCATTCCTGTGAGAAAGACCGCCTGCATAATGCTACTGCTCTGTGATTGGCTGCTGTGCTCGGAGCAAGGGCGCCAAAACGTTATAGTTATTATTATTAGGTAAACTACTCATTGGAATGGCTTCACTTCTTAATATAAATATCTCTCAACAGCTGACTATCAATCAGTCATTTTAGAATTATTTAAAATAATTTAAATCAAAAACAAAAGACTGACGAAATTGCACACGAAGCACTTCGGAAGTGTTCGGATCACGCCTTTTCTGGTATGGCGCGCGAAGTGTTTCGGGCTGTTCGTCACTCTGGATTAGGCAGTCGAGAAGAACAGATATGTTCTCTGTCGTAGGATGTGTTTCGAATTTTTATGTAAGTTCCTGTTCGTCACTCTGGATTAGGCAGTCGAGATGTACAGTCATGTTTTCTGTGGCAGGATGTGTTTGCCAATATTCAGTTTTAAAAGATTCACTCCGGTAGTCATTCAAATTATGAAGGTGGCATGGGTAAAATACAGGGAGCGAATGGCTATTTACAATTTGTACAGAAACCAGATGGCAGTTATAAGAGTCGAGGGGTATGAAAGGGAAGCAGTGGCTGGGAAGGGAGTGAGACAGGGTTGTAGCCTCTCCCCGATGTTGTTCAATCTGTATATTGAGCAAGCAGTAAAGGAAACAAAAGAAAAATTCAGAGTAGGTATTAAAATCCATGGAGAAGAAATAAAACTTTGAGGTTCGCCGATGATATTGTAATTCTGTCAGAGACAGCAAAGGACCTGGATGAACAGCTGAATGGAATGGGCAGTGTCTTGAAAGGAGGATATAAGATGAACATCAACAAAAGCAAAACGAAGATAACGGAATCTAGTTTGAATTAAGTCGGGTGATGCTGAGGGAATTAGATTAGGAAATGAGACACTTAAAGTAGTAAAGGAGTGTTGCTATTTGGGGAGCAAAATAACTGATGATGGTCGAAGTAGAGAAGATATTAAATGTAGACTGGCAATGGCAAGGAAAGCGTTTCTGAAGAAGAGAAATTTGTTAACATCGAGTGTAGATTTAAGTGTCAGGAAGTCGTTTCTGAAAGTATTTGTATGGAGTGTAGCCATGCACGGAAGTGAAACATGGACGATAAATAGTTTGGACAAGAAGAGAATAGAAGCTTTCGAAATGTGGTGCTACAGAAGAATGCTGAAGATTAGATGGGTACATCACATAACTAATGAGGAGGCATTGAGTAGAATTGTGGAGAAGAGGAGTTTGTGGCACAACTTGACAAGAAGAAGGGACCGGTTGGTAGGACATGTTCTGAGACATCAGGGGACCACAAATTTAGCATTGGAGGGCAGCGTGGAGGGTGAAAATCGTAGAGGGAGACCAACAAATGAATGCACTAAGCAGATTCAGAAGGATGTAGGTTGCAGTAAGTACTGGGAGATGAAGAAGCTCGCACAGGATAGAGTAGCAAGGAGAGCTGCATCAGACCAATCTCAGGACTGAAGACCACAACAACAACAACAGTCTCCTTTTAAACTTATACACTTCGTCGAATGCTGTTCTAATTTGTTGATCCCTTCCGAATAATAGGAATTGTCCAAGTCTGCAAATCAGCCATTAGTTGCTGCAATCACCTCCTCGTTTGAATAAAATCTTTGTTCCGCCAGCCATTTCTTCAAAATGTGGAACTAATAGTAGTTTGAGGGAGTCAAGTCTGGAGAATAGGGAGGACGTTAAACGAGTTGGAATCCTATTTCCAATAATTTTGAGACCGCAACTGCTGAGGTGTGTGCTGGTGCATTGTTGTGATGGGAAAGAACTTTTTTGCATTCCAATCGCCGGCGTTTTTCTTGCAGCTCGGTTTTCACACGGTCCAGTAACGATGAATGATATGCACCCGTAATACACTCCTGGAAATTGAAATAAGAACACCGTGAATTCATTGTCCCAGGAAGGGGAAACTTTATTGACACATTCCTGGGGTC
The DNA here is from genome assembly GCF_021461395.2 of Schistocerca americana. Lineage (NCBI taxonomy): Eukaryota > Metazoa > Arthropoda > Insecta > Orthoptera > Acrididae > Schistocerca > Schistocerca americana. The sequence continues at coordinate 174,251,141 of NC_060123.1, forward strand.
AGATACATCACATGATCACACTGACAGAACCACAGGCACATAGACACAGGCAACAGAGCACGCACAATGTCGGCACTAGTACAGTGTATATCCACCTTTCGCAGCAATGCAGGCTGCTATTCTCCCATGGAGACGATCGTACAGATGCTGGATGTAGTCCTGTGGAACGGCTTGCCATGCCATTTCCACCTGGCGCCTCAGTTGGACCAGCGTTCGTGCTGGACGTGCAGACCGCGTGAGACGACGCTTCATCCAGTCCCAAACATGCTCAATGGGGGACAGATCCGGAGATCTTGCTGGCCAGGGTAGTTGACTTACACCTTCTAGAGCACGTTGGGTGGCACGGGATACATGCGGACGTGCATTGTCCTGTTGGAACAGCAAGTTCCCTTGCCGGTCTAGGAATGGTAGAACGATGGGTTCGATGACGGTTTGGATGTACCGTGCACTATTCAGTGTCCCCTCGACGATCACCAGTGGTGTACGGCCAGTGTAGGAGATCGCTCCCCACACCATGGTGCCGGGTGTTGGCCCTGTGTGCCTCGGTCATATGCAGTCCTGATTGTGGCGCTCACCTGCACGGCGCCAAACACGCATACGACCATCATTGGCACCAAGGCAGAAGCTACTCTCATCGCTGAAGACGACACGTCTCCATTCGTCCCTCCATTCACGCCTGTCGCACCACTGGAGGCGGGCTGCACGATGTTGGGGCGTGAGCGGAAGACGGCCTAACGGTGTGCGGGACCGTAGCCCAGCTTCATGGAGACGGTTGCGAATGGTCCTCGCCGATACCCCAGGAGCAACAGTGTCCCTAATTTGCTGGGAAGTGGCGGTGCGGTCCCCTACGGCACTGCGTAGGATCCTACGGTCTTGGCGTGCATCCGTGCGTCGCTGCGGTCCGGTCCCAGGTCGATGGGCACGAGCACCTTCCGCCAACCACTGGCGACAACATCGATGTACTGTGGAGACCTCACGCCCCACGTGTTGAGCAATTCGGCGGTACGTCCACCCGGCCTCCCGCATGCCCACTATACGCCCTCGCTCAAAGTCCGTCAACTGCACATACGGTTCACGTCCACGCTGTCGCGGCATGCTACCAGTGTTAAAGACTGCGATGGAGCTCCGTATGCCACGGCAAACTGGCTGACACTGACGGCGGCGGTGCACAAATGCTGCGCAGCTAGCGCCATTCGACGGCCAACACCGCGGTTCCTGGTGTGTCCGCTGTGCCGTGCGTGTGATCATTGCTTGTACAGCCCTCTCGCAGTGTCCGGAGCAAGTATGGTGGGTCTGACACACCGGTGTTGTTCTTTTTTCCATTTCCAGGAGTGTAGTTTTACCCTTTTTCAGATAGTCGATGAGGATTTTTCCTTCCAGATCCCAAAAGACAGTCGCCATAACCTTTCCGGCCGAAGGAATGGTCTTTTTTGGTGGAGATTTTCCCTTGGTAACCCATTGTTTAGATGGTTGGTTGGTCTCAAGAGTATAGTAATGTATCCATGTTTCATCCACAGTGACAAAACGATGCTTCACATCCTGCGGATTCTTCCTGAACAGCTGCAAACAATACTTGCATCACTTCACACGAATCCGTTTTTGGTCAAGCGTGAGCAATGGCAGAACCCATCTTGCGAATAGCTTTCTCATGTCCAAATGTTTATGCAAAATATTACGTACCCGTTCATTCGAGATGCGCAGAGCACTAGCAATCTCACGCACCTTAACTCTTCCGTCGTCCATCACTATATCAATCATTTCTGAAGTCGTAACCTCCACAGGGCGTCCAGAAAGTTCAGCATCACTTGCGCCCAAATAGCCACTCCGAAAATTTTGAAACCACTTATAAACTGTTTTAATCGAAGGTGCAGAGTCACCGTAATGTTCGTCAAGCTTGTCTTTAGTCTCCTGACGCGTTTTGCCTTTCATAAAGTAACGTTTAATCACCACACGAAATTCTCTTTCGTCCATTTTTCGATAATCACTCGAGTTCCTTGATTCGCACGAATGCCAAACACAAAGAAATAGACCAATATGGCTGAAACTTGGTGTGCGTTATTTCTAAATATGATACTAACTAAACATTACCTCGATACGCGCCGGTGGTGCCATCTCTCGGACTTTGCACGGACTTTTCAAACGCCCCTCGTAGTTGGCAGATCATTTTCCCGTTAGTTGCACTTACCGTAATTTAATTCGGAATAATATTTGCACGAACACATGAAAATTATTTTAAATACACCGCCTTACAAAAAAAAGTGAAGCACCTAGTAGGGTAGGAGGAAATGAAACTTCACTGTTTGGGGGTGTATGTGATGTTATTTCAGTGATGACAAGTCGTGTCAAACTTACAAAGAACGTGACGGTATGATGAGTCCCTTTATCAGTACGACACCGGACACCATCTAGATTGGTCACTACCGCTAAATCTGTTGGGGTTTCATCTATGTCTACATCTACATGGCTACTGTGAAAATCACACTTATGTGCCTGGCAGAAGGCTGATCGAACAACCTTCACAATAATTCTATGATATTCCAGTCTCGGACAGTGCTCGGAAAAAACAAAAATCTTCCCGTGCGAGCTCTGATCTTCCTTATTTTATTATGATGATTGTTTAGCCCTATGTAGGTAGCAGTCAAAAAAGTATTTCCGTACTCAGAGGAGAAAGCTGGTGATTGAAGTTTCCTGAGAAGATCCCACTGCAATGAGGAACGCCTTTTTTTAATTATGTCAAATCCAAATCCTGTACCACGTCCGTGACACTCTTTCCCTCTATCTCAATAATACAAAACGTGTTGCCCTCCTTCTAATTTTCTCGATGTACACCGTCAATCCTACCTCGTTAGAATCCCACACCGCGCAGCAGTACTCCAAAAAGAGGACGGACAAACGTAGTGTAGGCAGTCCCTTTTGTAGACCTGTTGCATCTGCTAAGTCTTCTACCAATAAAACACAGTTTCCGGTTCGCCTTCCCCTCAACATTTTCTGTGTTCTTTCCAATATAAGTCGTTCGTGAATGTAATTCCCAGGTATCTAGTTGTAATTATGGCGTTTACATTTGATTGATTAACCGTGTAACCTAAGTTTAACGGTTTCCTTTTAGCACTCGTGTGGACGAGCTCATACGCTCCATTATTTAGGGTGAATTGCCAATTTTCGCACCATAACGCCATTATAGCCCCTCCAAATCCTAGGTGGTGCACAACTGTTGTAAATAGTTTTCAATAAACTGGCAACGAGACAGAACTGACGTTCAAGCTAGTTCCACCCTTGCTCTATGGCAAGAAATCTGGAGATACTGCTGGCCACGGGCGTATCTCTTCGTCAAGCAGACAGTTTCTAACATTCTGCGTGGTGTCTGTTTGTTCTAAGTCCTGTCTCCCTTCCATTTTCGCACAACGACGCTCTGATCGTGTTTTTTAGGGAATTGACTAGTTTGAACCTGGGACCTGTTGCTGGTAAGGAGACGCCAGACCACACATGACATGTAGAGTTCTAAAGAGTTCAGAGAGACTAGCGATGATATAACCAAATACTTAATGATTTCAGCGTCAGCTCCACTGCACTCCCTGTAAAAGAATCTTAATACTAACTAAATTTAGTGGAAGGGGTTCAAGGCTTTCCTATTTTTAGTTAGCTGGTAAAATAACGTCGAAAAAGCAGTTAAGTTTACCATTGGAAATTTTATTTTACTCACAAAACATTGTTTATAAATTGCACTATTGATAAAAGGGAATATTTTAATAGAGGATGATAAAAACCTACTGCGTTCAACAAAAATGTGAACGAATATTCCCTGAGTGGGTTTCCAAGTTCTACAATGGATCGAAGGATGACCTATGCCATATCACATCTATAATCTAGGTTTAAATTAAGTTTCTCAACAGAGAAAACTATCAAAATGGTCTACAGTGACCCTCAATTATCTTTAATTACTTACCTAACTTGTCGTAAATTACAGTGCCTGATGTGGCTTCTCAATAATTATGTAACAGAAAAATCATCGCGTTTCAGATTTTAACTTACGTAGCAAATGCGAATACCATGAGCTTCAATTGACGATCGACACTAATATTACGTAAAAAGGGGATGTAACAGAGGAGACTTCTGCAGTTTTGAGTGAAGCCTTATGCGCTCAAAAGTGCGGCATCGCGTGCGTTCATTACCTTGTCGGTGTTCGTCAGGGGGCAGCGGGCGGCACAGCTTCACGCACCTCCCCGTCTCCTTACTACAATTTACCGAAGTTGGTTTTAAAAAAAACTATCTGGCAGTGTTTTCAACTGACCAATCAGGGTCTCAATGTTAACCTTAAGTTCTGCCTACAAAAATTCTGTCTATCCAATGAGAAACGTTATACTTCTCGTGGTGGGGCAATGTTTTTAACGTTTGCAACGTAACAGAGACGCGAAAAAGTCTCACGCTAAAACTTGCAGCTGGTGTGGCCCTTTTATTGTTATCGTAAGATCTATACTGTTCTTCTGGAGGGCTCTATCTTTTAACATGGGCTGGGGGGTGGTCCTGGTGGTTGGCTGGCGACGTGGGTGTCCGTCCCTTATCGTAGGGCCTACTAGCTTAACACGGTTCTGCTCTCGGCTTCTGTTCTCGTTTCTTCCCTCGGAACTGCGTCTGTTTCACGGTGGGAAGGTTTGACATGCATTTAGGCGTTCTTGTGTTAGTCTGTGGTATTCCATTTGCTCACTCGTTAATCGTATTACTTTGGTTAATTTAATGTCAGGATTTATTCGGAGCTATGTGACATACTGCCGGATTTGTTTATCATGTCAGTGTTTTCATGGAAGGTGTTGGATTTGCCTGACACCTTACAAGTTGATATTGGCACTTGCTATATGTGGACGAGCATTGTCATGCTGGAAAATGGCAGCTCGATGCTGTCGCGTGAGACGCAACACGTGACGACGCAGGATGTTCGTGACATACTGCTGTGCCGTCAGAGTTTCGTCAGTCACTACCAGCTGGGACCTGAAATAATAAAGTATTACCCCATTGCATACCACACCACGACTCCAGGACTAACAGCGCTCTGTGCCAACGTTTTCAGCTCAGAGTAGCACTTGCAACCATGTCCTCAGTTATTTACTGGATGTATGCCAATCTCTGTCTTCCTCTACAGTTTTTACCCTCTACAGCTCCCTCTAGTACCATGGACGTTATTCCTTCATGTCTTAAAAGATATCCTACCATCCTCTTTTTCTTGTCAGTCTTTTCCATATATTCCTTTCCTCACCGATTCAGTGGAGAACATCCTCTGTGTATGGGCTGCCACAACATTAAACTTCGTAGTTACCTGAGAAACCACGACTTCTTAATTTTATTTTTACTTTTTACAATCGTATTGACCAACTAGGATCACCTTAACAACTTCAGTTCCTCTTCTTCATTTGTTGTTGTTTCCTATTTTTCCAGTATTCCCTCATTTTCTCCCTATGAAGTCTCTTCCTTTCTTCTGTCCATGTTGTTCCCGAATTTTTATTTCTTCTGCTTTGAAAGCTTTCCAAATTTAGTATTTTATTTTTAAAACGGTTTCTTTCCGCTATTTCTGATTCTTTGATGTTGTTTCTTTGTAGATCTTTCCCCACTTCTGTAGTCCATGCTACTGTCGATTTCTTCTTCCAGAAATATGGGAGTATTTGTTTTGTTACTCTATATTTTCTCTTTATTTTTGTAGATCTCCCCGTTACTTCTTATTTTCCAATCATCTGCAGTTTTTATTGCACCCATTATTTTTCTAATAATCCTTCTTTCCAGTACCTCTAGTCTGTCCATCTTATAGCTCATGTTTGGCATTCAGATCCATATAAACAGTCTGATTGCATCACTGTGGTGAAGTGTTTTAGTTTTGTTTTTCTAGGTACACAATTCTTGTTGTAAATATTTTTGGTCAAACCATATGCTCTTTCCATTTTGTTAATTCTTACATCTATTGAAGATTTTTCTAGTCCATTCTGTTATATAGTCTCTCCAAGATATTTAAATTTATTTACTCGCTCTATTTTACCTATTTGTGTTTGTATGAAATTTGGTGCATTATTTATATTTGTCATGAGTTTTGTTTCTTGAGCTGAAATTTTGAGACCAGTTCCGTTTGCTATTTTTTCCAGAAGGTTTACCTGAATAGCTGCTTTTGTCAGGTTTTCTGAAAGTATTGTAAAATCATCCGCAAAAGCCAAGCAGTTTACCTTAATTCCATTTGTTTTCCTTACAAGGTTATTGGTTCAATTTTGTGATTTTTTAACCTCGAATTCCAGATCCTTACAATTTTTTCTAGAACACAGTTAAACAGTAAAGGTGATAAACCATCACCTTGTCTAACACCAGTTCTTATTCCAAATGGCTGAGATACTTCTCCCATAAATCTGACTTTAGATATTGTACCTGTTAGTGTTTTACGAATTATATTTGCTAATTTTGATTTAACACCAAACTCTCTAATGACCTTATCAATTGTTTCTGTGTCTATACAATCAAATGCTTTCTTGAAATACATAAATGACACTATTATTGGTTTCTGGTTAACATTCTATGGCGAATTATTGACTTTAAATTAAAAATTTGTTCTGCACAGTGTCTTCCCTTTCGAAAACCACCCTGATATTCTCCCAGTTGTTTGTCTAAAGTATCTACCACTCTGATCAGGAGAATTTTTGACAATATTTTGTATGCCACTGGCACAAGTGACACTCCTCTGTAATTATTGACATTTTGTTTGTCTCCCTTTCTATGTAGCGGGTGGATTACTGCTGTTTTCCATTCAACTGGAATCTTTTCAGTTTTCCAAATGCTCTCGAGAAGCAGTTGTAGATCCTTTATGATTTTTGGTTCTGACCACTTCAATAATTCTGCTGTAACTGAGTATTCACCACTTGCTTTATTGTTTTTAAGTGTTTTGATGGCTTCATGAATTTCTAACTCTGTTGGTGGGAAATCTTCCTCTAGATGTTGAGGTGTAACTGGAAACTCTAATTTATCTGTTGGAACTGGACAGTTTAACAGCTTTACAAAACATTTTGCTACAGTTTCACAATTTTCTTTGTTATTTAATCCCATTTTACCATTTTCATCTTTGAGATAAATACTTGGAGTCTGACAGCTTTTAAGTGTGTGTTTAAAAGTTTGGTAAAAATTTCTAGTATTATTTTTGGTGACATTTTCTTCTATTTCAATAAGCTGAGAATTTTCAAAGTTTCTTTTGATTTTCCGGTTTATTTATGATGTTTCTTTTCTTTGTTGTCTGAATTGTTCAAGCTCTTCCTCTTATTCCGAACATCTCCATTTTCTTCATTTTTGAGCTCTTTGTTCTAGCGCTTCTTCACACCCCTCATTCCACCATGTCTTCTTTTTATTCTTGGCCAGTCCTAAAGATTCCCTGCTGCTTGAGTTATATACATCTGGAGTCCACGCCAATCACCTTCTTTACTTGTCTTAATTTCTTCTCTACATTTTTCTGTATTTTCTTTTGTAAGATCAGCTGCAGTGGTGTTTTGTAGCTTTATTTTATAGGTCCGTCTTTGTTTTAAGGAACAGTTTTATCACCAAAAATATGATAATGGACTCATTTTCAGACTTAATGTCTTCAATTGATACGCCTTTTTTGTTTTAGAAGGGAGAAATTTTATTTTAATCTTAGAGAGATAATGGTCTGAGTCGAATTCCCCATTTCTGACTATTTTAACATTCATAATTTCCGTGATACACCTTTTGGATATGGCTACGTGATCCAGTTGAAATTCTTCTAGGTTGATTAAGTGCAGACTATTAGGTATTTTCAGTTGCTAATCCTTGTAAAATTTATGCAACTAAAAGGACCTAAAAACTGAAAGTGATAGCTCTAAAGCTACGTCAATAAAATGTGTTATCAGCACTAATGACCTTCCGAAAATCCAAAAAAGAGAATGTTGAGCGGTATATCACAAACTGCACTGACTAGTTCAGGTACTTCCAGGGAACGTTCAGATAAAGTAATGCAAGTGATAAAAGTGTATGAACTGAAAATCACGAGAGATGATAAACGTGTGCGACCAGAAAATCCCTAGAATAATTATTTAACACTTCCAGTAGCCAGCAGTCGACCTCCATGTTCCGGCAAGCATCCTGGAGCACAGCCGTTAGCGTGGGAAGCAAGTGTCGCAAAAGTCCAAGATCTGCCAGCTGAGCTGTCAGAAAGTCCGGCCGACCTTCGGGAGAGCGGGCAGTGAGCTCCCAGAAAGCAAAGGTCGCAGCAGCCAGTCGCATTTGCGCACCAGACCACATCCTCGTGCCGATCGGTTCACGCGAATCGAGTATTTGCAGCTCATGTACCTGCCCAGTCAGCCGCGCAATATACCTTGCTGAAATGGAGCGAGACACTCTCAAGGAATGACAGTTCCAAAATAACGTCTCTCGGAAATTTCTACAGCGCTACACGTATCTAAGGTATTAGCTTCCGCCTGGTTATCCGTACTCTCAATGACGTTTGCAAGAGTCACACTGCAAGCACGATTTTGAGTTTCTTATAATCTGTCCATCTATTTTATTGGGTTGGTGCGTAAGTTCGCAGAGTTTTTTCCATAAGCTTAAGAAACACTGTAAGGTGTCAGGCAAATCCAACACCTTCCATGAAAACCCTGACATGATAAGCAAATCCAGTAGTATGTCACATAGCTCCAATAAATCGTGACATTAAATTAACCAAAGTAATACGAGTAACGAGTGAGCAAATGGAATAGCACAGACTAACACAAGAATGCCTAAATGCATGTCATACCTTCCCACCGTGAGACAGACGCAGTTCCGAGGGGAGAAGCGAGAACAGAAGCCGAGAGCAGAACCGTGTTAAGCTGGAAGGCCCTACGATAAGGGACGGACGGACACCCACGTCGCCAGCTAACCGCTAGGACGACACCACCCACAAGTTTTTAGCGTGAGGCTTTTTCGCGTCTCTGTCACGTTAGGACCACCCCCCAGCCCATATTAAAAGCTAGAGCCCTCCAGAAGAACAGTATAGATCTTACGATAACACAAAAAGGGCTACACCACCCGCAAGTTTTAGCGTCAAACTTTTTCGCGTCTCTGTTACGTTAGGACCAGCCCCCAGACCATGTTAAATGATAGAGCCCTCCAGAAGAACAGTATAGATCTTACGATAACGCTAAAATGACCACACCAGCTGCAAGTTTTAGCGTGAGACTTTTTCGCGTCTCTGTTACGTTGCAAACTTTAAAAACATTGCCCCACCACGTAAAGTATAACGTTTCTCATTGGATAAACAGAATTTTTGTAGGCGGAGCTTAAGGTTAACATTGAGACCCTGATTGGTCAGACGAAAACACAGCCAAATAGTTTTTTTTTTAAACCAACTTCGGTAAATTGTAGTAAGGAGAAGTTAGAACAGAGTTGCTTCCGAGATGGAGAGGTGAGTGGAGCTGTGCTGCCCACTGTCCCCTGACGAACACCGACAATGTAATGAACGCACGCGATGCCGCACAACAGCGCATAAAGCGTCACTCAGAACTGGAGAAGTCTCATCTGTTACAACCCCTTTTTGCGTAATACTAGTGTCGATCGTCAATTAAAGCTCATGGTGTTCACAGTTGCCACTTGAAGTAAAAATCTGAAACGCGATGATTTTTCCGTTATATAGTTACTGAGAAGCCAAATCAGCCACTGTTATTTACGACAAGTTAGATAAGTAATTAAAGATAATTGAGGGTCACTGTAGACCATTTTGAAAGTTTTCTCTTTTGTGAAACTTAATTTTTACTAGATTATAGATGTGTTAAGGCATAGGTCATCCTTCGATCCATTGTAGAACTTGGATACCCATTCAGGGAATATTCGTTCACATTTTTTGTTGAGCGCAGTTGGTTTTTACCATCCTGTATTAAAACATTTCCTTTTCTCAATAGTGCAATTTATAATCGATGTTTTGTGAGTAGAATAAAATTTCCAATGGTAAACTTAACTGCTTTTTCGACATTATTTTACCAGCTAACTAAAAATAGGAAAGCCTTGAACCCCTTCCACTCAATTTAGTTAGTATTAAGATTCCTTTACAGGGAGTGCAGTGGAGCTGATGCTGAAATCATTAAGTATTTGGTTATATCATCGCTAGTCTCACTGAACTCTTCTGAATCCTGCATGTTATGTGTGGTCTGACGTCTCCTTATCAGCAACAGGTCCCAGGTTCAAACTAGTCAATTGCCTAAAAAACACGGTCAGAGCGTCGTTGGGCGAAAGTGGAAGGGAGACACGACTTAGAACAAACAGACACCACGCAGAATGTTTAGAAAATGGCGAACCTGCCAGGATGGTAAAATACCATGATTGAAGGTCGACCGCATGCCTAACTAGGTCAGAAAAATATCCTGTTGAAAAATTTTCGTAGTAAAAAAATTTGTTTTTCCTAAAGTTTTAAATACTCGAAAACAGTAGCTGCAGCGATAGATAGTAAGAACGTGTCAGAGACAACAGCATAATTAAGTTGTGAATTTTAAAAATTGTTAGAATTAAGTTTTCTCTCCAATGCTAGCGCACAGGTGGCGGATACATCGTTGACTAGTTGATTCTGACCCAACAAGTAAGTGAATGGTTCGTCAAGTCGTGTGAACAAAAAGTTTACGAAACGCGTGAGATCGTATGATCGCATGTTGACGCGAAGTAGGGCGCGTGAATTGCTTTTAAAACAGAAAATAAGGGATTCGGAAAGATTAGCAATGGCAGATCGAGACCTTGACCGAATTGAGGTAGAGACCCAGCATGAAAATGGACAGAGAATAGAGGACAGTACAACAGACGATGCAGTATCGCGAGAAATAGGACATATGACGCACCATAATGAGGATAATGTACGTCAAGGCACAGAAAACCTAGGTCATCATACGACAGAGGAGCAGGAAAGTAGAGAGACAGTCGATGAGGATTCTAACTTGCGTCTTGAATACGTAGAACCCATAGTATAAGTAATCAGAGCTCCCTCACCACAGAGTACAAGGAATGCGAGCAGAAACGTGTCACAGCACAGTTCAATGCAATCGGTTGCGAACCAGCACATGGGCGAAAACACAGAGCGTAGGACGTCGGAAGAAAACGCAATAGGACCCACCAATCTGGCAGAATTATTACAATTAATGACGGAAACCATGACAAGACAAAATAAAGAAATTGCGAAACAAATTAAAATTCAGAATGCAGAAATGACGAAACAAAATGCAGAAACGACGAAACCAATTGCAGAAACCACGAGACAAACGCGTGAGATTAAAGAACAAAACAAAAATATCCAGTTACACCTAAGTCATATTGAAGACGAGGCAAAAGAATCTCGAGAAGTGATAGGAAACTTAATAACAGGTCACAATCAGTTGAGAACAGACATTGACAAGGTACAAGCGGACGTACAAACATTGCGTAATGACATTCAGGACGAGATCAAAACATTACGTAACAACACCCAGGGAGAAGTCAAGAAACTAGAGAAACAGATAAACGAAATTGCTAGACAAGCAGCAGGTACAGCGCGTGAAATTGTTGAAAACAGTGTGTTACACAAACGTATCACGAAAGCAGCGCTGAAAAGATATGATAACCGCATAGTCAAAATAGAAGCGCAAACGAAGCAACAGTTTCAGAAATTGCGAACAGAGTTGTTGCAAACCATTGAAGAGCGTAGTGAACAGGATCGAACAAGCACTGAGTCTGCAACCACATCCGTATCTGTAACAGCAGCGGAAAAACAAGAAATTAACGAAGATACTACACATTTGCGATTCCAATCACAGGCGGAAAGTAACATACGTGAAATCAGACAGCCTGCACAGCATCAAACACGTTTCGAAATTCTTGATGAACAAACGTCATCACAAACACATACGGAACACAAATGTATGTTTCAAGACAGTTTGGATCGTGCAATGAAGCGGCAAGGTTAGCCAGACAAGATACCGAACCAATACCTGATAATGGAAAGCCAGGTCCCGAAGAGTACAGTGCAATGCATTCAGCTACACGTTCACAACCGATGGAAGAAAATTATTGCGTACCACTCCAACGATACTACGTAAGGGTAGGCGAAAGTTACACTGGACAATACCCAATGGATGTACCACAACCGGAAAGAACGACGGGAGAAATGATCAGAAACAAAAGTGGCGAAGAATCGCGAATTTCATATGGAACTATGACGAAGTACGACAACGATCATTTCCTTACAGTCAGAAAATTTCAGCACTTTCGAGAAGGAAACTCATTACATGCACGAACTTTTATTGATCAATTCCGAGTAGGATTACCAGAACACTGAACGCTAGCACACAAATTAGACTTTATATGTGCACACGTGTCAGGAACAGTCGCAGAAACCATGCAGAATGTTGCAGCGGCATGCCGATCGTACGAAGATTTCAAAGAGAAGTTTCTCTCACGATATTGGTCCAGCGAAGCACAGAACAGAGTGAAATACGAATTATTACAGAACCCATATTTTGAAAATTCAGGAGAAAAGAGTCCCGTGAAATTTTTCGAATTAATGGCAAAGAAAAATCAATGCTTAGATGTGCCATACAGTGACGGAGAGTTGATTAAATTATGCGCGATGAAGCTACCATAGAAATACCAGCAATCATTAGTAGGTCGCGGAGGCAATGACGTCGAAGCATTTAAAGGTATTCTAAGGGAACTAGAGTTCATATTTTCGGAAGATGACGCAAGAAAAAGACGAAGCGCACGTGGAAACGAAAGCAAAAAGCAGTGGAATCCACACAGTACGAAGAAACTATAATTACGAACCATGTGATAACTTCGCACCAAGAAACGACAATAGATTTCAACAAAGAACCGGTTATGGATTTAGAAGAGAATATGGCAATAACTATAATTCACCCAGGAAGGGCAACAACTATTACAGAGGGAATAGCGACAACCGGAACAGGTACTGGAGAACCAATAGACCGACAAATTATCAACAAAGAAACCACTATCAACAAGGTGAACAAGAAAAGAGAATAAAGATAGAAGAGGTGGAGGTAAGACCACCAAACCCCGATAAACGTTCGAATTGACAGCTAAGCGCCCAAGTCAAAGAGAATGACGCACCGACCCAGGACAATTGCAGCACCTTGAACAGAGAAGTAAAAATCTTATCACGAGAAGAGAAGAAGGAAGAAACAAATCCGCAGGGACCAGATGAAAACGAAGACAAGGAAATAACAATATCGTGTTGGGACGAAATTAATTGGGAGAAATTGACGAGGAAGATGAATTACCAGAGGCATGCACAACGAATGTAGGAGGAAAGGACGAAGTAATGAGTATTGCAGAGCTATTTGAGATGGAAACCAGGGAAAGCGAATTCAATTAGGATAATGCGCAGTCGACAGAAGTTGAAAATAAGTTACGAGTGGGCACACAACCCAACGTATATAATGAAGGGAGCTATGAAGCCATAATTAGAACATTTAGATGCGATTATGTGGAAGTAGCGACGAAGAAGGAGAAGATAGACGAGAATGAGGAAAAAGTAAAGGATGTTGAAGAAAGCGTAAATCAAGGAAGAAATAGAGAAGAAGAAATAAAAGAGAGAGAAGTAGCAGTCGAAGCTTATCCTACAGAAAGTTCGAATTCACAAGGGAAATTCCTAAAAAGACTCATGTATGATTCAGTGGGGGATTCGTTGATGCAAGAAGAAGAAGAACAGAACCAACCCTTTAAATTCAACCAATTGTGAAGGCCATGGTAAAGCATATCCCAGTCAATATTGTAATTGATAGCGGAAGTGAACTGACTGCGATCTCAGAAAATTTATTCATGCAGTGTAATGCCAATGAGGAATTGCCAGTTCTGAAAACACGTAAGATTAAAGTAAGAGGTCCTATTAGAAACAATGCTGCGGAAGTTACGAGACAAACAAGGTTAACTCTTTCGTGCCAAGGTCGAAAGATCGAAGCCAACTTCGTGATTATACCTAAACTAACTGTAGATTTGATTAAAGGTGCAGATTTTTTAAATGAGAGACGAGCGATAATAGATATGGGGAAAGGTAGCGTAACATTCGGGAATGTCACACTTCTCTTTGAGCAAAAGCGAAAATTAGAAAAAATACCAGTTATAAACAAACAATTAAGAGTGACGCGAGATAAAGAGGATGAAGAATTAGAATGGTATGCACAAAAGGGGGAATTGCCTCAACTAATGTTAGAAGTCCATAAAGAAATCGACGAAAAATTGCAAGAAGTTCAAGGTATTTCGGAACACATTAAAAGAGAATTAGAGGGTATTTTACGAGATAAAGCAGAGGTATTTTTACCTAAGACTGGCAGTATTAAGCACATTCAGTACAACAGCAGAAACCATTTAGAGTGCCACCCTATACAATCCCATTAAGCTACAGGAATAAAGTATTCCAGGAGATATCTAAAATGTTAGATGAAGATATTATTGAATCAGCTACCTCCACATATAACAGCCTGCTCCATATTGTACAAAAACGAGATGGGAGCATCAGGTTAGTGCTTGATTCCAGACAGATCAACACAATCATAATCACTGAGACAGATCCCCCAGAAAAATTAGAGGAATTGATACAAAACTTCCACGGTGCTAAGATATTTTCATCAATTGATTTACGGAGTAGTTTCTGGCAAATAGAATTGGCCCCAGAATGTAGAAAATTTACAGCATTTATCGTATCCGGTAGATGTTACCAGTTTAAACGATTGCCATTTGGTTTAAACATATCATCAGCAGCGTTTATTAGGGGATTTAATACCATACTCAGTCCTGAAATTTTACAAAAAATTACTTGTTATGTTGATGATGTGATTATAGCAGAACCCTCTTGGGAACATCACAACGACACATTAAACCAGTTTTTACAGATCATGAAAGAGCATGGGGTCACAGTAAATATAACAAAATCCAAATTTGGAAGGCGAGAGGTCAAATTTCTAGGACACATATTTTCAGAGAAAGGGGTAATGACCGACCCAGAAAAACTAACGGCAATCAAAGAATTCTGTACTCCATATAATAAGAAAACTCTCAGAGGATTTCTAGGTCTCACCGGATTCTATAAAAAATTTATTTGGATCGACTCTCTCGCAACACCACGCCTATGTGCATTGACTGGAAAAAACACGCCATGGGTATGGGATCAACAAGCCAATGAAGAATTTTTAAAAGTGAAAAACGCACTAACAACAAAACCGATTTTAGCACATCCTGATCTAACACAAAATTTTTATATGGCCACTGATAGCGCGAAAACAGGTTTAGGAGTTGTTTTATTCCAAGAATACGAACAGGCAGGGCTAAGATCATATAGAACAATTGCATTTGCCAGTTGGGTACTCACAAAATGCGAGGAAAACTATTCAGTCACGGAGCTGGAAGCATTGGCCATTGTATGGGGCTTCCAACGTTTTCGATACTTCCTATTCGGAAGAAAAACAAAAGTATACACTGACCACAAAGCATTAGAATTTCTGTTATCCGCCAAACTAACTCATGGGAGGTTAGCCAGATGGGTGTTAATACTACAAGAATTTGACTTCACTATTACACACATACCAGGACCAGCGAATGTATTAGCAGATGCTTTATCACGATATCCACAGGGTGCATCCAATAACATAGGTTTGGAAGCAGCAGAAGACCAGTTTACAATGTACTATATGAAACAAGTACCTTTCCAAAACTACATTACGACAGCATTGAAAAACATAAGCAAAGATCAGGACAAGGATCCCGAATACTAGGAATCAAACACAAGTGGAGAAGTAAGGATTTTCCAGACATTCGATAGCACTATCTCGTAAAAAACAATGTTTTATTTTTTACGTGAAATGTTGCAACGAATAAATGGTTAATTTATATCCCAGATGAACTAATTAATAAGTACATATGGTATACACGTTTAAGTAATGGCCACTCTGGACCAAAGAAATGCTTTTTAAAAATAAAACAAACAAACCATTTTCCTAATATGGAAAGACGAATTAGAACAGTATTAGTCAAATGCAAAAAATGTATGAGGGCTAAACACGTCACTTTCCAAACCAAACCACCTATGTTTCCAATAATCCCTAAAAGATTAAAACAAATAGCGGCAACAGATTTGATGGGGCCCTTCCCTTGCACAAAAAATGGATATATTTTCATATTTGTCGTTTTGGAACTTACTTCTAAATATGTTACCTTGATACCATTAAAACGGGCAACAGGTCTTACTATAAGTAAAGCATTTAGACAAGATTTTCTCAAACAAGTAGGTCGAGTGGAACGAATAATTTCGGATAATGGCCCACAATACAAATCAGTGCAATGGCAGAACATGTTAAAACAACACAAAATAAAACCCATCTACATATCTAAGTACAAACCTAGTGTAAATCCAGCAGAACGATCTATGAAGGACATAGGCACTTTACGTCGATTATATGCAGGCAAAAGACACAACACTTGGGATATAAATACCTTAAAGATTTTTCAAGAAGTAATAAATGAAATGCCACATAGCACTACACTACTACCTCCAGTTACTGTACTTAAAAATATTGAACCCCCAAACATAACCAGAGAAAATGTTAGATTTCCTATTGTACCACGTAGAAAGCACAAACAAGTCATAGCAACAGCACTCTCCAACATCAGAAAGGCAGCCATTAAAAGAAAAGAAAGAGGAGATAAAACAGCAATTAAAAGAACATCCTCAGGAGACCAGAAAGTATTTGTAAAAACACACAATCTCTCCAGCAAACAGAAACACAAAATACATAAGTTTTACGCTGCATGCAAAGAACCCGTCATAATTAGCCAAATTGCTCATGATAATGCTGTGGAACTAATGAATCCAAAAACAGGCAAAACCTTAGGGCTTCACCATGTGAGCCATATCAAAAAGTTTGAAGATTAATTTTATTACTGGTAAATAATCAGCACAATATTTCAAGATTATGTTGCAGATAAGATCGTCAGGAGAAAGATGAATGAAGAGAGAGGAAGGTGGGAAAAAGAAAGTAGTTTCAATAAAAACAAAAACAAAAATAACACCAATAGTACGATAGATTAAGGTGAAGGGATAAAACGTAGATAGTCTAACAGCATGAAATACTAAAATGCTATACACCACGGCACTACACAAAAATAAAAAACAAAGTTGAGGATTCTTCTAGAAGTTAAGACTCAAAATATCTTAGAATTGTAACATGGAAAGGGCACAGAAATTTGTAAAACTTTTAAAAAGGCGCAAAATAATGTAGGTACTAGACATATGTTAGATGACTATAAGTAAAACTTTTTGTAAGAACCATTGTAAAAACTCCAGCAAAGACCAGATGCAACGACCCACAAGTTGCAACGCGAGAAGTATCAAGAAAGAAAAGGACGTAATTAGCAAGACATGATTCCTACAAGGCAGAAGCGTCGAGAGAAGGGAAAGGACAGCGAGACCAACAGAACGCCCTTGTAACTGAAGTGGGCAATAAATTTAACCGCTAGGTAGAACCCTGCTGGAACGAACACGGACCCGCACAGTAGCGGAATCCTGCAGTGACGCGACGGGAGGCCGAATGCCGGAAAGGTCTCCGAGCGCCCCCACTCGGCGGAGCAAGCAAAAAACAGCCCGACGAGAAGACCGCTTGGGCAAGCCACCACTGGCAAAAAATATGTGTAAAAGTCACACTACCGCTATTAAACAGCACGCTGATGCATGAAACTGAAGAAAACGGCCACAAAGTAGAAATGACATGTCCAAACCATTTATCAAACTGTTACTAGGAGGAGAACTTCAAAGCGACTAGTTATCAATAAATATTTCCATATCCTGCCCAGAGAAGAACCAAGAATCAAGTAAGAAGCAGAGAAAAAGCAGGAAAAACAGAAGTTGAAGATTCGCAAGATTTAGACCAAGAAAGTTTCTGCGACACATAACGATGACTTTCACGCATACAAAGCCAGTAAACCACGAGATTCTGCACTCACAGCTCCATTCCATTATGGGACCTCCACAACAGCAACACACACTTGCAAAGCCAACAAGGAACGATGAACGAAGCTGTACATCAAATACTTGCCCACATCCATCTCGCTCAAGTCCATCACCTTCGTGCAAAAAACATTCGCCAACCTCATGCTTAAACATTCATAGGATTGTGTGAATGTGTTAAATCAAATTATGTGATGTAGGAATTGTACAAAAGAAATGTGTGAAAAACTAAATAAGTTAAGCGCACCAGACAGCTAATAAACTACAAAATAACAGTCATTGACTATGGACTTAAGTAAAAAATAGACTATCGATAAAAATAAGTCATTAGTTCTGAAATGGACAGTACATAAAGAACAAAAGTAAGGCATAATAAACACTAAAACTGTATCCCACTTACTTTCTCCTCATAAAAAATAAAAGAATAACGATATTTTACTTATTTTCTCCTTATAAAAACAAAGAATAAAAAATTATCTTGTTGGATGTTTTCCCTTTTTTTTAACATTTGTACCATTTGTTAGGATAATATCTCAATACTTGTGTATGTATATTTCTTTGTCAAAGCAATTCTTGGAAATAATTCATATTTGTTAGTGTAACAATGTTGAAATGAGTGTCTAGAAACAAAAACATTTTACTTGTACATGATATTTAGAAAATGTGTTAGGAATAGATTTTACTTAATTACTACATTTATAAAAACAATATTTCTAAGAAAATCGATGTGAAAGACTCCTCACTTTCGATAACAAACTTCTTAAAAAACAAACTTCACACTTAAATAAAGAAAGAAAATAATTGAAAATTAATAATAGCGTAAAAATATTCTTCTCTTGTCATTTTTGAGAATAATTTGGAAGAATATAAAAATATACATTTGTGATACAAACTAGCATAGAACCAGAATAACATGGCTGAACAGTAGGCAACAAAATTTAGATAAAGGAATAATTTTTGACTGACTTAGACAACGATTCACTCATTACCTAAATTCAGTGCAAAAATTAAGTTCGAAGGGTGGTGATATGTAAGGTGTCAGGCAAATCCAACACCTTACATGAAAACCCTGACATGATAAGCAAATCCAGTAGTATGTCACAGAGCTCCGAATAAATCGTGACATTAAATTAACCAAAGTAATATGAGTAACGAGTGAGCAAATGGAATACCACAGACTAACACAAGAATGCCTAAATGCATGTCATACCTTCCCACCGTGAGACAGACGCAGTTCCGAGGGGAGAAGCGAGAACAGAAGCCGAGAGCAGAACTGTGTTAAGCTGGAAGGCCCTACTATATGGGACGGACGGACACCCACGTCGCCAGCTAACCGCTAGGACGACACCACCCGCAAGTTTTTAGCGTGAGACTCTTTCGCGTCTCTGTCACGTTAGGACCACCCCCAGCCCATATTAAAAGCTAGAGCCCTCCAGAAGAGCAGTATAGATCTTACGATAACGCTAAAAGGACCACACCAGCTGCAAGTTTCAGCGTGACACTTTTTCGCGTCTCTGTTACGTTGCAAACTTTAAAAAACATTGCCCCACCACGAAAAGTATAATGTTTCTCATTGGACAGACAGAATTTTTGTAGGCGGAGCTTAAGCTTAACATTGAGACCCTGATTGGTCAGATGAAACTACAGCCAAATAGTTTTTTTTTTTAAACCAACTTCGGTAAATTGTAGTAAGGAGAAGTTAGAACAGAGTTGCTTCCAAGACGGAGAGGTGAGCGGAGCTGTGCTACCCGCCGCCCCCTGATGAACACCGACAAGGTAATGAACGCACGCGATGCCGCATAACAGCGCATAAAGCTTCACTCAGAGCTGCAGAAGTCTCATCTGTTACAACCCCTTTTTGCGTAATACTAGTGTCGATCGTCAATTAAAGCTCATGGTGTTCACATTTGCCACTTGAAGTAAAAATCTGAAACGCGATGATTTTTCTGTTATATAGTTATTGAGAAGCCACATCAGCAAGTTAGATAAGTAATTAAAGATAATTGAGGGTCACTGTAGACCATTTTGATAGTTTTCTCTTTTGTGAAACTTAATTTAAACCTAGATTATACACTCCTGGAAATTGAAATAAGAACACCGTGAATTCATTGTCCCAGGAAGGGGAAACTTTATTGACACATTCCTGGGGTCAGATACATCACATGATCACACTGACAGAACCACAGGCACATAGACACAGGCAACAGAGCATGCACAATGTCGGCACTAGTACAGTGTATATCCACCTTTCGCAGCAATGCAGGCTGCTATTCTCCCATGGAGACGATCGTAGAGATGCTGGATGTAGTCCTGTGGAACGGCTTGCCATGTCATTTCCACCTGGCGCGTCAGTTGGACCAGCGTTCGTGCTGGACGTGCAGACCGCGTGAGACGACGCTTCATCCAGTCCCAAACATGCTCAATGGGGGACAGATCCGGAGATCTTGCTGGCCAGGGTAGTTGACTTACACCTTCTAGAGCACGTTGGGTGGCACGGGATACATGCGGACGTGCATTGTCCTGTTGGAACAGCAAGTTCTCTTGCCGGTCTAGGAATGGTAGAACGATGGGTTCGATGACGGTTTGGATGTACCGTGCACTATTCAGTGTCCCCTCGACGATCACCAGTGGTGTACGGCCAGTGTAGGAGATCGCTCCCCACACCATGATGCCGGGTGTTGGCCCTGTGTGCCTCGGTCGTATGCAGTCCTGATTGTGGCGCTCACCTGCACGGCGCCAAACACGCATACGACCATCATTGGCACCAAGGCAGAAGCGACTCTCATCGCTGAAGACGACACGTCTCCATTCGTCCCTCCATTCATGCCTGTCGCGACACCACTGGAGGCGGGCTGCACGATGTTGGGGCGTGAGCGGAAGACGGCCTAACGGTGTGCGGGACCGTAGCCCAGCTTCATGGAGACGGTTGCGAATGGTCCTCGCCGATACCCTAGGAGCAACAGTGTCCCTAATTTGCTGGGAAGTGGCGGTGCGGTCCCCTACGGCACTGCGTAGGTTCCTACGGTCTTGGCGTGCATCCGTGCGTCGCTGCGGTCCGGTCCCAGGTCGACGGGCACGTGCACCTTCCGCCGACCACTGGCGACAACATCGATGTACTGTGGAGACCTCACGCCCCACGTGTTGAGCAATTCGGCGGTACGTCCACCCGGCCTCCCGCATGCCCACTATACGCCCTCGCTCAAAGTCCGTCAACTGCACATACGGTTCACGTCCACGCTGTCGCGGCATGCTACCAGCGTTAAAGACTGCGATGGAGCTCCGTATGCCACGGCAAACTGGCTGACACTGACGGCGGCGGTGCACAAATGCTGCGCAGCTAGCGCCATTCGACGGCCAACACCGCGGTTCCTGGTGTGTCCGCTGTGCCGTGCGTGTGATCATTGCTTGTACAGCCCTCTCGCAATGTGCGGAGCAAGTATGGTGGGTCTGACACACCGGTGTCAATGTGTTCTTTTTTCTATTTCCAGGAGTGTAGATGTGATATGGCATAGGTCATCCTTCGATCCATTGTAGAACTTTGAAACGGATTCAGGGAATATTCATTCACATTTTTTGTTGAACGCAGTTGGTTTTTACCATCCTGTATTAAAACATTTCCTTTTATCAATAGTGCAATTTATAAACGATGTTTTGTGAGTAGAATAAAATTTCCAGTGGTAAACTTAACTGCTTTTTCGACGTTATTTTACCAGCTAACTAAAAATAGGAAAGCCTTGAACCCCTTCCACTAAATTTAGTTAGTATTAACATTCCTTTACAGGGAGTGCAGGGGAGCTGACGCTGAAATCATTATGTATTTGGTTATATCATCGCTAGTCTCACTGAACTCTTCTGAATCCTACATGTCATGTGTGGTCTGACGTCTCCTTACCAGCAACAGGTCCCAGGTTCAAACTAGTCAATTGCCTAAAAAACACGCTCAGAGCGTCGTTGGGCGAAAGTGGTAGGGAGACACGACTTAGAACAAACAGACACCACGCAGAATGTTTACAACACAAACGATGCATATAAGACAGACTTCAATTATGAATAATACATTCTCCTCCACTAATATAACAGTCAGTCATGCTGGGATTACTTTCGATTCCGCGACCTTAGAAATCACGCAGTTTTGGGGCGAAGAACTCGTCCAGCCATGTTCGGAGAGAGTTTTCATCCGGAAAGGAAGCTGCTTCCAGGTTGTTCGATACAGAGTGCAAAAGGTGAAAATCTGAGAGCGCAAGATCAGGATGAAAAAGGCGGAAACGTAATGGCTTCCGAACCCAATTCCTGTACAATGTTTTTTATCACTCTAGCACAATGTGGGCTGGGGTTGTGGAGTAGCATCAATCCAACCAGTCTTCCCGGTTGTTGTTCTTGGACTGTGTCTGCAAGACGTCTCAGTTGTTGACAATAAATGTCCGCAGTGATGCTTCCGCCTCGGTAAAGCAATTTACACCACACAGTCGCATTCCAACAGATGCATAGCATTATCTTTTGTGGAGGTGCGCAGGTCTTTGCACAGGGAGTTGCTGCTTTGTTTGGCTTCAACCATTCCTTTCTTTTTCTTATGTCAGCATAAAGGCACCACTTCTCGTCACTAATAACGATACAGGATAATTTTCGATGGTGCTGACCCACAGTTATGCAGTATTTTTTAAAAGAATAAGCCGCCATTTGTATATTACTGTTTTATCTTCTGTACTTTAGAGATTTCGGCTTTTGTGCCATCATCGACTACAATGCTAAAAATTCGAACATACGACCACCGGCTGATTTTTGTAATTTTGGCTTGGAGCATGTGAGAGACAACATTCAATTTTTGAACCTTGTACATTGCATGCAGATGTCGCACGATGGTCGAATGATCACGGTTCACCACATTTGCCAGTTTTCCAGTACGGTAACGTGGATTATTGTGAATCAGTACGTTTTAAACGATCTTCATCAAACTCACGAGGGCTTTCTGAACGTCGAGTCACTCATGACAAAACGCACATTCTTAAACCGAGAAAGCCATTTTCTTGCCGCGCTCAGTCCAATGGCTTCCTCCGCTGCTGTCGCCCCTCAGTTGAACTCAAGCAGAAGAATATCTCGGAAATGTTCCGATTTCTCCACTTAGCACTCCAATTTTTAACGTCCACAGCCCCACGCAGTACCCCCAAATGATAAAATGACAATATGTACACTCAAGTAGCAACGGCGAACTACAAACAAAAAATGACAGTCGATAAATAAAACTATAATAACGGGAATACCAACAAACAAAAGCACTTCGAATTTTTGCACCAATCTAATACGTACTTTATCTTGTCAAAGTCAGTAGGCTATTTCAGGGTGTACTGATATTAAACAATTAGGCCACAATTCCGTAATTTTGTATAAACTCAAAAAAAAAGACCCACCACGAAGAAGTTATCAAAATTGGCCACAAATTGAGATTCATGCAGGTTTCGACGGAAAACGCAAAATTGTAGACTTTGGCGGCCGATGGATGAATGTATGACACTGTAGCACAGTTTCATGGCGCAGCTAGCAGGAGATATGTCGATAGCAGGGTCTGAAGTCTCCAGAATGAAATTTTCACTCTGCAGCGGAATGGGCGCTGTTATGAAACTTCCTTTGCACTTGTCCGCGAAAAGCAAAGGTCTCGAGTTCGAGTCTCGGTCCGGCACACAGTTTTAATCTGGCAGGAAGTTTCAGGCCATAAAGCCGTCTCGAATTTCATTCCATGTGCTCAGTTGGACAGTAACTATGCCACACAGACAGACTCTTTAATAATATACGCAGATGTCAGCATTTGAAAGAGGGTATGTAGTTGGGCTCAAATAATCCGTTTGGAGTAATCGGCGAACTGCTCGACATTTGAATTGGACCATATTTGACGACGTGGGCGGGAATGGGTAAACCGTGGCCGACCACAGCGTCGAGAAGGAAACGGTCGACCTAGAACGTGAGGACCGAGCAGTCGTCAAATGGTTCAAATGGCTGTAAGCACTACGGGACTTAACATCTGAGGTCATCAGTCCCCTAGGCTTAGAACTACCTAAACCTAACTAACCTGAGGACATCGCACACATCCATGCCCGAGGCAGGATTCGACCCTGCGGCCGTAGCAGCAGTGTGGTTCCGGACTGAAGCACCTAGAACCGCTCGGCCACAGCAGCCAGCGAGCCGTCGTCAAGGAGGTACTCACAGCCTCAGATTCATCATTATTATCGACCCGATGTGCAACTGATGCTTCAGTGACCATAAGGACAACTAACAGGCGGCTCACAGAAACGAGGTTGAGCTCACGGCCCGCCTGCGCCGACTGCCATTGACCTCTGTACACAAACAAGCCAGTTTGCAGTGGTGTCTGCATGCAATGACTTTGGCTGAAATATAATTCGTCTTCAATGATGAGTCCCGCTTCGAACTGAGCCCAGAAGACCAGTGAAGACGTGTCTAGAGACGCCCCAGACAGCGGTGGGATACCAACTTGACTGTCATCCGCTATATGGCCCGACAACCAGCGCCATACCGTAGCAGGACCCTTTGGTTGTCGTCGTCCGTGATACCCTTACAGCACAGCAATATGTCAACGACATTCTACGTCCCGTTTTGTTGCCCTTGACGCAAGCCATCATGGATTTACATTTCAGCAAGTTACGGCCCGACCGCACAGGGCGAGACTTCTACTTGTTGCTTCTGTGCTTGTGAAAACCAGCCTTTGTCAGCAGAGTTGCTGGATCTCTCCCCCGTCCGAAAAAGTTTACTGCGTTATGGGCAGAGTCCTCCAACCTGTTCGGGATTTAGACGATATAATGCGCCAGTTGTACAAAATGTGGCACCATATGCCTCAGGTGGACATCCAAGAACTCAGTCAATCACTACCAGGCCGAATAGCGGCTCGCATAAGGGCCAAAGTTGGACCATCTCGTTATTCACTCGCTCAGTTTGTGAATAGATCATCCATATTTCTGATTTGGTCTGTACGTGTACATCACCTCTACCGATTTCCGTCTTTTTTTTCTCTAAGAGTGTACAAAGTAAACGTACACCATCTTTGGCACTGCAGTTCTTATACCCCACACATTAGAGAAACCGCTTCAGATAACATCAATACGCTGGCTAGTAGTGTTCTCATCGTCAACTGCTGCCGCACACCTAAAAGATTTCATTAAAACGTAATAATGTGCCGCGAAGTTCGGTGGTGCAATGGATAATTCCAAAGAAACTGGTGCAGGCATGCGTGTTCAAATCCAGAGATATGTAAACAAGCAGAATGCAAAGCTGCAGTTGGCAACGCCTATATAAGAGAACAAGTGTCTGGCGCAGTTGTTAGACTGGTTACTGCTGCTACAATGACAGCTTATTATCAAGATTTAAGTGAGTTTGAACGTGGAGTTATAGTCGGCTCAAGAGAAGTGGGACATAGCATCACCGAGGTAGTTATGAAGTTTGGATTTTACCGTACAACCATTGCTCGAGTGTACCGTCAATATCAGGAATCCGGTAAAACATCAAATCTCCGACTTCTCTGAGGTCGGAAAAAATCCTGCAAGAACGGGACCAACGACGACTGAAGAGAATCGTCCGGCGTGAAGAAGTGCAACCCTTTCGCAAACTGCTGCAGATTTAAATGCTGGTCCATCAACGAGAGTCAGCGTGAGAGCCATTCAACGAAACATCATCGATATGATCTTTCGGAGCCGAAGGCCCTTTGGTGTACCGTTGATGATTGCACCACACAGAGCTTTACGCCTCGCCTAGGCCCGTCAACTCTGACTGTTGATGACTGGGAGCGTGTTGCCTGGTCGTACGAGCCTCGATTCAAATTGTACCGAGCGGATGGACGTGTACGGTTATGGAGACAACCTCATGAATCCATGGACCCTGTATGTCAGCAGACGACTGTTGAAACTGGTGGAACCTCTGTAATGGCGTGTGGCGTGTGCATTTGGAATGATATGTGATCCCTGATACATCGAGATATGACTCTGACAGGTGACAAGTACGTAAGCATCCTGTCTGATCACCTGCAACCACTCATGTCCATTGTGCATTCCGGCGGACTTGCGCAATTCCACCAGGACAATGCGACACCTCACACGTCCATAATTGCTACAGAGTGACTCCAGGAACACTGTTCTGAGTATAAACACTTCCGCTGGCCACCAAACTTCCTAGACATGAACGTTAATGAGCCTTCCAATGTGCTGTTCATATGAGACCTTCACGCCCTCGTACTTTTACGGATTGTGGACACCCCTGCAGGATTAGCGGTGTCAGTTCCCTCCAGCACCACGTGAGACATTAGTCGAGTCCAAACCACGTCGTGTTGCGGCAATTCTTCGTGCTCGCGGGGGCCCTACACGATATTAGGCAGGCGCACCAGTTTCTTTGGCTCTTCTCTGTGAGGGGGCATCTTTGTCTGTACGAATGCCTGTTGCAAATCCAAGGAGCTCTGCATGGAGAATTGACCCTTGAAGATAGGCTCATGGAGCTACTTTGTATCACACATCATAACATGGAAGTGTTGTCTAAATCCACAGAGAGGGCTAATTAACGCGGCTCAGATTATGTAGGTATTTTGTCCATCTGGTGAAGGCAGAAGACGCTGGATCGCCGAAAATGTTCAAGTTCTGCAAACTTTTACGCGTTCAACAATTCTGTTTTAGACCTCCAGCAAGTTTTTGAAATGAGTGTTAAATAGCGTAACATATTAATATTGGAGGGAGGACTGTGGTGTGGGACGTCAGTATTAGGAACATCAGTTCCTCAGAAAACCATTCGAAGTCGTCTGAATGGATGTGGTCTATAACAGAAGTTTCTTTGACCCCACTGATCGTTTAATCAGTGTTCTGTAGCACCAAAAACGTAGTGCGTTGCATCGCAATGGCCGGCCGCGGTGGCCGAGCGGTTCTAGGCGCCTCAGTCCGGAACCGTGCTACTGCTACGGTCGCAGGTTCGAATCCTGCCTCAGGCATGGCTGTGTGTGATGTTAGGTTTCAGTAGTTCTAAGTTCTAGGGGACTGATGACCTCAGATGTTATGTCCTATAGTGCTCAGAGCCATTTTTTTGTATCGCAATGGTAGACACACTAAAATTTAACACACTCCTTTATCCATTTTTGTTCAGTTGAATAAGGGCACTTAGGCCATATGGGTTTTAGTTTTAATTATTTTTTGAAAGAACTCATCAGAGACCTGAAATATAAACATATTTGAAAGTACAATTTCTAGCATTTGAAAGTAGACAGCATACACGTAATCGTGTGTGGTGGATAACAACATTCCTGAAATAGACTGACCTATCCATAGTCCAAACCTGAAACCAAATGTAACACATCAGCCATGACCTGAAACCAAATGTAACACATCAGCCATGAGTTAGAAGATAGACTCCGCTCCAGACTTCCAGCGTCCAACGTTAAGTGCCTCTGAAAGGGGACTGTTCTATCTGCCATGTCGATGCTCAGGAAGACTTGGCTATAAATGTTAATGAAGTTGCAAATTTGATAAATGTACTCAACCGCTGTAGCATCGATATAGCCACATTCTTTGTAAGTCCCTTCCTGAGATGTTCGTCAGAGAGGTTAGTTTTATTTTGTTAGAGTAGCGGTCACTATGTGTTAGACAGAGTGGCTATGTACGTGCTTTGAGAAGAGTGGAAGCTGGTCTGCTGTGTAGTGAAGGCAGCACTACTTTCATTTTGTATTAATTTATTCTGAGGAAAAATTTTGTGGAACTGAGATGATACGAATGCAAGAATGTCAGAAGGGGAGTTTTCTAAGGTAATTTAGTTCTTTTATATATATTCGTAATTTTGTGGATTTTTATTGTTAGCACATTGTTTATGGTTAAAGTTCACTGTAAGAAGTTTTATAGAGAAGCACATGGATTTGTATTGTAATTGAAATAAGTGTCAAGGAAAGTCATGGTGCATAGGAAAATTATCGAGGAGGATTTTTTGCTAACTTGTCTAGTTGTGAGAAATTTATGTAAGGGTGTATTGCTGCTAATGCAGCATAGTTATACTTGGAGTATTTGTTCTCATTTACCAGACGTCGACTTCAGTTCCTCGTTTTTCGGTCTTTACCTTCATGAATGTGTTTTGTTTACGAGTACTGCACGTCGCGAGGTGTGTGCTGAAGAAGATTTTTTTATGAACAGTGATAAGATACTGTCTTGCTTGCACATCGCAAGTACGGTAAAAGAAATTTGATAGTTGACAATTTCATCATTATCTTGTTTTGTATTGAGCTGGGAATGTAGAAACGACGGAGAGGCTTCGTCCCCGCCGTAGCCCTCAGTGGTTCACAACCCCACAACAAGCTACAACAGTCCACTCACCTCACCGCCGCTCCACACCGAACCCAGTGTTATTGTGCGGTTCGGCCCCCCGGTGGATTCCACCCCCCCCCCCCCCCCCCCCCCCCCACCACACACACACCGCCGGGAACGTCTCACACCAGACAAGTGTAGCCCCAATGTTTGCGTGGTAGGGTAGGGTAATTATGGTGCACGCGTACGTGGAGAAAGTGTTTGCGCAGCAATCGCCGACATAGTGTAACTGAGGCGGAAAAGGGGAACCAGCCCGTATTCGCCAAGGTAGATGGAAAACCACCTTAAAAACCATCCACAGACTGGCCGGCACACCGTACCTCGACACCAATCCGCCGGGCGGATTGGTGCCGGGGACCGGCACGCCTTCCCGCCCGGAAAGCAGTGCGTTAGACCGATCGGCTAACCTGGCGGGCCATCGTTGTCTTAATAGTAGCAGGTAGCAGGACAGACGAGCGTTCCGTGCGCGCACGTAGGCCAACAAATTATTTATCATCAGTATTCATGTCCACGTAGGTTGGCTGGTTGGTTGATTCGGGGGAGGGGACCAAACGGCGGGGTCATCGGCCCCATCGGATTAGGGAAGGATGGGTGAGGAAGTCGGCTGTGCCCTTTCAAAGGAACCATCCCGGCATTTGCCCGAAGCGATTTAGGGAAATGACGAGAAATCTAAATCAGGATGGCCGGACGGCGGGTTTTAACTTTCGTCCTCACGAATGCGAGTCCAGTGTGCACCTCCTCGCTCGGTTTGTCCACTGTAAGGTAAAGTGGTTGTTGGAATGTGTTTGTGAAAATATGATATGGTTTCAGAGGTTTCAGATCTGTAAAAGATTTCAGAAAGGTGTTCGTTATCTTATGAACTTTCAAGCAGTTTTGTCACACAGTCAATTGCGTTAATTTTCATCTTCATTTGCTCTGTAATTAGAATTACAGATCTAGAACAGACATTGTTTGCAAGACTAAATACAAAGATTAACAATATTCAAGGCCAATATTTTAATCGGTATCATTTTATTTTGCAGTCAGACAGCACACGTGAATTTTATTCAAAACGGATTGTTTTCTCGCAGGCGAATTGTTTGATGTAATAGCAAGCCAGGATTTCGCATCGTGTGACGAGTGCTTCACATACTTTGGTTCAGAATTTAAAAATGGCTCTGAGCACTATGGGACTTAACACCTGTGGCCATCAGTCCCCTAGAACTTAGAACTACTTAAACCTAACTAACCTAAGGACATCACACACATCCATGCCCGAGGCAGGATTCGAACCTGCGACCGTAGCAGTCGCGCGGTTCCGGACTAAGCGCCTAGAGTTCAGAATTTAAGACAGTTCTGTTGCCGTGCACTGAGATTTATGCATTTCAGTACCAGAATAATCTTCACACATTTTTCAGGAACCAACCAGACACATGCAAACACGACTTTAAAGATAAAAGCTCTTCTTCTGGTTTCGGATCTTGAATAAGACTGGACAGCCATTCCTCCACAAACGTTCAGGAACCTCACTGAAAAGTCCCCAGCAGTCTTCAGACCGTCACAAAAGTGAGGGGTCGACACTAATAGGTGTCTGGATACTTTTGGTCAGAAGAAACTGATTATGATTCGTGTGCCCTAGCGTTATCAGAGATCAGATAAAAGATCTCGAAAGTAATTCGTTCTGTTCAGTAAGCACTCTTGTAGGCTTACCTAATAAAGTGCTGTCTTTTCTGAAGAACAATGTTTACCAGATTTAGCTACAGATATCATAGTGAAAATCTAACGATAAATGTATGCGATATTGCGAAGCGGTGGATAAAAGCTTTATTGTTTTCCGCTACAATAAAAATGACCTTGACGCCTGAGTAATTAATGTTCTTGATCATACCGTCACCTGGTCGAAGGTTATGGTCTGTGCCAACTGTGCAGTCGCAAGAGAAAACAAAGAGGGATGTTACTTAATGTACACTAGAACCACAAAGCAGGCTGTGTTAAATTTATCTTTTTTTTTCATCGGTATGAAAGCCGCTTCTCACTATGGAGTGGGAATGATGTAGATAATAAAACTGAACATCTCATACAGTGAAAAATTTGGGGCTGTGTTCCGTGTCATACAGATTAAAATGCGTGACCTGGAGTACGGCGTGTAACATTAACGATGCAACTGACTGTTTCCTCTACACTTACTAACAGGTTACTAGTCTCGTCTGCATCTACCGAAGTACATCTATCAAAAGTCACTGTGCAGGGAGCTTTCTTATCACCGCACTTATCACACGTGTAAACAACGCGTATCTTGCGCTTCTCACGGGAGAGCATTCATTCCATATGCTAACTTAAAAAAAGACCGCATAGCTTCGGAGGAGCACGACTGTGCTTGAGTTATAGATAAAACCTGTCCAGAAAACAAAATCAGCATGGCAGCCCATTTCTTTAGTGCAAGAGCACACTCTGAATTTGATTTTAAGGAGACATGCTGGAAAAGGCACATCTTGGAGGAAGCCCATTCTCATTTCCTGTGCAGTGCGCTTTTAATTCTAGATGTGCGGGAGTTCGTGCCTCACTTAATGAATGCTCCCCTTAGGTAGCTCCGAAAGTAACCCAGCAATCGCCAGAGGCTGGTTCTCCATGCTGGATAAACGACGGGAGAACATACCTGACCAACAGATGTACGAAGAGAAAGGCACCAAATTCCTTCGAAGAAATTCATGTATACAGGGTGATTCGAAAGTCATGTCCCATTTAGTTTTCGTGGAGATAGCGGAAACTATAACGAAAGGCCGATCACCACTCAACCCCTAGTCTAAGTGTGTGGTGCGCCATAATATAGGGATGTCTTCAATGGTCTCATATTTTTTAGCGGCACGCTCAGTGCTGCACGCTGCAGACATCATCTTGAGGAAATACGAGGGTTGCTTTTTAAGTAAGGGCAGCTTTCAATTTTTAAAAAAAGATACAAATACTTTTGTAAAAAAACTTTTATTTTCTGATTCTACACACTTTTACCTATTTTTCTACATAGTTGCCTTGTTTACTTAAGCACTTGTCATACCTTACAACTAAGTTTTTAATTCCGTCTTCAAAGAATTCGTCCTCCTGCTCCGACAGCCAAGAGTTCACGGCCGCTTTCACTTCATTGTCGTCATTGAAGCGCTGCCCGCCAAGATGGTGTTTCAGGTACCGGAAAAGGTGAAAATCGCTAGGAGCAAGGTCGGGGCTGTATGGTGCATGGTCCAAAACTTCCCAGCGAAAAGAATCAATCAAATCCCGAGTCTTTTGAGAGGTGTGAGGCCTAGCGTTATCGTGCAGGAGCAAAACTTCTTTTGTCAGCATGCCGCGCCTTTTGTTTTGAATTGCTTGCGGAGCTTCTTTAGAGTTGCACAGTAGGCATCTGAGTTGATTGTCGTTCCTCGTGGCATAAAGTCCACTAGCAAAACACCGCGCCGGTCCCAGAACACAGTTGCCATAATCTTGCGCTTTGACAGCGTCTGTTTGGCTTTGACCTTGACAGGTGAGGTTGTGTGTCGCCATTCCATCGATTGTCGCTTGCTTTCGGGAGTGATATGGGATACCCATGTTTCATCTTCAGTGACAATTTGACTCAACATGTCATCCCCTTCTTCCTCGTAACGAATCAAAAACTCCAATGAAGTGGCAAATCTCTTCCCTTTGTGGTCCTCTGTGAGGAGTCTGGGTACCCACCGAGAACACAGTTTCTTAAAGTTTAGGTTTTCAGACACAATTTTGTACGAAACCGATCTTGAAACTTGTGGAAATTCCAAAGAAAGAGTGGAAATTGTGAATCTTCTGTCCTCACGAATCTTTGTTTCGACGGCAGCCACCAAATCATCAGTGATCACAGAGGGCCAGCCTGAGCGTTCTTCGTCATGGGCGTTTTGACGGCCATTTTTAAACTCTCTAGCCCATTGACGCACTTTACCTTCACTCATTGCATTCAAGCCATAAACTTCTGTTAACTGACGATGAATTTCTGCAGCTGATAGGCTTCTCGCGGTCAAAAAACATATCACTGACCGTATCTCACACGCGGCGAGCGATTCAATAATCGTAAACATTATAAAGTAGCACAGCGATGCGTACACGTCAGCTACAGAGCTGCAACTTGCATCAGTGTGAACGGGAAGGATGCCGGCAAGTGGCGCGGTGGCTTGTTGCGGCGTCCGCGCGAACTACGGGACTATACGCGCGAACTATTCCTATTTGGATTACCTGCCTCTCGAACGGAGACATAGATTTTTCTTCTAGCATGACAGTGCACCTGTACACTTTCTGGGCGTTGGATTAGTAGACAGGGCCCAATGGAATGGCCACCTAGGACTCCAGATCTTACGCCACTATAATCTTTTTTCTTTGGGAGCGTCTTAAGTATACAGCGTACACCAACACACCAAGAACTTTAATAGATCTGCATGATAATATCACCAGAGCCCGTACAGAAATATCAACAACGACGTTGTAGTTGGTGTCTACCATTGCCCACCGCCTTGTTCAGGATGGCTGCAAAATTTTATCAGCCTTCATGAATAATAAATAATTTTATGCTGTTTTGTCCAATAATGGCATTATTGGAGAATCGCGTCTCTTACGTGATACAGAATTTTTACAGCGTACAGCAGCAGTCAGTCACCAACTGGTTTTGGTTTAGTTCATTGAAAAAGCGCAGTTACCGGTTTCGAATATCTGGGAGTATGCGTGCGGAACGATTTGAAGTGGAATCATCATATAAAATTAATTGTTGATAAGGCGGGTACCAGGTTGAGATTCATTGGGAGAGTCCTTAGAAAATGTAGTCCATCAACAAAGGAGGTGGCTTACAAAACACTTGTTCGACCTATACTACAGTGTTGCTCATCAGTGTGGGATCCGTACCAGGTCGGGATGACGGAGGAGATAGAGAAGACCCAAAGAAGAGCGGAGCGTTTCATCACAGGGTTATTTGGTAAGCGTGACAGCGTTACGGAAATGTTTATCAAACTCAAGTGGCAGACTCTGCAAGAGAGGCGCTCTGCATCGCGGTGTAGCTTGCTGCCCAGGTTTCGGGAGGGTGAGTTTCTGGATGAGGTATCGAATATATTGCTTCCCCCTACGTGTACCTCCCGAGGAGATCACGAATGTAAAATTAGAGAGATTCGAGCGCGCTCGGAGGCTTTCCGGCAGTCGTTCTTCCCGCGAACCATACGCGAGTGGAACAGGAAAGGGAGGTAATGACAGTGGCACGTAAAGTGCCCTCCGCCACACACCGTTGGGTGGCTTGCGGAGTATAAATATAGATGTAGATGAATTTAGTAATTCATCATTAGAGGGCTTGCACGTCTTTACGAAATTGATTTTCTTTTTCAGGACGAGTTGCCCTGAAATGGCCGCCTGAAACATTTGTTTTCACTTACTTCACTCTAAAGTGTGTTGTCGCCCAACGAAAGTGACTGACAGTGAAGACCACTGTGAGTGTAGCTGAAAACACCAAGAATAGCGTGAATGTTATTCGTTGGAGAAAGACGTTGAAAACAGATGTTCCAAGTGGTCATTTCACGGCAACTCGCCTCTAATCCAACGTCTGACGAATGTGAAACTTCGAAATCCGTAACGGTGCTTTTTCA
Organism: Schistocerca americana; assembly: GCF_021461395.2. Classification (NCBI taxonomy): domain Eukaryota; kingdom Metazoa; phylum Arthropoda; class Insecta; order Orthoptera; family Acrididae; genus Schistocerca; species Schistocerca americana. The sequence continues at coordinate 174,285,043 of NC_060123.1, forward strand.
ATAATGTAAAACAGGCACAAATTGTGGCTGGGTGCTATTGTATGTTTTAAGCGTTCTGTAAATAACTGTACATTGGTTATCAACTTATCATCCCTAGTAAGGTTTTTAACAGACATTTCGTAATAGGGTTTCCCTGACAGTAACTTCTAGTGTAGGGACATTTTTACAAGCAACATGTTGTCTTCGGTCCCAAAGGTCATTCTTTTTCTTAAGTCCAACTCTTTTTAGAAACTATAGCTCCACTTTCAAGGACTAACTTGACGTTTGCGGGCGCTACATCTGATGCAGCTTATCACCTGAGCAAAAAATGCTTGTCTTCGGCACCAATGAAAAACTTCTTGATTTATGTTTAGTTTTCAACTCATTTAACATGTTAAAATAACTTTTTTTTACCAGTACAGAAGACGAGAGATTAGTCGTCGAATGAAGATGATAAACGGCAGCAAATATAAGACACAAACACCTCAGCTATAGGAATGAAATTTTCACTCTGCAGCGGAGTGTGCGCTGATATGAAACTTCCTGGCAGATTAAAACTGTGTGCCCGACCGAGACTCGAACTCGGGACCTTTGCCTTTCGCCGGCAAGTGCTCTACCATCTGAGCTACCGAAGCACGACTCACGCCCGGTACTCACAGCTTTACTTCTGCACTTGGCCGCGAAAGGCAAAGGTCCCGAGTTCGAGGCTCAGTCGGGCACACAGTTTTAATCTGCCAGGAAGTTTCACCTCAGCTATAGCTCCGTAATGAACTGGACATAAGTACAATAATTAAATATTGAAACTGAAGTAAAAAAAATACCTCTAGAATGAAATTTTCACTCTACAGCGGAGTGTGCGCTGATATGAAACTTCCTGGCAGATTAAAATTGTGTGCCGGACCGAGACTCGGTCCCGAGCTCGAGTCTCGGTCCGGCACACAGTTTTAATCTGCCAGGAAGTTTCAAAAAAATACCTAATCCCAACAAAGGATTTCTCATTCCAGTTAGTTTAAATACAAGAAGCCTTACGGACTTGAAGGCTTACAACAAAGTTTATTATTAATAGTTAATGTCGTTACAGAAGTTATGCTCTGGAACGGAAGTTACTTAGATTTATACGTTGTTCGAAACTGCTTGAGGATGACCAATAAAGACTGACACGTCCCGAGCTAAATAACACCTGGAACAACTTAAGAGTGTGACTGTACTGTATTGCCCGAAGGAAGTAAAGAAGCGCGTTGTTGTCAAATAGTTATAAATGGGGAACTGCACAAGTACTTGCTCGTTGATGATAATACACTGAAGGTCCGAAGAAACTGGTACTCCCGCCTAATATCGTGTAGGGACCCCGGAAGAACGCAGAAGTGCCGCAACACGACGTGGCGTGGACTCGACTGAACTGACGCCATGAATCCTGCAGGGCTGTCCATAAATACGTAAGAGTACGAAGGGGTGGAGATCTCTTCTGAACAGCACGTTACAAGCATCGCAGATATGTTCATCTCTGGGGAGTTTGGTGGCCAGCGGAAGTGTTTAAACTCAGAAGAGTGTTCCTGGAGTCACTCTGTAGCAATTCTGGACGTAAGGAGTGTCGCATTGTTCTGTTGCAATTGCCCGAGTCCACCGGAATGCACAAGGGACATGAATGGATGCAGATGATGCTATACAGCGGTTTAGTCTGCTGCAGAGAATCAGCGGCACTCGTACAGAATGGCCAACCCTTGTAGTTTTCAGGTAGGCAAAGGGGTTTGCTCCCCTTGTGTGAAAGTTAACGGTGTTAGGTTGGTGACGCAAGCCTCATCTCTGGCTTTTCCTGGCCACGGGGTCGCGTGGGAGATGTTGGAGTGTGTGAGACGCTCAGTCTGCTTCCAGCTCGCCGAGGGTCTGCAGCCGAAGTCTCTTCGAAGAAGGGTGGGTTTACTTAACCACGTGGCGCTTTGCCTGATAGCGAGAGGGGAGCTTTTAGCTTTTGGTCTCGCGTTTCATCTTATAAAGATTGATTTGCTGTCGCAGCAAGGAATGCTAGGCTCCTGCAGACTTTCAGTTTGATTCCTAATGCAGACCTGACTTTGATCCGTAAGAAGAACGTAGCAGAAAGGTATTGCATACGTTGAAGAGCCCTCGGTTCAGTGTGAATGTTTGTGTGCCTTCAACTGCGTATGTGTGCATTCTAATTTTTTCCGAATCTTGGTAATTTTTGCTTCTTTGTGAATTTTCTTTGTCTCATTACTTTATGTCTGGTGGAAACCATCCACATGGGTTAATATTAGAGTTTGTTGGTCCTCTGCCATTGTCATTTGTCTATTCAAATGTGTCCTCCGTAAAATTTTCATTGTTCGCGACAGCGTGGTTTGATGTTGCTAAAATTTGGACACGGTGTGTAGAAATTGTGTCTCCTCGAACCACGCGGGCACATGAGACTGTCGTGAAACGTATAGTGTTTCAAAAGCAATTGTCCTTAGTTACCAGGCAACAGCAGTTCTATAGATGCATTACATCAATGTTTTAAGGAATAAATAATTTTGCCTCTAATCTTATCCAGTGCACCGATGTTACGTGTCCGTTACCTACGCCATTTACCTTGTAGTTTTCCTTGTTGGCCCATCATAGCGTTTCCATGCGCGCAGGTCCAATAATTAGTTTCCCTTTTTACTTAAAACAAATGCTTTGGAATAGATCTTATTTTTAAGAATGTTGCTGCAAGCTGCACGTATGCACAGTGTTCACGCACTCTTTACTTTACTCAATATTTGATTCACATGAACAATGATGCTTGGATCATATTAATAATTACATCCCATTCTTTATTAGTGACTTTACAATGAATGTTCTTTTGTGAGTTTTTCTTATGAATAAATTAAGTAATTTTCCGACTCAGCCCAACATCTTACTTGTCGTGTTGCTAGAGTTGGTGGCGACTCAATCTTTTTCGTTGGTTTCAGTGTCAGAGAGCATTTTCTTATTCAAAGTGCGCGTGGCTCTTTTAGCCATCAGGATACATTCAAAGTGCGCTTCACGCTTCTTACATATAGCGACCTTTCACTCACGCTACTTATAAGAATGCTTACGTACGTCAACGTCACCTGTCAGAGTCGTATAGGGTCCCACATCACTCCAACTGCACACGCCCCACACCATTACAGAGACTCCACCAGCTTGAACAGTCTCTTGCTGACATGCAGTATCCATGGATTCATGAGGTTATCTTCATACCCGTACACGTCCATCCGCTCGATACAATTTGAAACGAGACTCGTCTGACCAGGCAACATGTTTCCAGTCATCAAGAGTCCAATGTCAGTATTGACGGGCCCAGGCGAGGCGTGAAGCTTTGTGTCGTGCAGTCATCAAGGATACACGAGTGGGCCTTCGGCTCTGAAAGCCCATATAGACTATGTTTCGTTCAATGGTTCCCACACTGACACATGTTGATGGCCCAGCACTGAAATCTGCACCAATTTGCGCAAGGGTTGCACTTCTGTCACGTAGAAGGTTCTCTTCTGCCGTCGTTGGCCCCGTTCTTGCAGGATGTTTTTCCAGCCGCAGCGATGTCGGATTCCTGATATTCACGGTATACTCGTGAGATAGTCGTACGGGAAAAGAGCCCTCTTCATCGCTACCTCTGAGATACTGTGTCGCATCGCTCGTGCGCCGACTATAATACCACGTTCAAACTCAGATAAATCTTCATAACCTGGCATTGTAGCAGCAGTAACCGACCTAACAAATGCGCCAGACACTTGTGTTTTATAAGCGTTACCAACCGCAGCGCCGTATTCTGCGTGTTTACATGTCTCTGTATTTAAATACGCATGTCTACTCCAGTTTCTTTGACACTTCAGTGTATTTCATTTCGTATGGAATCGCCTAAATCCGCACGATCCCACATAACCGGGAACAGTATCTGCTGAAAGCTTCAAAAGTCACGTACCGGTAGCCACTTCAGAAAGATTAAGAGTCCTTCAGGTTGGGTATAAAAATGACGGGGTTCAGGTCGTGGTGAAGCAATGTAAATAGCTTTTATACCATTGTGCTCAGAGCCAAAAGCTTTTATAGACAATTCCGAAAACAGGGATCAAATTTTTGCTGCTGGCAAGGAGCCGATGCAAAAGACCAAAGTAATGACACAAACCTGCACTTCAACATGGGTCGGTTGTGAAAGAAATAAACCTTCGTCCGGCATCAAATGCAAACAGTTTCCTAAAGGCTCGCGCAGCCAGCAGCATTAGCGGCCGGCCGTCGAGCAGGAGCAACAAAAACAGCTTCCGCCCACTGAGGATGACGACGTAACCAGCAAATATAGCCCTGCTCTTGCGGTGCTTCGACTGCGCGGGATGTTGCAATACTTCGTCATGTCAGTAACTGCAGATGGATATTTTATTTCGCAGTTTGGGATCACAAAGTCTTTTCTCCTGCAAATATTACTATTTTCTGATTTACAAACAATTCACTTTCATATCTGACCTTGTCACTAAATGAGGTCTTACGATGTACTGTTTGGAAACCTGCAACTTGCAATATATAAAAGAAGTTTGTAGTCCTTGATTGCCAAATAAAAACTTGTTATTGATATAAAATCATGGTTCTTGTTTTTATACAAAAACATCTCACTTTTGGAAAACTTACACATTGAATCAGTGGAACTATAGCTTTTGCTGCATTGTATAAAAATATGTTTATGTGTTTGCCCATCTGGCAGATCCATCCCTGTAGTTTTAGTTTGCATCCAGGAACGTAGATCGGACTGTTTGAGTTTTGACCCGTTGTAAGATCAAGGCCTTTCCAGCTAAATACGAGGCGTGTTGGTCGGGGTGCAGAGGAAATCTGGAAGGAGTTTTCTTGTTAGCAAGTGTGCCTTACAACCAAGGGAACCCTCCCGAAAACTTTGGTCAGAATGAGGTGGATGGGTGATACTTTGTATTTAATTCTAGAACACTGCATCCCAGATAAAAATATGACATCTTAGTGTATGAGTGGGTGAGTTGATTTGTGCTTATGTAAGTCATGAGTTGCTCGACAACTGTAATGTACCTACGCTACTGTCGATCGTAGCCCATGCGACTGATGTCAGCTGTTGACACGACGAGCCATGTACGTTTTTGTATTTTCTATATACATCTATAGTCGCTTATGTATGATTACAGCGGCGAGCGAAAATGATGTGAGACCGAATAGCCATCTGATGCAGATTTTTATCTAATTTCGGCAACTTGCAAGCAAATGCATTTTTAGAGAATATCGCTTTGGGCACAACAGGATTGTGAGAGAAATACGGGCTATTTTGTTGAGTAAAATTACAGGAACTAAGAGCGATCTCACTGGTTTGCTAGATACCCTGAAGCTATAATACGGTGGCAGGAAATCGTCACATACAGTCGAACTCCTATCACCTTCGCAGACTAGTAAATAGGTCGGGGTTACGAAACTTCCTGGCAGATTAAAACTGTGCGCCGACCCGAGACTCGAACTCGGGACCTTTGCCTTTCGCGGGCAAGTGCCCTCCCAACTGACCTACCCAAGCACGACTCATGACCCGTCCTCACAGCTTGAATTCTGCCAGTACCTCGTCTCCTACCTTCCAAACTTCACAGAGGCTCTTCTTTGAACCTTTGAAGAGCACTTGCCCGTGAAAGGCAAAGGTCCCGAGTTCGAGTCTCGGTCCGGCACACAGTTTTAATCTATCAGGAAGTTTCATATCAGCGCACACTCCGCTGCAGAGTGAAAATTTCATTCCAGGTCGGGGTTATTCCTACGTAGAAGGAACATTATTGTAACCAGCAGTCCGAAAACATCGAAGCAATTATTCGTGGTTGACAGGGCACCTAGATCGTGACGGAAGGTTAATAGTCTGGTCTTTACATGTTCCAAGCGGTTAAAGGCGCTACAGTCTGGAACCGCGCGACCGCTACGGTCGCAGGTTCGAATCCTGCCTCGGGCATGGATGTGTGTCATGTCCTTAGGTTAGTTAAGTTTAAGTAGTTCTAAGTTCTAGGGGACTTTTGACCTTAGTAGTTAAGTCCCATAGTGCTAAGAGCCTTTTGAACCATTTTCTTTATATGTTTGTAGTGAGACACAGATCACAAAAAAGCACTTTTCCTTTGCTTATTTTCTGTCTGTTTTCTCCCATGGTACAACATTTTAGCGCAGCTTCATGCAGACCCTTGTTAAAGAGTCTCGGAATTCTGATTGTGGCACGACTGTGTATCCTCTTCCCGACGTAAATCGTTCTTCGGTCCACACCGAGCGAGGTGGCGCAATGGCTTCCACACTCGACTCGCTTTCGGGAGGACGACCGTTTCAATCCGTGTCTGGATATCCAGACTTAGGATTTCCCTGAGTTTCTAAATCGCTCTAGGCAAATGCAGGGATGGTTCCTTTGAAAGGGCACGGTCGATTTCGTTCCTCAACCTCGAAACATTCCGAGTTAGTGCTCCGTCTCTAATGATGTCGATATCGACGGAGCGTTAGAGCCTAATCTTCCTTCCGTCGTTCTTCAGTCGACAGTGACTCGGCGGTGCATTGTTATGGGTCGTTGGGAACTGCATTAAATTTCACCCGTTACACATTCGTTTCGTTGCATCGCGTATTCGCAAGAGAAAATGACACTCTGATCCGTGCGTTATCGTATCCCTTGATACAAAACAAACATAATTACCCACCGTACGCGCATTTTAACATGATGTTCGATACTCCATAGTTGTTTGGGAGCCAAGTAGCACTTACTTGACTCGACCTGGGATCCAAAACACTTGCTTTGTACTCTCGTGATTCGCAGAAGAGAGGAGCGTGGTGCATCGATACAAGACGCTTGCTGTCTCCTTGGAAGGCATCACGTCTTGGGTCCATTAATAAACATGCTACATAAGAAGCAAGTGTACTGCAACAATTTCCACACTGAAGTATCAATGAGTGACAATGTACACAATTATGAGGGGCGTGTAACAACTAACGCAGCACTTTTTTTTCCTACAAGCAGGTTGATTTTATTCATGACTCAAATAAACCATATTATTCCTCACCCTTCGAATACAGTACCCTATTTTTCAGCCTGATATCCATTCAGTACGACGACCTTACGCCACCTACCTGAGAGGACTTATATGCCCGTATGGTCGATGACGCTACCAGCGTCTTACTGCATCAATAAAACCTCCCCATCGTCCACGTACTGCTTTCCGTGGAGTGCATCCTTGATTGGGCCGAACAGATGGAAAGTGCGAGAGAAGGGCTGTAGGGCGGGTGAGGAATAACGGCCCTTTGAAACTCTGTGAGCTCCTGACGAGTGTGTCATCACTGTAAATAGAGACGTCCAGTTGTGCAGCGACGTGTTTGACGGTGATCGGTCGGTCACCTTAATGAGAGTGATCGCACCTTCCATCATTGCAGGAGTCACAGCTGTGCGCAGCCGGCCGGTTACTCAGGAGACTGGACAGGTCTGCGCAACCTCGTTGCGATGATGACAGACGTCGAGCCCAACGACTCACCATGCTTTTGTTCACTGCCTGGTCTCCGCTGGCATGTGAATATCTGAGATGCTGTGATATTCAGCCCCAAGGACGGAACGCATTTCCGTTACAGGCTCCATTTTGAAGCTTACGTATAGCGCCATCACCTGTCGGAATTTCATGAAACTGTAGCGGCTGAGGCGGGAATATTGCACTTTGTGTGTGGTGCCGCGAGTAACGCGGACTGTGACCACAGGCGCAGAGGCAGTTGGCACCAATGTGTCTAACGTCGCTTTTACTGCTGTAACATTGTGGTCCGGCTAGCCATTGCTAGAGGCACGTGTGTCTCGAAGAGCTCTGTTAGCATCCTGAACAGGAGATCCGGAGACTGTGTGCTGTTTTGGAATTCTGTGAGGTGTACTCTTGTGGAGCCCGCAGTGAAGTGGTGACGTTGTGGCAAACGTTTGTGGGAGTTGAATAACACTTCGGCGGTTTTTTGTTCTACTGATTTTTATTTGTATGAACTAGTTTTCGGCTTATTAGGCCATCTTCAGATAACTACTTGCTATTGTTTACAAGGAGCTTGTGATCTTACGAACCGAACATTCTGCACTAAGATACAACGCACTTACATACGATCTGTAGTTGTCTTTGAAATTGTCAAACGCGTCTTTTGACTTTTTGTTCTGTAAAATTGTTCTTTAACATAATAAATCACATTTTATGGTTTGTCAGTAGTATGTATGACAACAATTAGAATTTAAAGTCTCTTCGGGTTTGCTTCCGGATCCTAAAATCAACTTGATATTTCGGCGATCCAGCTGCTCGCCATCTTCAGGAAAATGCTGCTTCTGCTGATGAGTCCCGCTGAGAACTGACGCCAGGCTGCAAATCGACGTGCTATATAGGCCACCGTTCAGTACACGGCGCATGCGCCGCCCGTCACGGATGCTGCCCTCCAAGACAGGGAGGTGGCGCCGCCCTTAGTGGAACACTGCTGGCAACGATATATCGCACTCAGGGCCGCACCGAAGAACGTTCAATTTTGATGCGAGACAATACGGGATTCCACGTCTTGCTAAGAGGAAACCCATTGTCTCTGTTGATTAAATTATCCGCCAACCTAATCTCAATCGCCTCTTTGTAGACACTGTTCCAAAAACCAGAAATGTTGGCAACTACCACAGTTTCATCAAATTTCATACTGTGTCCCTCATTTAAGCAGCGTTCTGCTACTGCCGATTTTTCCGGCTGTTGTAGCCTCGTATGACGTCGATGTTCCACACACCTGTCATGCACTATGCGAATCGAACGGCCAGCGTAAGCTTTACCACACTGACACGGAATTTTGGACACACCGGGTTTTCTAAGCCCCAAATCATCTTTCACAGAGCCGAGTGGTGCCCTAATCTTAGAAGGTGGACGGAAATTCCTTAAAATTCGTCCAATCTTAAACGATATGCCTCCTGCTGTGTCTAGACAAGACAGCCTAGACACAATGAGAGGAAGCCGAAAGGCACGCGCTAAGCCAAAGCAGGGTGCGTGAGGTCTGAAACAGGATACGTTATGAATGCTATAAAGAAAAGCTTCTGGAATACTTAACTTTAATCCATCCTTTTGGTACATCTGGAGATTGTGGCGATACAAGTGAGACTCTTTAGATACATGCAATGTTACTAATGGCGCCTTGCTAGGTCGTAGCCATTGACTTAGCTGAAGGCTATTCTATCTGCTCGGCAAAGGAGCGAGGCTTCGTCAGTATAATTGCTAGCTACGTCGTCCGTACAACTGGGGCGAGTACTAGTCCGTCTCTCGAGACCTGCCTTGTGGTGGCGCTCGGTCTGCGATCACACAGTGGCGACACGCGGGTCCGACATGTACTAATGGACCGCGGCCGATTTAAAGCTACCACCTAGCAAGTGTGGTGTCTGGCGGTGACACCACATTCCTCCCCCGCAAATGGGCGAACGGTCGTGTTATAAGGCCTCCGCCCGCCGTGGGGAGGACCCCATGTTGACGTATGCGATGAGGTGGGGAGCCTAACAACAGGCGAGGCTGTGCCACCCGCACCCGGCCATTCGGTCCGAGGGGATCTAGGAAACGCCTGAAAACCTAGTCCAGGGTGCACGTCAACATGCGGTGTATGCGCCCGTAAAGAGACAGGAGGGGCCGAAGGGTCGACCTCCATTGCGTCGGGGTACCCGACGCGCGAAGACGCCATGTGGGCCGGAGCGGGCAAGAGTTCCATGGCGGAGGACAGCTGGTCACGGGAAGCGATCGGCGGCGCGTGACCCAGGGAGGCGCTTGGCGGCCGCAGCGAAGCGTCCACTGTGGGCGGCGCCGGCTGGAGGACAGGCGGCGGCGGCGGAGGCGGAGGCGGCAGCGGCGCGTCGCCATGGGGCAAAATGGAAGGCATCGTCGGTAACACCTGGGGATGAGGCGAGCCAGTAGATGGGTCCCCGGGGCGCTGACCGGACGGCACCGTCGCTGAAAGCAGACGGGGAGCGGCAGAACCCGTGCGACGACAGAGGCGCAGCTGATTGAGATGCCGACGCACCTCACCAGAGGCCCCCAAAACCAAATACATCGCGCGGCCGAGGCAGCGAAGAATGCGCCCTGCAAGCCAACGCCGTGAACCTCGATAGTTGCGATAGAATACAACGTCGCCTGGAGCAAAAGCAGAAGACTGCCGCTGCACAGGAACCTGATGCGGCGGGTGCAGCAAAGACATCAAGGTTCGATGAGGACGACCGTGGAGCAACTCAGCCGGCGAGCGACCATCTCGGGGCTGAGAGCGATACGATGACAAAAAGAGCAACAACGCGTCCTCCCGAGAATGCGACTCTTTCAACTTCAACATCTGTGACTTGAAAGTCCGGACCAATCGTTCAGCGACACCGTTTGACTGAGGCGAAAACGGCGCGGATGTCAGATGTTGAATACCATTGGCCTGGCAGAATGACTGAAATTCTGCGGACATGAATTGTGGGCCATTGTCGGAAACAATAGTCTGCGGAAGACCTTCAATGCAAAAGATAGCAGACAACGCTTGGATGGTGGCAGAGGACGTCGTGGAAGACATCCGGACAACAAAAGGAAAATTACTGAAGGCATCTACCAGAACCAACCATCGAGCATTCCAGAATGGACCAGCAAAATCGATGTGCAAGCGTTGCTAAGGGGAAGTGGCTTTTGGCCATGCAAAGACTTTCCGCGGCGGTGCGGATTGTTGTTCGGCACACGCCATGCAAGAAGAACACACATTCGTAATCGCAGCATCGATTCCGAACCAAGTACAGTGCTGACGAACAAGTTGTTTCGTTCGCACTAACCCCAATGTCCTTGGTGAAGAAGCCGTAAAACAGAGGACTGTAACGAACGTGGGACCATGACTCTGGACTGATCATTATCAGAACGCAACAACAAAACACCACGTCGAACAAAAAGTCTCTCCTTGTGAGCAAAAAATCGGCGAACCAACGGATCCTCGATCCGAGACTTTGACAAAGGCCATTGCGTAGCAACAAAACGCAAAACGGTAGCAAGGACAGGGTCAGCAGCTGTGGCTGTAGCTACACGATAATCAATCGGAAACGATTCGACCATGTCATCAGTTTCCGCATCAATGAACATGCAAGCAAGTTCGGAAGAATCGAATGCTCTATCCTCAGCAACAGGCAAACGGGACAACGCATCGGCGTGTCCGTGCTTAGCAGTGGACCGATACAAGATATCGTAGCGGTACTGCGAGAGGAAAATAGACCAGCGAATGAATTTCTGCACTGTACGCCGAGGTACAGGTTTGTTCGGATGAAAAGCGACGTCAAATGTTTGTGGTCTGTGATGATGGTAAAGTGACGACCATACAAGAAATCATGGAACTTAGTAACACCAAACACGAGAGCCAAAGCTTCTTTCTCTATCTGTGAATAATTTCTTTGCGCAGACGAGATCAATTTGGACGCAAAGGCAATAGGGCGATCATGCGACCCATCTTTGTGCGCAAGCACAGCACCGATCCCGAAATCCGATGCATCTACCATCAACAAAAGGGGTTTCTGGGGATCGAATGGCGTAAGGCAAGTATTTGAAAGCAACGCCGATTTCAACTGGCGAAAAGCGCGTTCGCATTCCGTCGTCCAGACGAACGGAACACCTGGACGGCGTAAGCGATGAAGCGGAGCTGAAATGGAAGAGGCATTGCGCACATTCACTCACACCTTGTGATTTTGCGACCTCAACACGCAATGCGTGAGGAACATTGCGCGCTCTGAAAAATTTCGGTTGCGCGTTGACTTTCAGTTCCAAATGTGCTTCATAGTTCTGAGCGCAACTTAAGCCCGGTGCAAAAATGTCTGCAAATTCTTCACATAGACGAGAAACACTGGCGGAAGGCACAGTCTGATTCACTGATAGGACCTGATTTGCAATAGACAAGTTAAACAACTGAAATAAATCTAAACCAAACAAGTTCACTGCAGTAGAAGAACGAAGAACGTAAAATGATACAAGTTTTGTTTGTCCCTTATATGTTGCAAGAAGAGTGCACTGTCCTAACACAGGGATATTCTGACCTGAATAACTATTTAACTGAACATTTGAGGCACGCAACGGAGGTTTGCCCAGTTGTTTGTACGTGTCGTGATTGAGCAATGAAACTGCAGCTACGGTATCGAGCTGGAATAGTATGACCTTGCCATTAAAGTCCAAATCTACAAAAAGTTAATTGTCCTGCTGACGACAAGAGCGACTGTCTCGTGCAATTTGAACTGATACAGGTACAGCATCACTTGCTAATTGACGTGATTTCCGGCGACGTCGACGCACACTTGTTGTGGGACGAACACAGTCACTGTTAGAAAGAGTGGCACTGGACGAAGTGGAATTAACTACATGAATGTCCATGGGCGAAGGTTCACGAGCCTGAGTATTCTTGGTTCGATTCCGGCGCGAAGCAAAGGGTCTGGAATGGTTGTGATTGTCTGATCGGAGCTTTTTCTGGCAAACACTTTGAACATGTCCTTTCTTATTACAGAAAAAGCAAATAGCTTGGCGTGACGGGCAATTGTCATGCGAATGTCTAGTAGCACACCGCGGGCATGATTTCACTGCATTTGTATGCTGGCGCGGCACACCTGGTTTAGAGCGTGGCGGCAGCTGCGCAGACGTGTGCGAGGGCAGTTTACCGGGCCGCGCAGCGCGCCCGGCGGGCCGGTTAATGTTACACACGGCTGGCGAAGTTGCAAATGATTCCTGTGCAAAGTCAAGTGTGTCTTGTCTATCTAATATGTCTATCACTTGTTGAAGGGAGGGATTGACGAGTTTCAAAATCTGTTCCCGTATGCGAACATCAGAAACGTTCTGTGCTATTGCATCACGTACCATAGTATCTGAATAAGGGAGTCCACATTACCACTCAAAAGCACAATCCCTTGTAAGGCCTTGCAAAGTTGCAACCCACTCCCTATTAGTTTGACCGGCCGTACGTTTTGTACGAAAGAAAGTATACCTCTTTGCAACTACATTAACTGTTTCCTTGAAATAGGCATCTAACGCCGACAAAATTTCTTCGTAGGACAGAGTCGCTACGTCGCGTCGGGGAAATAATTTCACTATCACACGGTACGTTCGCACCCCTACACTCGACAATAAATGAGGCTGCCGCTCGTTACCTTGAATTCTGTAGGCGGCGAGATGAAATCCAAACTGGCGTGACCACTCCGTCCATGTTTCCGTAGTTGGTTCAAAGTGACGAAATGGGGGTGCAACTGCATGTCGTGGCTGCGGTAGCGGTGGAGCGGCGGCCGCCGCATCGTTTTGCAGTGCACGTTGACCCTGGATGAGCTGTCCAAGGGCATCCAATAACGCCTGCATCTGCTGATTCTGCAAGCGATAAAATTCGGACAGTACATCTGGCGAAGCCATGACACAAGTAAATGTAAGCAATTAGAAAGAACAAGACCCTTTGTTGACTCGTTGCCAAAAATTGTTGTGTCTAGACAAGACAGCCTAGACACAATGAGAGGAAGCTGAAAGGCACGCGCTAAGCCAAAGCAGGGTGCGTGAGGTCTGAAACAGGATACGTTATGAATGCTATAAAGAAAAGTACGTAGCTTCTGGAATACTTAACTTTAATCCATCCTTTTGGTACACCTGGAGATTGTGGCGATAAAGGTGAGACTCTTTAGATACATGCAATGTTACTAATGGCGCCTTGCTAGGTCGTAGCCATTGACTTAGCTGAAGGCTATTCTAACTATTTGCTCGGCAAAGGAGCGAGGCTTCGTCAGTATAGTCGCTAGCTACGTCGTCCGTACAACTGGGGCGAGTACTAGTCCGTCTCTTGAGACCTGCCTTGTGGTGGCGCTCGGTCTGCGATCACACAGTGGCGACACGCGGGTCCGACATGTACTAATGGACCGCGGCCGATTTAAAGCTACCACCTAGCAAGTGTGGTGTCTGGCGGTGACACCACACCTCCAGCATAAGGAAGAAAGGCCACCGATCTATGTTCCTCTTCATGCACCTCCGGAGATGGTCCAAACTCCATAGCCCGACGAATCTGCTTCTCGGAGTATCCATTTTCCTTAAAAACAGTCATCAAATGCTCAAGTTCTTAGGTTAAGCTATCCGCGTCGGAAATGGCATATGCGGGACTCATCAGCAGAAGCAGCATTTTTCTGAAGATGGCGACCAGCTGAATCGCCGAAATATCGAGTCAAGTTGATTTTAGGATCCGGCAGCAAACCCGAAGAGACTCTCAAGACTTATTACGCCAGGAAAGCCTACGTAATCACAATAATTAGAATTATTTAGAATACAGATTATTACAAAATTACAATTTTTTGGTATTTGTTGTGAACAGTTGCTGGTCATACAACAGCTACGTTTTCTTTGGGGGCTACGTCTTGTTATTAGAAAAACTGTGCATTAATATATACCAAATATTACATTGTTACAGTTGAGTTACAGTTAGGAATGTAAACACATACGGGATATTACATTATATTGGAGTGTGAATTTGTTTACTATTGGGACACTTTGCGGTTAAATGGCTCTGAGCACTATGGGACTCAACTGCTGAGGTCATTAATCCCCTAGAACTTAGAACTAGTTAAACCTAAGTAACCTAAGGACATCACAAACATCCATGCCCGAGGCAGGATTCGAACCTGCGACCGTAGCGGTCTTGCGGTTCCAGACTGCAGCGCCTTTAACCGCACGGCCACTCCGGCCGGCTTTGCGGTTAGTAGCAGATTTACTGTATTGCGCAAAGTTTAAGAGTGGTGATGTGCTCAGTTGCGAATGGTAATTAAGAACCAGCTGAGGGTTTAGGCCTATGTGTTTGTTAATTTCAAGTTCTTCTAGTAGGCTGAGTTTTCTGCCTTCGTTGGCTGTATGTAGCACTTCTGTGTCCGTTAGATATTTGTGTCTTTCTTTGAGCACGTGTTCAGCAAAGGTGGAGTCTGATTTATTTAATCTCCAGCTGCGTTTATGTTCAGTCTGCCTTGTTGATATGGCCCGACCTGTTTCACCAATGTACAGTTTATTGTAGTCAGTGTAGGTTGTTTTGTAGACCCCACTGTTGCTTAGTTTATCTATTTTGTTCTTGCTGTTGAATAGGAGATTAGCTGTAGTGCGTCTTACATAAAATGATGTTTTATAGTTTTGAGATTTCAGTGTTTTGGCTAGTTTGTCTGATAGATTGCCTAGATATGGAATACTAAACCAGGTGATTTTGGGCGTGGTTGTTATTGCAGAGGGGGCATAACTGTACGGCAAGATTTTCCTTCTTTGTTTCTTGTGCAAGATTTTGTCAACTAATTCAGGGTTATAGCCATTGTTATATGCAATATATTTAATGGTGTCTACTTCTGTTTGGAAATTCTGTTTTGACACTAGTATGGACGTGAGGCGATGTACCATGGAATGGAAGGCTGCATGTTTGTGTGTTATTGGGTATTGTGAACATGAGGGTATTACTGTATCTGTTGTTGTGGGTTTTCTGTAAATTTTGAAAGTATGTGTATTTGTGGTGATATCTATGTTAAGTCTTTTCCGTTATTCTTTTTCTGGTATCCTGTCGCCACCGTGTTAATTGTAGCTAGTCTAGAGAGCCAAGCTATGTGAGTATCCTGTCGCCACCGTGTTAATTGTAGCTAGTCTAGAGACCCAAGCTATGTGCGGATGGTTTCCTTCTATCGAGTCCTTCAGAAAGCGGTGAGGATTTTTGTACTACGTATACTGTTCCCGCGCACCGGTTACACCCGAAAGCCGAGTTATGTTTATTTATGATGTCAACGTTTGAACAGTACTGTGGTTCAAGATGGTCGTGTTTTGTTAACATTCAGATTAGTAGCTGTCGCAAGTAACAAGAGCCATCCCTTTTGTTATGTTGGTTGCTTGTGGAAACAAACCTACGTTTGAAGTATTTCAACCAGATGTTGTTCTTTGTTAACGCACAGTGAAGGTCACTTTGATTACTGACGTTTTGTGAAAAACTCAGAAAGCAGCCATTTGACAGTGGCGTTTCTACTTTCTGTTATTTACTTGGAGCGAGGCTCCTAAATTAACTAATCTGTGTTTTACTTTGTCGTTTTGTAAGCTAGTCTGTGTTTTAATTTGTCATGCTTTAGGCTAGTCAACGGTAATTATTTCTTGGTGTTAGTTACAGGAAATCACTATTTTTAAGAAGTTTACTTGTGTAAATAAAACTGCCTTTTCTTGCTGCACTGTAATTTATTTCTCCCAGACCCGTTTCGCCTTTTTCTACTGCAAGGCATCTTCAGCGAGTACTAGAACGATACAGTTTTGTTTTGATATATGTTATTTTTAGATTATAAAACAGTTCACGTCACGCTTTTGTTTTTTGTTTTTTACATAAGTTCAAAATGGTTCAAATGGTTCTGAGCACTATAGGACTTAACATCTGAGGTCATCAGTCCCCTAGAGCTTAGAACTACTTAAACCTAACTAACCTAAGGACATCACACACATCCATGCCCGAAGCAGGATTCGAACCTGCGATCGTATCGGTCGCGCGGTTCCAGCATGAAGCGCCCAGCACCACTCGGCCACAGCGGCCGGCTTTACGTAAGTAATTAGTAACAGTCCGTTGGCATTTGCTTTGCCTCTCATCTGGTGTGAAGGTCGCATAAACATTTCATTTCCGAACCACAAGTACATTTTTATATTTCGAACTTTTTCCTCTCACTGTTCACCATGTTTACCTTTATTTTAGTGGTGCGCTATTACTCCTTTGCCACAAGTTATAGATATTTGTTTGATAATCTACACATAGCAGATGTCAAAACAAAACTATATTGTTCTAGATCCCAATGAGTATGCATTAGAGTAAGAAAAAAAAAGGGGGGGCGAAACTTGGCTGGAAGAAATAAATTACAGTGCATCTAGAAAAAGGCAGTTTTATTTACAAAACAAATGTAATCGCTATTTAATTCTAAGCTGTTACTACTGTTTTCTAGGAACTACCGCTATTCCTAATGAGATGCATCAGCTTCCATAGGTAGATACTATTTGAAAAGGCTGTAGGCCTGAGATTTGCGCTATTTGTATATGTGTATTTAACCTTTAAATTAAAAAGTGTTCAGTAGCTGAGATTATGTAATTGTTCTTGCAATTTTTAAAATCTGTTCACTACAGTGAACTTTGCTATAATTCCTTTTACAAGGTTTAATAATTTATATCGTAACTGCAAGTTCCTTCTCCTGGAATTGAACTGCGTCTAAATTTGCGAAACCGCAGCTAAACTTTCTAAATCAGTCTTTAACGTGTATAGTTGTTAACTAAGTTCTATGAAACTGATGTCAGTTTTCAGACCAAGTTTTCCTGAATTTCAGTCGGTGTGTAAAACTTCTAATCTGAGCCCGATTTGATTTGCGTAGCCATTAAACTGTTAATCTGTTATTCTTGTAGCATGATGTCATTAGACACTGTAATATGAAGGAGGGGTATATGACGTTTAATTGTGGAGGAAAATTAGGTTTTGAGCTTTAATATTGAAACTGAGTCTTCATGTAACAAATTCTTTTCTGGTAAAATGTGTAACATGATTAGGCACCAGCACCTTGTCATTTCCTGCCCGCTCCTAACACTACGTAAATAAAATGTTTTTGTATGTCCACCCTTTTGACTGGAGGTCTTGGGGACTACGGCCGTTCACTATTGTGAGAAAATGAAACACCTAGTCTTTGTGATCTTATTTATTGTGTAGCTACCAGCTTCGGCGCTTCAGTGCGCCATCTTCTGGCCTAAGTTGACGCTGAAGAGCTTATCACGATCCATATATAAGCTGCTTCAGTGGCCCACATAACTGGTTTACATTGACTGTCTACAGAAGTATAGTTGTGATGTAAACACTCCAGTCATCAGCTGACAACTCGAGTTGGCGCCGGAACTGGTAGCTACGCAATAAATAAGATCATAAGGACGGCTGAAGGCGTTTCATTTTCTTACATATTTAAAAAGATTTCATTTAGGTGCGAAGAACAGGAGGTGGATGAGTCAGCGCGGAGGAAGTCCCCGCGCGCCGGCAGCTCGCCGAGTTCCGCCTCGACTGTGAGGGATGCCCGCGCTGAGTCACGGCCCGGGCCTAAGGACAGCAAGTGGAGCGGGCTGTGTTTGTGTGTGGGGCGGTGACTCAGCGGCTGCGGCCCGGCGCCGCTCGATAGCCGCGCGGCGGCTGCCTGGCATCGGGTCAGCGGCCGGCCTTGGCGCGCGACCGCGACCGCGCCCACGCGCTACACGTGCAGGCTAGCGCGCCCGCCGAGCCGCACCACCTGTCTCACAGCTTCCGCGTTCCCTGCAGCTGCTCTACTACTGGTTAAAGTGTGGAGGTTAGGGAAAGTGGCACAAAATGTAAGGCAACAGTGCTACCAAAACGAGTTGAATCGAGGATTATTGCGCCTGCCACTGTCGCCGAGCGGTTCTAGGCGCTTCAGTCCGGAACCGCGCGACCGCTGCGGTCGCAGGTTCGAATCATGCCCCGGGCATGGATGTGTGTGATGTGCTTAGGTTAGTTAGTTAGTTAGTTCTAGGGGACTGATGACCTAGATGTTAAGTCCCATAGTGCTTGGAGCCATTTGAACCTTTTGATTATTGCTCATTAATTCTGAATACTGGTCTACGGGTTCTAGGATGGGCCTGCGATGGTGCACTCAACGACGAACTTGGGTGCACCAATGGCAAAACGTCATTTTTTTGGATGATCATGATGGTCGCATCCGTGTTTGGCGACATCGCGGTGAACGCACATTGGAAGCGTGTATTTGCCATCGCCATACTGGCGTATCATCCGGCGTGATGGTATGGGGTGCCATCGGTTACACGTCTCGGTCACTTCTTGCTCGCATTGACGTCACTTTGAACAGTGGACGTTACATTTGAGATGTGTTACGACCCGTGGCTCTACCCTTCATTCGATCCCTGCGAAACCCTACATTTCAGCAGGATAATGCACGACCGCAAGTTGCAGGTCCTGTATGGGCCTTTCTGGATACGGAATATGTTCCACTGCTGCCATGGGATGTGTGACTGCTGTGTACGGACGCAGGAGGAACTGGCCACTCTTCGCGAACAGCTGAGCGTGTTGATGGCCGCGGTCAGCCGTCTTCGGGCTGCTGCCTCGCAGTGTAGCGGCAGTGGGGAGTCTGGTGCGTCGCAAGGTACACCCCAGGTGTTACATGCTTCACCCACTGTCCCTGCTGTCGAGACATCTTCGCGGGTACCGGACGCGGTTGGGCCACCCTCTCCCCTAGGGGAGTGGCGGGTTCAGCGGCGTTCGCGGCGCACGAGGCGGAGGGTAAATGTGAAGGCTGTCCGTGTGGCATCGCCCGCTCTGCCTGTGAGTGGACATGTGGCTGCTCCTTCAGCAAGGTCCGAGCAGGCACACGGGGGGAGGGGTTTATTAGTTATTGGGAGCCCCAACGTTAGGCGGGTGATGGAGTCCCTTATGGAAATAGCGGAAAGGTCGGGGAAGAAGGCCAGTGTTCGCTCTGTCTGCTTGCCGGGGGGTCTCATCCGAGATGTGGAGGAGGCCCTACCGGCGGCGATAGAGAGCACTGGGTACACCCGACTGCAAATTGTTGCTCATGTCGGTACCAATGACTCCTGCCGTCTGGGTTCAGAGGTCATCCTCAGTTCGTACAGGCGGTTGGCGGAATTGGTGAAGGCGGAAAGCCTCGCTCGCGGGGTGGAATCAGAGCTAACTATTTGTAGTATGTTCCCAGAACCGATCGCGGTCCTCTGGTTTGGAGCTGAGTGGATGGCTTAAACCAGACGCTCAGACGATTCTGCGGAGATCTGGGGTGCAAATTTCTCGACCTCCGCTATCGGGTGGAGAAATGTAGGGTCCCCCTGAATAGGTCAGGCGTGCACTACATGCCGGAAGCGGCTACAAGGGTAGCGGAGTACGTGTGGAGTGCACATGGGGGTTTTTTAGGTTAGAGAATTCCCTCCCTAGGCCCGACAAGACGCCTCCTGAGACGGGGCAAGGTAGGAGTAGGCAAAATGCAACAGGGAATAACAATATTAATGTGCTAATAGCAAACTGCAGGAACGTCTATAGAAAGGTCCCAGAACTGCTCTCATTAATAAACGGTCACAACGCCCATATATTACTAGGGACAGAAAGTTGGCTGAAACCAGACGTAAACAGTAATGAAATCCTGAACTCAGATTGGAACGTATACCGCAGAGACAGGCTGGACAGTGAAGGGGGAGGCGTGTTTATAGCGATAAGAAGTGCAATAGTATCGAAGGAAATTGACGGAGATCCGAAATGTGAAATGATTTGGGTGAAGGTCACGGTTAAAGCAGGCTCAGACATGGTAATTGGATGTCTCTATAGGCCCCCGGGCTCAGCAGCTGTTGTGGCCGAGCACCTGAAGGATAATTTGGAAAATATTTCGAGTAGATTTCCCCATCATGTTATAGTTCTGGGTGGAGATTTTAATTTCCCGGATATAGACTGGCAGACTCAAACGTTCATAACGGGTGGCAGGGACAAAGAATCCAGTGAAATTTTTTTAAGTGCTTTATCTGAAAACTACCTTGAGCAGTTAAACAGAGAACCGACTCGTAGCGATAACATATTAGACCTTCTGGTGACAAACAGACCCGAACTATTTGAAACAGTTAATGCATAACAGGGAATCAGCGATCATAAAGCGGTTACTGCATCGATGATTTCAGCCGTAAATAGAAATATTAAGAAAGGTAGGAAGATTTTTCTGTTTAGTAAAAGTGACAAAAAGCAGGTTACAGAATACCTGACGGCTCAACGCAAAAGTTTTGTCTCAAGTGCAGATAGTGTTGAGGATCAGTGGACAAAGTTCAAAACCATCGTACAATATGCGTTAGATGAGTATGTGCCAAGCAAGGTCGTAAGAGATGGAAAAGAGCCACCGTGGTACAACAACCGAGTTAGGAAACTGCAGCGGATGCAAAGGGAACTTCACAGCAAACATAAACATAACCAAAGCCTTGCAGACAAACAAAAATTACGCGAAGCGAAATGTAGTGTGAGGAGGGCTATGCGAGAGGCGTTCAATGAATTCGAAAGTAAAGTTCTATGTACTGACTTGGCAGAAAATCCTAAGAAATTTTGGTCTTATGTCAAAGCGGTAGGTGGATCAAAACAAAATGTCCAGACACTCTGTGACCAAAATGGTACTTAAACAGAGGATGACAGACTAAAGGCCGAAATACTAAATGTCTTTTTCCAAAGCTGTTTCACTGTAGTTCCTTCTCTAGATTGTCGCACAGATGACAAAATGGTAGATATCGAAATAGACGACAGAGGGATAGAGAAACAATTAAAATCGCTCAAAAGAGGAAAGGCCGCTGGACCTGTTGGGATACCAGTTCGATTTTACACAGAGTACGCGAAGGAACTTACCACCCTCCTTGCAGCGGTGTACCGTAGGTCTCTAGAAGAGCGTAGCGTCCCAAAGGATTGGAAAAGGGCACAGGTCATCCCCGTTTTCAAGAAGGGATGTCGAACAGATGTGCAGAACTATATACCAATATCTCTAACGTCGATCAGTTGTAGAATTTTGGAACACGTATTATGTTCGAGTATAATGACTTTTCTGGAGACTAGAAATCTACTCTGTAGGAATCAGCATGGGTTTCGAAATAGACGGTCGTGTGAAACCCAGCTCGCGCTATTCGTCCACGAGACTCAGAGGGCCATAGACACGGGTTCACAGGTAGATGCCGTGTTTCTTGACTTCCGCAAGGCGTTCGATACAGTTCCCCACAGTCGTTTAATGAACAAAGTAAGAGCATATGAACTATCAGACCAATTGTGTGATTGGATTGAGGAGTTCCTAGATAACAGAACGCAGCATGTCATTCTCAATGGAGAGAAGTCTTCCGAAGTAAGAGTGATTTGAGGTGTGCCACAGGGGAGTGTCATAGGACCGTTGCTATTCACAATATACATAAATGACCTGATGGATGGCATCGGAAGTTCACTGAGGCTTTTTGCAGATGATGCTGTGGTGTATCGAGAGGTTGTAACAATGGAAAATTGTACTGCAATGCAGGAGGATCTGCAGCGAATTGACGCATGGTGCAGGGAATGGCAATTGAATCTTAATGTAGACAAGTGTAATGTGCTGCGAATACATAGAAAGATAGATCCCTTATCATTTAGCTACAAAATAGCAGGTCAGCAACTGGAAGCAGTTAATTCCATAAATTATCTGGGAGTACGCATTAGGAGTGATTTAAAATGGAATGATCATATAAAGTTGATCGTTGGTAAAGCAGATGCCAGACTAAGATTAATTGGAAGAATCCTAAGGAAAAGCAATCTGGAAACAAAGGAAGTAGGTTGCAGTACGCTTGTTCGCCCACTGCTTGAATACTGCTCAGTAGTGTGGGATCCGTACCAGACAGGGTTGATAGAAGAGATAGAGAAGATCCAACGGAGAGCAGCGCGCTTCGTTGCAGGATCATTTAGTAATCGCGAAAGCGTTACGGAGATGATAGATAAACTCCAGTGGAAGACTTTGCAGGAGAGACGCTCAGTAGCTCGGTACGGGCTTTTGTTAAAGTTTCGAGAACATACCTTCACCGAAGAGTCAAGCAGTATATTGCTCCCTCCTACGTATATCTCGCGAAGAGACCATGAGGATAAAATCAGAGAGATTAGAGCCCACACAGAAGCATACCGACAATCCTTCTTTCCACGAACAATACGAGACTGGAATAGAAGGGAGAACCGATAGAGGTACTCAGGGTACCCTCCGCCACACACCGTCAGGTGGCTTGCGGAGTATGGATGTAGATGTAGAAGTTTTCCGATGCTGTTTCTAATTTCGTAGATGAATGGGGAAAAACATATTGTACACCATTGAGCACTAACTGTTCTACATTATAATACAATGGTCGCGACACGTCTAGCGCAACCAAAGAAATAACCGGTCATTTCCAAACACCAAAACAGTTGATTGCTGCTTAGTTTTCTGCTTGTAAGAATATATGCAAGTTTTCTCTCCTGAAACGGTATTTTTTTCCAAACAGCGAAATGTTCATGCAGAATCGAATGTACTGGAATCTTCGATATCTGTATGAATGTCCCAACGACCTTGTTTAGTAGATATTAACGAAATTCATTGCTGAAGTAAACACGACGAAATTCTGCAAACCAATTATAAACTATTTCTTGCGGAGTATGGTGGCTTGCGGAGTATGGATGTAGATGTAGATGTAGATGGGCACCACATTCCCGAGATTTCTCACCAATTGAAAAAGGATAAGGCACGACCGCATGTTACAGGTCCTGTACGGGCCTTTCTGGATACAGAAAATTTTCGACTGCTGCCCTGGCCAGCACAATCTCCAGATCTCTCACCAACTGAAAACGTTTGGTCAATGGTGGCCGAACAACTGGCTCGTCACAATACGCCAATCACTACTCTTGATGAACTGTGGTACCGCGTTGAAGCTGCATGGACAGTTGTACCTGTACACACCATCCAAGCTCTGTTTGACTCAATGCCCAGTCGTATCAAGGCTGTTATTACGGCCAGAGGTGGTTCTTCTCGGTACTGATTTCTCAGGATCTATGCACCCAAACTGTGTGAAAATGTAATCACATATCAGTTCTAATATAATATATTTGTCCAATGAATACCCATTTATCATCTGCATTTCTTCTTGGTGTAGCAATTTTAAAGACCAGTAGCGTAGAAATACCAGGCATGCAATGGTTTCTTCATGCGGGGTAAGAGGAAGAAGAGACTGGAGGCTACGTCAGGAGAATATGGAGTGTGAGGCAAAAATTGATAACCCGAACAAGCAGCACGTCACAATCCCGAGCTGCTTGGAGGGCCCCGCCCATAATGCTCCAAACATCCTCAGTTGGGGTGAGATCTGGCTGCCTTATTGGCCAAGGCAGGGTTTGGCAAGCACGAAGACATGCAGTAGAACATCTCGCCGTGTGCGGACGGGCTTTTCTTGTTGAAATGTCAGGACAGGATGGCTTGCCATGAAGGGCAACGAAACGGCGTATAAAATATCGTCGACGATCTAACGAACCAATTAGATCGAATTTGGCATGTTATCCATCAGAAGGACATCCAACAAATATTTCGCGATATTTCTCGATAATACAAAACGTGCTGCCTTTCTTTGAACTTTTTCGATGTACGATGTCAGTCCTATCTCATAAGGATCCCACACCGCACAGCAGTATTCTAAAAGAGAACGGACAAGCGTAGTGTAGGCAGTCTCCGTAGTAGGTCTGTTACATTTTCTAAGTGTCCTGCCAATAAAACGCAGTCTTTGGTTAGCCTTCCCCACAGCATTTTCTATGTGTTCCTTTCAATTTAAGTTGTTCGTAATTGTAATACCTAGGTATTTAGTTGAATTTACGGCTTTTAGATTAGACTGATTTATCGTGTAACCGAAGTTTAAAGAGTTCCTTTTAGCACTCATGTGGACGACCTCACACTTTTCGCTATTTAGGGTCAACAGCCAATTTTCGCACCATTCAGATATTTTTTTAAAATCTTTTGCAGTTTGCTTTTATCTTCTGATGACTTTATTAGTCGATAAACGACAGCGTCATGTGCAAACAACCGAAGACGGCTGCTCAGATTGTCTCCCAAATCGTTTATATAGATAAGGAACAGCAAAGGGCCTATAACACTACCTTGGGGAACGCCAGAAATCACTTCTGTTTTACTCGATGACTTTCCGTCAGTTACTACGAACTGTGACCTGTCTGACAGGAAATCACAAATCCAGTCACATAACTGAGACGATATTACATAAACACGCAATTTCATTACGAGCCGCTTGTGTGGTACAGTGTCAAAAGCCTTCCGGAAATCCAGAAATACGGAATCGATCTGAAATCCCTTGTCAATAGCACTCAACACTTCATGTCAATAAAGAGCTAGTTGTGTTTTACAGGAACGATGCTTTCTATACGTTTTTGCGCCACAAATAAGACAGGAAACAAGCCCCAGATATGTGTTGTTTACATCAGGGTATGAACATTATTTAATATATAACAAGGCACTGAGACATCCGGTCTGCTGACGGCTGTACGAGTCAGTGTTACAGCTTCCATTAGACTCGTCAGAATTCTATAAAATTCATTGACAGACGGGCTGTATGGCTCCGGTGCAGTTTAGTTAAACAATCATTGCATTAACGCCATGTACCAAGAATAAAATTAGAACTAAAAATACGTTATGTTGAGACTTAAATAATGTATAGGGTAATGGAGTGTAGTCTAATTACATGAAGCGATGCTAACGGAAAAAAGTTAGACGAATTTTGCTGTTTCGCCAGTTAAATAGCATGCTGATCGAAGTAAAGAGGGCCGGCCGGGGTGGCCGAGCGGTTCTAGGCGCTACAGTCTGGAACCGTGCGACCATTGCGGTCGCAGGTTCGAATCCTGCCTCGGGCATGGATGTGTGTGATGTCCTTAGGTTAGTTAGATTTAAGTAGTTCTAAGTTCTAGGGGACTGATGACCTCAGGTGTTAAGTCCCATAGTACTCAGAGCCATTCGAACCATTTTGAAGTAAAGAGGCTAGGAAATATCTTCTGAACGTATTTGACGTGAGTGCATCCTCGCACAGCACTGAAACGTGAACGATAAAATCATAAAACAAGAAGAGAATAGAAACTTTTGTAATGTGGTGGTATAGAAGAAGCTAAAGGTTAGCTGGATATCTAGAGGAACTAATAAGTAGAAAAAACCTTTATGACCTAGCTTAGCTTGACTAAAAGAAGAGTTCTGGGGAGAGGACACATTCTGAATCAACAATGGGTTGCTTTGGATTTGGAGGGATGTAAGGTGTTTAAAAATTGTAGAGGGAGACAGTAAGCAGGTTAAAGTAGATGAAGATTGCAGTAGTCGTGCAAAGGTATGTATGTAGGCTTGCACAAAATTACCGTGGAGACGTGCATCACACTAATCATTGAACGTAACACCATAAAAACAGCATAATGTGTATGTAACACACCGAAAAGTAGATAATATACAGGGTGATTCAAAAAGAACACCACTACTTTACGAATTTAAAACTCTGCAACGACAAAAGGCAGAGCTAAGCACTATCTGTCGGCGAATTAAGGGAGCTATAAAGTTTCATTTAGTTGTACATTTGTTCGCTTGAGGCGCTGTTGACTAGGCGTCAGCGTCAGTTGATGCTAAGATGGCGACCGCTCAACAGAAAGCTTTTTGTGTTATTGAGTACGGCAGAAGTGAATCGACGACAGTTGTTCAGCGTGCATTTCGAACGAAGTATGGTGTTAAACCTCCTGATAGGTGGTGTATTAAACGTTGGTATAAACAGTTTACAGAGAATGGGTGTTTGTGCAAAGGGAAAAGTTCTGGATGGCCGAGAACGAGTGATGAAAATGTAGCACGCATCCAGCAAGCATTCGTTCGCAGCCCAGGAAAATCGACTCGCAGAGCTAGCAGAGAGCTGAAAATTCCACAATCAACTGTATGGAGAGTCCTACGAAAAAGGTTAGTTATGAAACCTGAACGGCAACTACCCGAGGCGATGGATCGGCCGCCAGGCAGCCCGTGACAGAGCACTTCATCACTGGCCTCCAAGAAGCCCTGACCTTACCCACTGCGATTTTTTCTTATGGGGGTATGTTAAGGATATGGTGTTTCGGCCACCTCTCCCAGCCACCATTGATGATTTGAAACGAGAAATAACAGCAGCTATCCAAACTGTTACGCCTGATATGCTACAGAGAGTGTGGAACGAGTTGGAGTATCGGGTTGATATTGGTCGTGTGTCTGGAGGGGGCCATATTGAACATCTCTGAACTTGTTTTTGAGTGAAAAAAAAACTTTTTAAATACTCTTTGTAATGATGTATAACAGAAGGTTATATTATGTTTCTTTCATTAAATACACATTTTTAAAGTTGTGGGATTCTTTTTGAATC
Source organism: Schistocerca americana (assembly GCF_021461395.2). Classification (NCBI taxonomy): domain Eukaryota; kingdom Metazoa; phylum Arthropoda; class Insecta; order Orthoptera; family Acrididae; genus Schistocerca; species Schistocerca americana. The sequence goes on from NC_060123.1 coordinate 174,311,919, forward strand.
ACCCTGTATATCAACAATGAAGACGCAGAACTGTTGAATTTTGTTTTTAGGGCGGCTGGAAGTAACGAATTGATAGATAACCAAAGAAATAAACGGAAGAATAGAAATAACCTGGTAAACTAAATAAGATTTTAAAAATTAAGTTTCCACTGTACCAGACAAGAAGCCTACGGCCTTGCCGCAGTGGTAACACCGGTTTATGTATTTATTTATTGTTCCGTGGGACCACATTAAGGAGAAGTCTCCATGGTCATGGAACGATTCAATACATGAAATTCTAACACGATTGTAGAAACAGATAAAATGAAATATAAGAAACATATTCAGGCGACACGTCGTTAGTTTAAATAAAGAAAATCAAGAATGTAGCACTGGAATTTGCTTAATTTTTTAGCTCTTCCAGGAGCTCCTCGACAGAATAGAAGGAGTGAGCCATGAGGAAAATCTTCAGTTTAGACTTAAAAGCGTTTGGGCTACTGCTAAGGTTTTTGAGTTCTAGTGGTAGCTTATTGAAACTTGTGGTAGCTTATTGAAAATGGATGCAGCAGAATACTGCACTCCTTTCTGCACAAGAGTCAAGGAAGTGCATTCCACATGCAGATTTGATTTCTGCCTAGTATTAACTGAGTGAAAGCTGCTAACTCTTGGGAATAAGCTAATATTGCTAACAACAAACGACATTAAAGAAAATATATACTGTGAAGGCAATGTCAAAATTCCCAGACTATTGAATAGGGGTCGACAAGAGGTTTTCGAACTTACACCACACATAACTCGAACAGCCCGTTTTTGAGCCAAAAATATCCTTTTTGAATCAGAAGAATTACCCCAGAAAATAATACCATATGACATAAGCGTATGAAAATATGCGAAGTAGACTACTTTTCGTGTTGAAATGTCACTTATTTCAGATACTGTTCTAATGGTAAATAAAGCAGCATTTAGTTTCTGAACAAGATCCTGAACATGGGCTTTCCACAACAGCTTACTATCTATCTGTACGCCTAGGAACTTGAACTGTTCCGTCTCGCTTATAACATGCCCATTCTGTCTGATTAAAATATCAGTTCTTGTTGAATTGTGAGTTAGAAACCGTAAAAACTGAGTCTTACTGTGATTTAGCATCAAATTATTTTCCACAAGCCACGAACTTATTTCATGAACTACATTATTTGATAATGTTTCAATATTACACACAAGATCCTTCACTACCAAGCTGGTGTCATCAGCAAACAGAAATAGTTTTGAATCACCTGTAATACTAGAAGGCACATCATTTATATAAATAAGAAACAGCAGTGGCCCCAGCACCGATCCTTGTGGAACGCCCCATTTAACAGTGCCCCATTGGGACTGAACATCATTACCACTCTCATTATTGCGAAGAATTACCTTCTGCTTTCTGTTCTTAAAGTAAGAGGCGAACCAATTGTAAGCTACTCCCCTTACTCCATAATGTTCCAACTTCTGCAGTAATATTTTGTGGTCAACACAGTCCAAAGTCTTCGTTAAATCAAAGAAAACACCTAACGTTCGCAACCTTTTATTTAATCCGTCCAAAACCTCACAGAGAAAAAGAGACTATAGCATTTTCAGTTGTTAAGCCATTTCTAAAACCAAACTGTACATTTGACAGCAAATTATGTGAATTTAAATGCTGCAGTAACCTTGTTTATACAACCCTCTCGATAACTTTAGCAAACACCGATGGCATAGAAATAGGTCTATAATTATCAACATTATCCCTGTCTCCCTTTTTATAGAGTGGCTTCACTACCGAGTACTTTAATCGGTCAGGAAACCGACCACTCCTAAAGGAAAAGTTACAGATATGGCTAAGTACTGGGCTAACATACATGGAACAATACTTCAGTATTCTGCTAGATACCCCGTCATATCCATGGGAGTTCTTGTTCTTTAGTGATTTAATTATTAACTCAGTCTCCCTCTTGTCAGTATCATGGAGGAGCATTTCAGGTAACAGTCTCGGAACACTTTTTTCTACGAGCGCTATATGATTCCCTGTTGGGACTAGGTTTCTATTTAGTTCACCTGCTGTATTCAGAAAGTGATTATTAAATACTGTACATATATGCGACTTATCAGTAACACGGACATTCCCACTACGCACTGATTCTATACCCTCGACCTGTCTCTGCAGACCAGCCACTTCCTTTACGACTGACCATATGGTTTTAATTTTATCCTGAGACTTAGCTATTCTATCTGCATACCACATACTTTTTGCCTTCCTAATAACATTTTTAAGCACCTTACAATACTGTTTGTAATGGGCTGCTGCGTTTAGATCTTGACTGTTTCTAACGTTTTGATATAATTGCCACTTTGTTCTACAAGATATTCTTATACCTTTAGTCAGCCACCCAGGCTGCCTGTTTGTGCTAGTACCCTGTTTTGAACGTTCTAACGGAAAGCAACTTTCAAAGAGCACGAGAAAAGTCTTGAGGAAAGCATTATATTTATCGTCTACTGTATCAGCACTATAAACATCTTGCCACTCTTGTTCCTTGATAAGGTTTACAAAAGTCTCTACAGCAACTGGATCAGCTTTCCTAAAAAGTTGGTAACTATATTTAACATGTGCTGCAGCACAAAACTCTTTTAGACTTAAAATTTGTGCATCATGATCTGAAAGGCCATTCACCATTTTGCTAACAGAATGCCCTTCTAGTAATGACGAATGAACAAAAATATTGTCTATGGTTGTTCTACTGTTCCCTTGCACTCTCGTTGGAAAGAATATGGTTTGCATAAGATTATATGAATTAAGGAGGTCTACCAGCATCCTTTTCCATGCACAATCACTTATACAATTTATATTGAAGTCACCACATATAACTAACTTTTTGTATTTCCTATAAAGTGAACCAAGAACCTCCTCTAGCTTTAGCAAAAATGTTGTGAAATCGGAGTCTGAGGATCTATAAATAACAACAGTAAGAAGTTTAGCTCCACTAAATTTAACCACACCTGCACAACATTCAAACACCTTTTCAGTGCAGTACTTTGAAACATCAATTGACTCAAATGGGATACCGTTTTTCACATACATGGCTATTCCCTCACACCGCAAAGAGCTCCTAGAAAAGCTGCCAGCCAACCTGTATCCTGGTAAAGGAAGCCTCTGAATTATCTTCTTATTTAAGAAGTGTTCAGATATACCGATAACTTCAGAGTCAACATCTATAAGCAGTTCACTAACTTTATCTCTAATGCCTTGTATGTTTTGATGAAATATACTAATTCCCTCATTAATCGGATACCTAACCTTTGTCGAAAGTGGTTTCTTTGTTAGAGAGACTTCCCTTAAGCAGGAATACCTGTCAGCTGACTTCAATCTAAAAAAGGTACAGCTCTAACACCCACAACTACCGGAATTTTCCCAAGAGTGATCCCACCACCCCCACCTATGCTGTTCCCGTCAGATCGCCGAAGTTAAGCGCTGTCGGGCTTGACTAGCATTTGGATGGGTGACGACTGGTCAGCCTTGCGCTGTTGGTATGCAGGCTGCACTCAGGCCAATTGAGAAGCTGCTTGATAGGGAAGTAGCGGTTCTGGTCACGAAAACTGAAGAAGGTGTGCTGATCACACGGCCTTCCATATCCGCATCCAGTAATGCTTGTGGGCTAAGGATAAGACGGCGGTCGGTCGGTTCTGTTGGGTCTTCACGATCTGTTCTAATTTTAAAATATCACCGTCGGTGTGTGCCGCTAATTTTAATTCATAGGAGTGAAAGATGGACTTTTAATGCAAAAACCAGTCAATAACTGAGTTTGCCCAATGGGCATGGAAGACATGCATGTTGGAAACTAGTAGGACAGGCAGGAAACAAAGAGAAATAAATATCAGAGCAGATTAGAGTGGATTATGCAATTACGGTTGCAAAGCAAACGAAATAAGAGTTCGGTGGGGTTTGCAGTAGGCAAAATTAATGGTAGTTCTACCAAGGAAACTCGTTCATATTTTCCATTAGAGCTGTAAAGATCAAAACGACTACCTAATGAAAGGTTGGTAGATAACGTTAGAAAACAAACAGTAGTGACGTGGATAGGTACCGCTAATGCATGGAAAAGTCTAGCGGAGTGATTTATCCAACAGTGGATGCCAAATGGTGCTTGCTCTCGCTGCGGGTGGTAGTGGTAAACATGATGTAATCGGTTTGAGTTAATATCTTCTTTTTATCTATTGACCACAGAGGTTTCACGAGAGGTGCACCACCTTGTTTTTATTGCTTCTTTTCAATAGAATAAAATCTGAGACCGTGTATTATTATCATCACTCATAGCATATTTCGTGTAAGTCGACCTTGAAATATTTACTCCGTGGTAATTAACAATTAATAGAACTCTACTGAAAATGATAATTACATAGAAACGTCTCTGGGCAACAGACAAAAATAAAAAGTGTTTGATTTAGTCTATCGCCGCAAATGTGACGACTGCCTGCCAGGGGATGGCCAGAAGATGGTACTGTGTACCGATCCCAGTAGCCAATCGGCAAAATAAAGAAATTGCGACTATAGACTAAAACATAGACTTTTCGGTATTGCATTGGTCGTTGTTCCACCGATAATATGTCGGGAATAGGAGAAAGTCGGTTAAGTTAATGAAATTAGGGTATATTGCGATTTTTTCGGCCTTTTCTTTGAAGTCAAATAGTTTGTTTGTGGACAAATTACTAGTTCGGTTGCGTCCCTTTAGATTCAAGCTCTTAAACATTTCCTAAAACTTTAGACTTTTCAGATAGATCTGTTTTTGTTAGTGATGGTTCCATTTGCCAACTTACCCTACAAGCTGGCAAGATGACGAACGAACATTTTATTTAGAAAACAAAGACATTTTATTCATCGATATCTATTTGCCACAATAGTTACAAATACAACATTTCTCATTGGCTTCCCCGTAATTTAAGCTCGTACACTGAGTATGAGACCATTCTTGGCATCGAGAACATTGACACCACACTGCTTTCTTTCCAAACTCGCCTTAGAGGATGCAGTCTCTTTCATCGACATAATAAGTATACTGTCGGCATTCCGATGGATGAGTTTGAAGATGAGTCGCGGAATCTAGGGTCCTTTCTTTGTTTCTTTCCAAAAACTCCGCCGAATGCAAGTTTACGATTAGGGCCTTTCTTCATTTTTTTTTCCTTGTTGCCTTTGCATTCTCATTCTCTTTTAATTTTTTCTCTCTCTTCATTCTTCTTTCTTGTTTCTTTTTCTCAGCGTCCTCACTTCCATGGGTGTGCTGCTTGTGTTAGAGATCGCAACTTAGTTCTTCGTTTTCTTGGACCTCCTTTAAGTGCAGCTTGAGGTAACGGAACTAAAGGAGAGCTAGATGTGGAGTTAGAGGTAGATGAGGGCACTGATAATGCTCCATGTTCTGCATGTGATAACAGAGATGAAACAGAAGTATGTACAGCATTAGATAAAGGCCCTGGTAGTTATGCTTGAGGTACGAAGGTAAAATAGGGGTAGTTGTAGAGTTAGATAAAGGCGGCGCTGGTACTGTATCAAATTCTGCAGTTGGGTTTGCAGATATCCCAGGCAGATCACCTGCTTCGGACGGAACTTTATTGGTGGCATTGTCGGTTGTCAGTGATTGCGCGAAATCATCACTAAATATCTGTGAATTCAATTCCTGCGCCTATAAAGCTCTTGACCGCGTTATTTAAAGATACAGGTTTGCTAAAGGCAATGTTGAACAACATAGCAATAGCTTGTTAACACTTGGCCTGGATTAGGGAGATAGTCAGTAAACGCTTTGCCACAGGCAGTCTTCAGATATCCTTAAAGTGACACATCCAACGCTTGCAGTCTATGTCTTCTGCGAGGTGGGAACGCAGGAGAGTTATGAGGGTAACGGATTCCAAAGTGAGATATCAAGTATGATCATCAATAAACAAAAGCAATGGATTTCTTTCTGATAGTCTTACTTGTTTAATGAAATGCTCCAGCCATGTGACAAAGCTCTCAGCATTCATACAGCAAAATTCATGGCCAATTCCAACAGATCCAGATGACGAAAATCGAGATATACTGGCTACATTCTAACTGTATGAACTGGCCTGCGGCAAAATGGCTCTGAGCACTATGGGACTTAAAATCTATGGTCATCAGTCCCCTAGAACTTAGAACTACTTAAACCTAACTAACCTAAGGACATCACACAACACCCAGTCATCACGAGGCACAGAAAATCCCTGACCCCGCCGGGAATCGAACCCGGGAACCCGGGCGCTGGCCTGCGGCACTAACACAGCAATCAACACAGGCAGTTGTTCCCCTCTCAGCACAGCAAACCTTTATTACTCTTCTTTTGACAATATGGCGCAGTACAGGTGGTACTTTCGTGGGAAGAGTTCACATCTTCTCTCATCAATCAGATTTGAATTTTGTTCTTCTTTCTCTGTATACAATAAAGAATTCCTCTACATTCACTTTATTAAGTGCAGCCAGTCTAGCTGCCAGGTTAGGTTCTGGTTTACGAAAAGAAAACTTGAAATGTGTTATTAAATTTTGAATAAAATATTTCTCTGACATCGTTTTAGCTGTGCTGTATCTGTGTTCTAAATTCTTAAATTCAGCATAATCGTAGATAATTCGAGCGAAGTCAGACTCTGTCAGTCCAAAAGCTCTTTTCTGTCCAAAATCGATGGCACATTGATCCAATTATTGAAATGGTCATCATTAAATATATTTTCAAACCTGGCCGCATTTTGTGGTAAACTAATAAAATCAGCAGTGTGAACTCTTGGGTCCACAATCAAATTTTCGTAAAATCAAATGACAAATATTTTACTTCAATTTCACTTTAATGAAACTAAATAGATAAAATATTAATCCAAAACGAGATTTTCAAATATATTTAAATGTGAATAAAAACAGAACTTACTTCCTCATTATGTTTTAGAGCGACGTAAAGTAGGTTCAGGGAGGTTGAATTTCCTAGTGCCGGCATTAACGGAATTTCCATTTTTTAAATGCTGCATTGCCTCTTCTATTGATTCCTTGCTCAATTTCTGTCGATCTGTCTTCCTTATATACACTTTCCTCGTGTTTATTACGTAGCCTGTCATCAAAATGACACGACTATACAATAACAAAGGAATTAGAAGTATGGCAACAGAGAGAGGCGGGTAAGATAACGAATTCGCCATCTTAGCCTCTGTATAATTCGCCATCTTAACCGCAGTCGACATTTTGGATACAGACTTAAACATGCCCAAGGTCTTAGAGAATGATTTCATTAAACCTTTATTAAAGCCCCAGAGAAGGAGAAGGGACAGGATGATAGGCCATTTCTTAAGACACGAGGGAATGGCTTCCACGGTACTAGACGGAGATGTAGAGGGCAAAAACTGTGGAGGAAGACAGAGATAGGAATACGCCCAGCAAATAATTGAGGACGTAGATTGCAAATACTACTCTGAGATGAAGAGGTTAGCACAGGAGAGGAATTCGTGGCGGGCCGCATCAAAAACAGTCAGAAGACTGATGATGACACAAAAAAAAAAGAAAGACCATCAGTAAATCCACAAGGCTTAAGAGGAATCAAGTAATGCTCATTAATATAAAGGTATTACTTGCGTGAAACTTATTTAAACCGTAGGAAAAATCGTTAAAAGACAGCGTCCACTTCCAACTCTCAATTCTACAAAACAAAATGACGGAGCGAGTGTAGATCAACAGACATGCCTGCAGAGCGCGCTAAGGGAGCAACACCATAGTGCGCGTGGCAGCATCTTTGGAGTTAGCGGAGAAATTCAAAATTCGGCATCTTACTCGACCTTCCCCTACGTAAAAATAAAACGCACTATTTTTGAAGAGGGCTGCTACTTTCTACTCATTTCAAATGTTAACAGTCAAACTATTGTTGTTTACTTCCTAGATAATACCTTCTCAGATTATTATTTAAGATATTGCAAGACTTATTACTGAAAGGAACTGCAAGGCGACGAAATTATCCTTGTCAGGTTCGGAGTCTAAGGATGAATTTCAATGGATCATTCCATTGTGTTCTTCTTATGATTAGCATTCCTACAATCAGCATATTAATAATACGTAATAAAGATTAGACGCTTTGAGTAATTAATTCTGACGATGCTCGTATTATGTATGTACTATGGGAATACAACTGTCTTTTTATTCACACCAAAATGCTACCGACAGGGTATCTCAAGTTGATTCCATATTTTTAGATTTCTAGAAGACTTTTGTAAACTGCGTGCTTATGGAGTATCGTATCAGCTGTGCAACTGAATTCATCATTTCTTGTCAGAAATGTTACAATTCTTAGTAACTGACAGGAAATCGTCTAGGAAAACCGAAACTGAACCTAGGGGTTGCCCAAGGAAATGTTATAGGTCCTCTCTGTGTCTATAAACGATTTAGGAGACAATATCAGCAGCACGCAGATATTTGCAGATGATACTTTTGTTTACCGTCTAGTAAAGTCAGCAGATCAAATCGAATTATTAAATGATATAGACAAGGTATATGAATCGTGCGAAAAGTGGCAACTGACCCTGAACAGTAAACGTATGACGTCCTTCACATGAATACTAAAAAAAATTCCGTTAATTTTGGTTATATGATAAATTTCATAAACTTAAAGGCTGTAAATCCAACTAAATATGTAGAGGTACAATTACGAACAATTTAAATTGGAACGATCGCTTGGAAAATGTTGTATGGAGGGTGAACAAAAGACTTCACTTTACTGGCGGAACACTCTGAAGATGCAAAAAATTTACTAAAGAGACTGTCGACACTACTCTTGTCCGCCCTCTTATAAAGTATTGTTGCGCGGTATGGGATCTTCACCAGATACGATTGACGGAGGACACCGAGGAGTACAAAGAAGGGCAGCTCGTTTATTATGATCGTGAAATACGGGAGAGAGTGTTGTCTCGGACCTAATACGTGAGTGTCGGTGGCAATCATTAAAACAACGGCGTTTTTTCGTTTCAGGGAGCTCTTTTCACGAAATTATGTCCTCCAGCTTTCCGCTTTGAATGTCCTAACATTTTGTTGACTCGTATTTACGGAGCTCGCACGGAAGTCTTAGGTTTTCATTTCCCAGCGTGCTATTCAAGAGCGGAACGATAGATAAATAGTCTGAATGTGTTTCTATCAATGCTCTGCAAAGCACCTAAGTGTGACCTGCAGGTTAATCAAATAAATGCAGACGTAAGTATAACAATGACAAAACTGAGATGCTCAGTTCAGCGATAATAGTGTTCCTTTCATCTGGATCAAGCCATAACAGAGACATTTGTTTGGAATATAGATGAGTAGCCTACACTCCAGATTTTCTTATGTATGAAGTTTCTTTATGTAGTATATGTTCGAGTGATGCCAAAGAGAGAAATGGACTGAAACATATTACATGTTAGCGCAACTCCACCCACCACATATTCGGCCAGTTCTATAAGCGGGTGACAGTAATGCCCTCTGGTATGAGTTGTGTAGTCATCTAAAGGGATTTTTCTACTTGTGTCGTTTGCGAGTATCTATATTTGAGGTAGTAAAAGTGAAAAAAAAATTCACCATGTGTTTGAGGTATTGTGCGTTAGGTCAGTTTCGTTTTCTATTTGTGTACTGTTTGGTAACATTTTCGTGAGAATGAAAGTATTTTTGATTGATTCGATAGCCTCAACTTTGATTAAAGACTGCTTTGTCAGGAAGTTTTTGTAGAATAAAGATGCTTTTCAAGCAGGAATGGCCACAAATCGAAATGCTGGAACGAATTTACATTGTCGCCATATGAGGCGACAGACAAAAGCACTCTAATGCTCCACGAAATCTTCGTCCCATAATCCTATACTTTTATTCCCCCTGACATTCGTTCAGCAATATAGTAAAGTACAAAGCAAACACGTTCCCCACTTTAAGTACTTTTAATTTGGATATTACATTTACCAGAAATAGAATTAATCATATTGTCGAGACATTAATTATAACACCTATCATTAGGAAGATTGAAGCCATTTATTTTTCCTTATTAACGAGACAATGCGGAGGGAACATCCAGTCGCGTTGAGGAAAAGAAAATGTTCATGTTAAGCAGCTTATAGAGAGATACAATATAAGTACCGTATTACTCTATTTTAGTTTTTTATAGCTTTCATGGTATGCTACTATTGGAAATTCAGAGTAGTGCCTTTGGAAATTAAGTTCTCCTTTATCGGAAACGCAAATTGATCGGACAATGAGATGTAACGATTCAGAGAAACGTGAAATAATTAACTAAGGATATTGCCTTTGGCCTAGAACCCCCGGAAATACCAGACTTGGGCGTTATCAGTTGCTCCACTTTGCTGCGTAATACTCACCTTGAGAGAATTTTGAGACCAGAGGTTAGGAAAGTCAGATATAAGGTCTCCCAGCTTCTCCCTTTCCGCTGTAAACATATTAAGCCGAACACTGGTCGCACCATTTAGTTTCCACAAAAACAAGGTGGCCGATAGCGTGTGCTGGATGCCACAATGCTAATGAAGATTAGGCATGCAGCTGGAAAGCAACATAACACTTTGCCGAGGGATTTCGGAAAGAAACCAGCCGCATAAATGTTTCCCTGTTCCCAGTAATGTACTGGAAACTAATGGGAGCCGAGGCATGAACTGCTTGTCCCACGAGACGAACAGATGGGACAATTCTTTGTGCAGCGATAACAACTTGAGAAATGTACAGTAACCAGCTCAAAACTTGTCTTCTGTTGTCCACGGGATGTTATTCCATTTTCCCACAGTAAGCGAGTGCTATGTTTACATTCGACAGAAATCAACGTGACTTTTGCTTTCAAATCAGGATCGCGTCGATGGCAACATCTTTAGAGCCCGGGGCATTAATTCATTTGCATGGTTACTGGAGAACCATTAGGACGTGATATTATTTGACGGAGCATCATAACTTTCATTCTAGTGATTAGGGAAACAGGGGAAACGGAAAATCCGAATAGCCATTGAGAGAACAATGAAATGCATGAGTGCCAATCCATTATTGTTGAAACGTCCCCTTAGAAAAATTTATGAATGATTGTGCTTAAACTGACACACAATATTTTTAGCGCAACGCAATCTGACTTTCAACAATCCCTACAAAAGAATGGCACTGACTAACATTAACCTATACCTTTCAGAAATCACTTACCTCACAAAAATCTTCGTTATTAGAACTACTGCAATACAGCGAGCGCCAATACTGCCAGCTAAATAAAAGATTCTAACTACTGACGTCACGAACTACTGATAGGCATAGTTAGCAAATGAAGGATTTTGATAAAGAACAAACAATGTATTTACCTTAATAGAGTTCAAAAGTCATAATATATATAGCAGTTCATGGCATCCAGTCTCACAAATTTACTGTCTCTGATGGACACACGTCCAGATCATCCGCTCTCAAAACTCCGCCATTTCTCTCCCCACATCCACCACTGCTGGCGGCTCACCTCCAACTGCGCAACGCTACGCGCTGTTAACATCTAACTGCCCACTACAATAGAGAATTTTTCAACAATGCAAACCAGACACAGACTGCACACAGCACAGCCTGTGATTTTCATACAGAGCGCTACGTGGCGTTACCAATATAAAAACCTAAACAGCCCACTTACATTGTTTACCGCATCATCGTCATCATTATCAAAAATAACAATAGTAATATGTTCATCAGCCGTTTGATAAGCACGCATTTAAATCTGCAGCAGTACATGTTGCTCTTGCAAGCTTTTTAATGTCGGCTGTTTATTTTCCATTGGCATAGTCGCCTCTCTCTTTCCTTACGTTTTTAGATCCGTCTATGAACTCCAGCCTGTCCACCAATCACCCGGTCGCATAGCCACATAATCCGCTCACCTCTATTTAATTTTCCTTATAAACAAAATTACGTCTTTAAGTCCAGTCTGTCCACTGATTCAAATGTTCGTTTTCGCTTTGCTGCGTCTTCTAGTAATTAACTATGAGATCAACTGCCTAGTGGCCAACTTCCAAAGCATTCGCAACGAAGCCCCAGATTTTGAAGCAGTCTCAAGACGCAATGGCGCTCAATTAAAACTAGGCACAGAAAGTTTGGTAAAACCAGAAATTGTCAGCAGTAAGGCTTTGAGGAAAATCTAAGTGTACATCGAAATGAATGTGAAATGCAGGTAGTGTATTTGTGACAGCAGACAAACTCCCATCCACCGAAATCGAAACTGAAACTACACGTAGCTCTCTGACAAAAATGTAACAGTCTTTCTACTGACCACCAGACTCATCTCTAGATGTAACCTACACCTTTACAGAACATCTCAGTTCACTAGTACGAATGTTCTCCAACCATACTGTCAACATAGGAGGACACTCTAATCATCCAACAGTGAATAAGGACTATTGCAGTTTTTTCGTGATGGGCATGACAAGACATCCTGTGAAATAATACTAAACGTTCAACCAACTTACAGAAATGCAGCCGGTTGACTTCTTCGACAACTGATGATATTTAGACAGGTGAACAAGGGACAAATGCAACGAGAAAGCGTTGAACAAGGAAATATGGACCCTTGGTAGGCGGTAGGCCGACCTAGAACAGTAATGCACCACACGCATAAAGACAATACACACACACACACACACACACACACACACACACACACACACAAACTAGCACCACCACACAATCGAAGACGACCAACCTCAGAAGTATCGATACTGAATAGCATTTACCAATGGTTGAGCAAGTAGTGTTAATTGACCAGGGAGAGAGTAGCATTCCAAGCAGAATATAAGCAAAAATCTCCATCTCTGTTTATAGGATTAACTGCTAATTTAATCTCACCTGCTGAGTTTTTCGACCACCATCTATCTAAGATTAGGACCTTTTCTAAGGTCTTTTAAGGTCGATCATCGTCTGTGTACTTTATCCCTTGCAGTTGTGGGATGCCATACATTGGGTAGGCCAGCGGGAGAGTAGAGGACTGAAGTATTGAGATTAAGGCTCACACACACTTACACCAGTCGAGCAAATCTCCTACTGCAGAACATTCTCTTTGTGTTGATCATCCTACCAAATATAACAACACAGAAATTTCGGCGTGCCCTTCTACCTAATGGGGTAGAGTTATTAAGGAAGCAGTCGGGATTAAATTTCGCATCTGACATTGTAACTAGAGACGGATATTTTAGCTTAAATTGTAACTGGAATGTTGATCTCTCCCTGGTCAGACAACTTGCTCTTCTGTTGGTAACTGATATTCGCTATCGATAACTTCTGACGTTCGTCACCTTCGGCAGTATAGTGGCGCTAGTTTTGTGTGTGTGTGTGTGTGTGTGTGTATGTGTGTGTGTATGTGTATGTGTATGTGTTGTCTTTCTGCATATGCCGCATCTCGGTACTTGGTCGGCGAACCCCTGCCTACTGAGGTTTTAAATCTCCAAGAACAGCAGTATCTTGCAATTGTGCTTCAAAGACGACAGGGTGTGCACCTATCGAAATATCGGCGGTTATCATAGACGCCGTCCGGCTGCATTGCCTTAAGATATTGGAATATTTTGTACGCGGGGAGAAACTTATATTTCACAGTACTAAATGCCTTCTCTCAAAAACTACCTAGAACAGATACTTCATTCGGCAGCCCATTCCTGGTGGAAATATATTAGACCTAACGACTAAAAATAGACCTGACACTCTTCAGGATGTACTTATTGAAACTGGTATCAGTGACCATGAGGCAGTTGTAGCAACAATGGCGTCTATTTTTTTTTAAGTACAAAGGGCAGCTGAAATGGCTAGGGAGACTTACGTGTTTAGTTAGATAAAGAGCGGTAGTGTCACATCGTACAGAGGAACTCAAAACATTTACTCTGAGCAGAACCAAGCAAAAGAACTGTGGTTCAGGTTTAAGAGAATAGCTCAAGTTTACTGGGCAGATATGTACCTCGTAGAACAGTCCGTATACACTTCCTATTAAGAAGCTTCTAAAGAATTAGCGACTACTGCATTACAATGTAAAATAAGCATAAGGTCATAGATAGTGAGATACAGAATGAAACTAGTTTGGCAGTCGAGAGGACACTGCGTGACTAGCGTAGAAAAATCTCATCGAAAGACCTCTCATAAGACCCAAAAAAAAATTCTTTTCGTATGTATGGGCTATCAGTAGTGCGCAAGTTAGTGTCCAAACACTCATGGATGATGCAGGAAATGAAACAGAAATACTGAATTCCGTTCTCGAATCTTCCTTTGCTAAGGAATATACGGCTGTACTGTCTCGGTTTACTTTCCGCACCACTGTGAAGATCTGTGATACAGATATTAGTATCAATGCAGACTAAAAACACTAAAATTTAAAAAAAAAGCTTAGACTCTATATAGAATTTGTAGCTGTGTTAACCTCCGTTTTATCCATGTGATACTGTAGACCCTTTGAACAAAAACCTTTGCGCCGGCCGAAGTGGCCGTGCGGTTAAAGGCGCTGCAGTCTGGAACCGCAAGACCGCTACGGTCGCAGGTTCGAATCCTGCCTCGGGCATGGATGTTTGTGATGTCCTTAGGTTAGTTAGGTTTAACTAGTTCTAAGTTCTAGGGGACTAATGACCTCAGCAGTTGAGTCCCATAGTGCTCAGAGCCATTTTTTGAAAAACCTTTGCCCAGTGATTGGAAAAAGCACAGAGCACACGCAACTGCGAGAAGTATAACAGAAATGATCCACATCCAATCTCATTGGCGTCCATCTGTTGTAGAATCTTCGAACACATTCTGGGTTCAAACGTTATGACGTATCTCGAACAGTACGACCTCTTCCATGTCATTTAGCATATATTCCGAAAACATCGATTGTACGAAACCCAAGTCGAGTATTTCTCACGTGACATTAAAAGTCATGGATGAGGGCAGTTAGGTAGATGCTATCTTTCTTGACTTCTGAAAAGCATACAAATGAAAGTACGATCATACGGGACCAGATGAAAAATGTGACGGGACTAAGGGTTTCTTGGAAGCGGGGACGCATCTTGTTATCTTGGATGGAAGGTTATCGCAGTTTTAGAAGTAACTACAGATGTTCCGCAGAGAAAAATGTTGGAACCTCTGCTGTTCCCGTTGCATATTGATGAATAGGAATGCAATATTAATAGAAACCTCGGACTTTTCAAATGTATGCAGTTATCTGTAATGAAGTGCATGAAGTAGTGTTTGAAAATAGCTGGACAAATTCGGTGAAATCTTGATAAGATTTCAATATCGTGCAAAGATTGGCAACTCAACTGAGATGTTCGAAAGTGCAAAACTGTGCACTTCATAAAACTTGGTGTCCCATGAGTATAATATCAATGAGTCACAATAGGAATCAGTTAACTCATACAAACACCTAGGCGTAACAGTTTATAGGGAAATGAAATGGAATTATCACGAAGGCACAGTCGTAGATGAAGCAGTTGGCAGACTTCGATTCATTCTGAGGCTACTGCGAAAATTCAGTCAATCCACAAACATTGCTTACAAAAAAATCGTGCGATCCATTCTAGAATATCGTTCTGATGTGCGGGATCCATACCGAACAGTTCTGGCAGAGGTTATTGAGCATAATACGCTTCACAGTGGCCTGCAGAGTACAGGTGGAGATGCAAAAGTAAATGAAGAACCTTCCTCCTAATGACTGCTGCAATTTCGGTCAGTTTGAAATCTGAAAACGGGCATATGACTCAGTATTCTGGAAAGCGCACTGCGATCCTCATCAGTATTCGGTGCTTTTTGCTGTGTATTCTTCCCCGGCATTTCGTTAACTAATGCTGGCCAGTTCCTACGGAAAATGACGTGCTTCTGATTACTGCTTTGTCGGCTGGCCTCTAGAGAGTTCTTCCTTCGCTTCCTGCAGGCCCCTGACAAGAAATGTCTTTAGTCATTAAGGGGGTATTAACGAAGTGGTCGCACCATTAATTAAGAAACAATCCTCAAGCCCCATTTGTCGCGCGAGAGCAAATGGTTACTGTTACGTCGGAACTATGTGGAGACTTAACGTAAGGAGTGTGTCTCACAGTGGGTTTACTTCTTTATACTGTTTGTAATCAATAGTCACAGTTTGAATAAAACAAAAACATTCGTAAATATGAAAGACTTATCCTATCCATCACTCAGCCTTCGCGTGGCACAGAAAGGAGCGAGGTACTCGGACATAGCGACCACCTACCCATCGATGTAAAGAGAACAGTAGGTAAAGAATTAACTTCAAATACCAACTGAAATCATATCTGTTTGACAACGCCTCATACTCCATAGAAGAATTTCTGAAAGCGTCAAAAATCATATGTGCGTTAGAGAGAGAGAGGCAGGGTGATTGAATATTGTTAAGTACAAACCACTGGATGTATATATAAAAAAAAAAAAAAAAAAAAAAAAAAAAAAAAAAAAAACCCAAGCTTAAGGTAATCATGTAAATCGTCAGCAAGTTGCCACGTTTTTTATTGAGAATGTGATCAACAATTGTGAAACTGAATCGGCCCATATCTCAGCGAGTGGACGGAATTGTGATCCTCGGTACATGCAAATAAATAGACTAAACAAAAATAAACTAAATTCTCACCCCAAGGCATTCATAGTAGAAAAGTATCCTCACAACAGGGACCACACTTAAACGTTTCTCGAAGCAACCGTCACTGAAGGTCAAGTACACGATAGCGGTTCTAAAAATGCTTAAACAGCGGCAGTTTTCACAGCAGTAACACACCGGTAGCAATTAGTATTTTGTGTGTAAGATCTGTCGGTATTTCTACAGGACTCATGCTGTTCTTTGCTTCACGTTTCCCTGATTTAAGCTCAAACCCTTCGCGCTGTGGTTTTCTTCTCACCATTTTATACGCCACCTACCATTTCGTTTCCGTCGTTGCCGTAATGAACCTTCATTCAGCAGAGACTGACTTTGTTTTAACAGTTGAGATTTAATGTTTCCATATGCTATATATCATCTGCGACGGCACGATTTCGTCTTCTGGCGCATAAATTCACTGTCGCCATTAAGACTCCAAACCAGGAAGAGAAGGAGATTAAGGAATTTTACTTATTATGTATATACAGCAGGAAGGATACATGATTTAATTTGTAGGTGATTTACAGGAACACAGGGTGAGAAATTTAGCACACCCTAACAGCCATCTGTTAGAAAAAGTCTTTCATATTGCTTATCTTCCGGCGTGTTGTAAGTCGCTGATGAGATGCAAAACTCTGTAATCACTGTAGTCGAAAGTTCAGGGTTGAGAGGCCGTACTCGATGTATAAAACTTTCTCCTAACGTTTCATCTCCGACTGCAGGAGAAATCTTCAGAGGTAAAGCGGCGAACTGCAACCAGAACTCAAGGGAGCGCCGAATATATAAGCATTACAGAGGGCACCACAGCCCATCACATGGCGTCGACTACGAGATTATCTCTGGTAATACCAACATTCTCTATTGAAAGTAATGGATCGCCATTCCTGTGGTGCAACGCTGAGATCCAAATTTTATTTAATTAACACCTTTCTGTTTTCTGTCCGAATTATTACGGTGTTTATAAATCTCAATGATCTACATATACACGCGGACATGATATGCGTTGTTTTCGATGTGGAGTTCGGCTCACTGAATTTTACACTCTTGGTAAACATATTCCGCTACGGCCGATTTATCCGTATGTCCCAGGCAGCAGCTCCTCTTCTGTCAATCAGACGTGTGTTAACACTTCTTTTCGTGGTACCAATATAAACCAGACCACAACTACAAGGAATTTTATATACGAGAGTTGGAACTTAAGTAGTGGCAACTATTTATTCACATATCTTCTGGTAAACCTTGCGGGATGTAAGGTCGTGGTCCATGAAACTCTTCAGCTCCTAACGTTTCGTCCAGTGCTTCGCTGGACATCTTCAGAGGGGTGTTTCTCCTCCGGTGAGTCTTGCCGACTGACGGGTCGGACGTCTGAGAGCGACCCGTCAGTCGGCAAGACTCACCGGAGGAGAAACACCCCTCTGAAGATGTCCAGCGAAGCACTGGACGAAACGTTAGGAGCTGAAGAGTTTCATGGACCACGACCTTACATCCCGCAAGGTTTACCAGAAGATATTTCATCCGGTCGTGAAAGCCTTCATACTATTTATTCACAACCGATACAAAAGAGTTACAGGTCTACACCTGTTACTGTCCTTCAAAGTAGTCACCAGCGTTGTGTAGAACCCGTTGCCAGCGATGTGGAAGGCGTAGTATACCGCCAGCAGAGCCTGTTCTGTTGACGGTGCGAATGGAGCGGATTAAGTTCTACCTCACACAATTATCGCACTGCTGGCTCGGTAGAGAGACGATACAGATGACAGGGCTGAGCGGCACTTCACTCCCAAGGAACTCCTTGAGTGGTGGTTGCAAAAAGCCAACAATGTTCACAGCACTCGATGCCCCACGTGTTGTCCACCATGGAACCTCAATATTGGCTGCTAATGGCAACAGGAGGCGAGACTAGAGGTGAGCACGGAATGAGGCTAAAGAGCATAGTTGAACTGCCTAATTATCGAGTAACTCACAGCATTGCTACAGGGCTAATGGTGTTGATACAAAAGAGAGCAACGGCAACGCATACAAAGCAAACATTGCATTATATCTACAACAATTGCCGCACTTGACGTTTCGTCAGAAAGGGATACAAAAAATTTTGGAAAGTGAGAAAGAAGTGGGAGATGAAATATTAGCGTTTCTGCAAGAGGAGGACAAGTGAAAGTGATACCGAAACAGGTGTCGAGGCATGCAGTCCATCATTCTTGTCGGACATCGAGTCACAAATCCAGTATCCAGTGAAACGTAGTAAAGGACAATCGTTGTCCGGGGAGTGGGTACTAAACATAATTACGAGTATGCAGCATGAAAAAAAAAGAACAGACTCCGAATACTTCCGCAGCAACATGACCGTGCAGTGTATAAGAAAAACTACGAATATTTAATGGAGGACAACGCGAACTTTGTTACAAAAACTGGTGGTATTTGTGCGTTTCAAGGATGCTCTACACAATTTACAGGATGTGCATGATACTGACCTACTACGTTAAGCACATTAAATTGCACGCGACATAGATCACAGTCATTTCAAGGGAAGCAATGGACGGCTGCATAACTTCAAACAGTGCTACAGAACTGGAAGAAGCAAGATAACGAAATTTCAAACAAAGAGTCAACTTGACGATGCACAGAAAACTGCGAAATCGGCCCGAAAATTTGTAGATGAGATAAACAAACTTATCCCATCATTCAGTAAGGAATTTGTTTTCAACTCCGATCAATCAACCATGAAAGGAACCCTGAAAATTAGAGGTACCAAGAGAGTTGTATCAAGATCAACCAAATCAAAGTCTTAACGCACTATGGCGGCCAGCGGAATTGTTTAAACTCAGAAGAGTGTTCCTGGAGCCACTCTGTACCAATTTTGGACGCGTGAGGTGTCGCATTGTCCTGCTGGAATTGCCCAAGTCCGTCGGAATGCACTATGGACATGAGTGGATGCAGGTGATCAGACAGGATGCTTAGGTACGTGTCACCTGTCAGAGTCGTATCTAGGGGATCAGTGTCCCTTATCACTCAAACTGCACACGCTGCACACCATTCCAGAGCCTCCGCCAGCTTGAACAGTCACCTGCTGACATGCACGGCCCATGGACTCATGAGGGTGTCTCAATACCAGTACACGTCCATCCGCTCTATCCAATTTGAAACGAGACTCGTCCGACGAGGCAACAAAAATGGTTCAAATGGCTCTAAGCACTATGGGAGTTAACATCTGAGGTCATCAGTCCCCTAGACTTAGAACTCCCCTAAGAACATCACACACATCATCAAGGGTACAAGAATGGGCCTTTGGCTCCGAAAGCACATACTGGTGTTGTTTCGTTGAAAGGTTCGCACGCTGACGACACTTGTTGAAGGCGCAGCACTGAAGTCAGCAGCAATTTGCGGAAGGGTTGCCGTTCTATTACCTTTGTTCGGGCGTAACGACAAGCGCCGGCACAAAGATGAAGAACGCAAGAGCAGAGAAGGCAGTGAGACGACGTCAGCCAATAATACGCTGACTAGGAGCGCACCACGACAGGAGCGAAGAGAATATTAGCTCCGCTCCTGCCAGCCCCGGCCGGACAGTAGAAGACTCGGACTAGCAGAGGCGCTAGCAGACACGGACTATAGACCAAGCACTAGAAGAGAAGCATTAGAGGAGCCGTTATAGAGGGATCCATAGGAACTTGTGTGAATTACTTGTATGGACATTGCATATAGTGAAGGACATTTATTATTTGCATGTCGCCGACTGCTTGCGACCCCAAGTTAAATATTGTCAATTTACTTAACTGTAATAAAAACCGTTAATGTGATTTGCTTGGATTGTTGTATAGCTACCCGAGAAAGCAGCATCCTTTAGACAGCCTATAAGAGGTGAATGGGCAGAACACCACAACCTTGAACGAGTCTCTTCAGTCGTCATTGCTCCCGCTCTTGCAGTATCTTTTTCCGGCCGCAGCGATCTCGGAGATATGACGTTTTTTCGGATTCCTGATATTCACGGTACACTCCTGAAATTACGGGAATATCCCCACTTCATCGCTACCTCTGAGATGCTGTGTCCCATCGCTTGTGGTTGGTTGGTTGGTTGTTTCGGGGAAGGAGACCAGACAGCGAGGTCATCGGTCTCATCGGATTAGGGAAGGACGGGGAAGGAAGTCGGTCGTGCCCTTTGAAAGGAACCATCCCGGCATTTGCCTGGAGCGATTTAGGGAAATCACGGAAAACCTAAATCAGGATGGCCGGACGCGGGATTGAACCGTCGTCCTCCCGATTGCGAGTCCAGTGTCTAACCACTGCGCCACCTCATCGCTTGTGCGCCGACTACTCTACTGGCCATTAAAATTGCTACACCACGCAGATGACGTGCTACAGACGTGAAATTTAACCGACAGGGAGAAGATGCTGTGATATGCAAATGATTAGCTTTTCAGAGCATTCACACATGGTTGGCACCGGTGGCGACTCATACATCGTGCTGACATGTAGAAGGTTTCCAACCGATTTCTCATACACAAACAGCAGTTCACCGGCGTTGCCTGGTGAAACGTTGTTGTGATGCCTCGTGTAAGGAGGAGAAATGCGTACCATCACGTTTCCGACTTTGATAAAGGTCGGATTGTAGCCTATCGCGATTGCGGTTTATCGTATCACCACATTGCTGCTCGCGTTGGTCGAGATCCAATGACAGTTAGCAGAATATGGAATCGGTGGGTTCAGGAGGGTAATACGGAACGCCGTGCTGGATCCCAACGGCCTCGTATCACTAGCAGTTGAGATGACAGCCACCTTATCCGCATGGCTGTAATGGATCGTGCAGCCACGTCCCGATCAATGGCTCAACTAATGGGGACGTTTGCAAGACAACAACCATCTTCACGAAGAGTTCGAGGACGTTTGCAGCAGCATGGGCTATCAGCTCGGAGACCGTGGCTGCGGTTACCCTCGACGCTGCATCACAGGCAGGAGCGCCTGCGATGGTGTAGTCAACGGCGAACCTGGGTGCACGAATGGCAAAACGTCATTTTTTCGGATGAATCCAGGTTCTGTTTACAGCATCATGATGGTCGCATCCGTATTTGGTGACACCGCGGTGAACGCACATTGGAAGCGTGTATTCGTCATCGCCATACTGGCGTATCACCTGGCGTGATGTATGGGGTGCCATTGGTTACACGTCTCGGTCACCTCGTGTTCGCATTGACGACACTTTGAACAGTGGACGTTACATTTCAGATGTGTAACGACCCGTGGCTCTACCCTACATTTGATCCATACGAAACCCTACATTTCAGCAGGATAATGCACGACCGCATGTTGCAGGTCCTGTACAGGCCTTTCTGGTTACAGAAAATGTTTGACTGCTGCCCTGGCCAGCACATTCTCCAGACCTCTCACCAATTGAAAACGTCTGGTCAATGGTGACCGAGCAACTGGCTTATCACAATACGGCAGTCACTACTCTTGATGAACTGTGGTATCGTGTTGAAGCTGCGTGGGCAGCTCTACCTGTACACGCCATCCAAGCTCTGTTTGACTCAATGCCCAGGCGTATCAAGGCCGTTATTACGGCCAGAGGTGGTTGTTTTGGGTACTGATTTATCAGGATCTGTGCACCCAAATTGCGTGAAAATGTAATCACATGTCAGTTCTAGTATGATATATTTGTCCAATGAATACCCTGATATCATCTACATTTCTTCTTGGTGTAGCAATTGTAATGGCCAGTAGTGTATAAGACCACGTTCAAACTCACTTAAATCTTGTTAACCTGCCATTGTAGCAGCAGTAACCGATCGACCAACTGCGCCAGGTACTTGCTGCCTTATATGGGCGCAGCCGACCGCAGCGCTTTATTCTGCCTGTTTACATGTCTCTGTATTTGAATACCCATGCCTATACCAGTTTCTTTGTGCTTCAATGTATGATCGCATCGTCCACATATGTTAACCGTCCGTTATGTCACGGCGCATTACATCAAGACCTATTACTCTGGGATAATGTACATCACTGTTCCATTGGTCTGTGCAACAAACGATCTTGTCCAGACAAATTATGACGATGTGTCGTCCCGTTTGTGAGTTCTATGCAAATCAGTGTCTTCTGTTGTGATGTGAAATGGCTTGCAGATAAGCAGAAATTAGCTGTCAAATAAAGGTGTAGGTGCGATCTTGACAATTAAGGGATTTTCTGAGTCCACACCTTTAAGGATGGAATGGATGACGTCAGCGAATATGTCGTGGCACGGCGTGTAATAAAACTTATTTTCCGTTCAGAGTGTGAGCTTGCAGGCGTCAGGGGCAATCCCGGCCCGGCAACAGGTGCCGGGGCTATCAGCGCTGCCTGACCTTTGGGTGAGTAACGCCGTGGAGTGGCGGCCGCGGGTGACTCACCTCGGCCGGCGGGCCGTGACCCAGCGGGGGTGTATCGAGCGCGCCCGGGGGCTCGCCGCGGTGACTCAGCGGAGGGATGCTGCGGGCACAGATTCCTGGAAAAGGGTTGACTCACCGCCCAGCGCTGGAGGGGCGGGTTACTCGCCACCAGAAGCTGGAATTTCTCGGAATTGCTTCATCTGCCCCTGTGATAACAAAAATGCTGAACAGTTCTGTTCGTTTAATTAAGTGTGATTTGTGCTACACTGCTTTCTTATACTCTGAATATACTTACGCAAAATAATGTAGTAGGTATCTTCCAGGACGGATCTGGTAAATTACTGAATAAACAAAAATAATTCAGTAGAGTCGCGCATCTTCGTACTCACGACGGACTGCTCCACTATATTTTGCTTCTCTTACAATCCACTAACCGATCGGCTGGTGAGAGGACCGCCTGACCTGACACACTCAGCTGGCCAGTGTTAAGAGATCGCACTCTTGAAAGTGGCGGCCCCCTGTGGTTATGCATCGTTTAATTAGGCCGGTGCTCTTATTGTGATGTACACTCTAACCGCGAAGGAATTTGGTAGATGTGATGCACATTTTTACACGCAAAGAAATGATTACAATTTCAGAAAAAATGGATTATTTTTCAAGAAGAAGAGCTTTAGAAACTGAGCAACTGAATAAGGCTTTTGTCTATCTCTCGCCCTTATTCAAGGGATATTCTGCTTGACATTAATTGACAGAGTTGTTGGATGTCTTCCTGAGGGACAGCGTGCAAAACTGTCCAATTGTCGGGATTAGATTAGATTAGATTAGATTAGATTAGTACTTGTTCCATAGATCATGAATACGACTCTTCGTAATGATGTGGAACGTGTCAGGTTAATAAAAGGTGTCTATACAAGATATTACATTACACAAAATATTACACGACACTCAGTTTTTTTGTGGGGGTTGGGGAAATTACCCACTTACTACATCCAAAAATTCATCTAATGAGTAGAAGGAGTTGCCATTAAGAAATTCTTTTAATTTCCTTTTAAATGCTATATCGCTGTCTGTCAGATTTTTGATGCTATTAGGTAAGTGACCAAAGACTTTTGTGGCAGCATAATTTAGCCCCTTCTGAGCCAAAGTTAGATTTAACCTTGAGTAGTGAAGATCATCCTTTCTCCTAGTGTTGTAGCCATGTACACTGCTATTACTTTTGAATTCGTTCGGATTGTTAATAACAAATTTCATAAGTGAATATATATATATATATATATTGTGAGGCTACAGTGAAGATCTCTAGCTCTTTAAATAAGGATGATCTTGGATGAGCTCCAGCAATTATTATGATTACACGCTTTTGTGCAATGAATACTCTTTTACTCAATGATGAGTTACCCCAGAATATGATGCCATACGAAAGCAGAGAATGAAAATAAGCGTGGTAAGCTAATTTACTCAGACGTATATCTCCAAAATTTGCAATGACCCTAATAGCATAAGTAGCTGAACTCAAATAGGTCGTCAGAAACCCGATATGGCTGGAGGGCTCTGCCCATAATGCAGCAAACGTCCTCAACTGGGGTGCCAGTTAAAGACAGCAAAACGAAAGTAAAATTTTTAAATTTCACTTTCAAGAATCCGTTCACGCAGGAGAATCGTACAATCGTATCTTCATTTGACCATCGGACAGAGTCCCGAATGGACGATATAGAAATAACAATACCTGGCATAGAGAAACAACTCAAAGATTTGAAAACAAATAAATCATCAGATCCGGATGGAAACCTAGCTTTCATTTATCGTGATCTCTTGCCCAGCACAGTCCCAAGCGACTGGAAAAAGGCGCATGTGACTCAACTACTTAAGAAAGGTAAAAGAATGGACCTAACTTCTGTTTGCTGCAGAATCCTTAAACACATTCTCAGTTCAAATATAATAAAATTTCTGGAGGCTAAGCAGCTTATGTCCACGAATCAACATCGTTTTAGAAAGCATCTCAAGTGCGAACTCATCTTGCCCTTTTCTCACGTGATATACTGATGTAAAGAGTATATTTCAAAATAAAATCACAGGCTTCCTTGAAGGCACAGTACATAATACCCTGCGAATCATGGATGAAGGGCACAGACAGAGTCCATATTTCTAGATTTTCGGAAAGCATTTGACACTGCACCCCGTTGCAGGCTGTTAACGAAGATACGAGCATACAGAATAAGTTCACCGATATGTCAGTGGCTCGAAGACATCTCAAATAATAGAACCCAGTGTGCTGTCCTCCACAGCGAGTGTTCATCTGAGACAAGGGTAACGTTAGGAGAGCTCCAGGGAAGTCTGACAGCACCGCTGTTGTTGTCTACATACCGTACTTAAATGATTTGCCAGACAGGTTGGGCAGCAATCTGCGGTTGTTTGCTAATGATGTCGTGGTGTACGGTAAAGTGTCGGACTTGAGAGGCTGTAGAAGGATACAAGTCGACTTGGACAAAATTTCCAGTTGGTGTGATGAAAGACAGCTTGCCCTAAATGTAGAAAAACGCAAGTTAATGTGAATGAATAGGGAGCACAAACCTGTAATGTTCGGTTACAGTATTAGTAGCGTCCACCTTGACACAGTCAAGTCGTTTAAATATCTTGGCGTAACGTTGCAAGGCGATACGAGGTGGAACGAACACGTGAAAACTGTGGTAGAGAAGGCAGATGGTCGACTTCGATTTAATGGGAGAATTTTAGGAAAGATTGGTTCACCTGTAAAGGAGACCGCATACAGGACGCTGGTGCGACTTATTCTTGAGTACTGCTCGAGTGTTTGGGATCCGCACCAGGTCGGATTGAAGGAAGACTTTGAAGCAATTCAGAGAAGGGCTGCTGCATTTGTTACCGGTAGGTTGGAACAAACCGTAAGTGTTACGGAGATGTTTCCCGAACTTAAATAGGAATCTCTGGAGGGAAGGTGGCATTCTTTTCAGAAACATTATTAAGAAAATTTAGAGAACATGCATTTGAAGTTGACTGCCGACAGATTCCACCCGTCAATATACATCGCGCGTAAGGACCACGAAGTAATAAATGAATACACAGCTCTCTGCAATGGAACTCTGTTCTCTGCCCTCAGAGAGTTAGTAGATAATACCAACCTATAGAACTTCCCCCTCCACCCTAAAACACACACACACATGCACACACATACATACATACACACACATAAAACTAAAAGTAAATAAATATGTATATACACGTAATTATAATAATAATGATCAATCCTCAAACGTACTCTCTCCCTCCCTCTTTCTCCCTCTCTCTCTCTCTCTCTCTCTCTCTCTCTCCCTCTTTCTTTACACACACACACACACACACACACACACACACACACACACACACACACACACACTCCCTCCCTCCCTCCCTCTCTCTCTCTCTCTTTCTCTCTGAGAAATTCAAAACAACCGCCAATGACATCTTCAACTGTTCCACTGTCTGCCATCTTGTTTTCACAGCTTCTGCTGTTCCACTGTCCGCCATCTTGTTATCACAGCTGATAGACAGTGACAGTGACAGTGACATCTCAAAACACTGAACTTGGCAATGAAGAAGATGACGAAAAAAGAAACAGTAAGTGAAACATAATGTAAATAGATACACACACACACACACACACACACACACACGCACACAAGCAACCTGTTACATAAATTATTAATCTCAGGCATAGCCACAACATTTTAGAAATCGTAATGTGCGTAAATGTTTTGCCTGCATTAAGTTGTATATAGTTGCAGGTGACAAACTGTAAAGAAAAACAGATACTATAAAAACGTAATACAGCAGGTAAAACACACCACGTGGTAAGAAGGTATGAATACACAATTTTATGTGCTCCTCAGAAACCTGTCATTACGATTTAGAAACTAATATTTGTATGTATTTAAGCAGTAAAGAACATTCCTTATGTTTAATAGCCATAACAATAAAAAAACCACTGATGATGCTGCAACTGCAGTGAAACATGTCTGGGACAAAAACAAAATAGTGCTATGCTAAAGGCGGACCCCACTCAAAAACATATGTTATTGTTAAAGCAAAGACAGACAAACGAGCTTCAACATCAAGATGATTAGGACCACGGAGATAAGACACGAGAAATTAGGACTCATATGGGTACGCACAGACAGTCGTTTTTCGTTCGCTCTATTTGCGAGTGGAACAGGAGGGGAAATGACAAGTAGTGGTACAGGGTGCCCTCCGCCACGCACCTTACGGTGGCTTGCGGAGTATCTGTGTATATGTAGATGTAGAGAAAGGGCAATCTTGCTGGCCGTGGGTTTGGCAAGACGGGCATTCGAAACTCTCACCGTGTGAGGACGAGAATTATTTTGCCGTGATGTAAGCCTAGGATGGCTTGCCATGAAGGGCAACAAAACAAGGCATACAATACGGTCGACGTAGCGCTGTGCTGTAAAGGTTCCGTGGATGACAACCAAACGGGTCCTGCTATGAAAAGAAAGGTCGCCGCAGACCACCACTGCTGGCTGTCAGGCCGTATGGCGGCGACATTCAGGTTGGTATCCCAGTGCTGTCTGAGGCACCTCCAGACACGCCTCCGCTGGTCATCGGGGCTCAGCTCGAAGCGGGACTCATCACTGAAGACAGTTCCACTCCAGTCACGCCGCATGTGCACGACACTACTGCAAACAGGTTTGTTAACGTAGAGAAGTTAATAATAGTCGGTGTAAAGGAGCGCCTTGAGCTCAGCCCCTTTTCTGTGAGCCGCCTCTTAATGACCCTTGTGGTCACCGAAGCACCATCTGCACGTCGGATCGATGATAACGGTGAAACCGAGGGTCACAGTGCCTCTCTACGATTACTGGGTCCTCACATGCTGCCTTCTCTCTGTGTCTACTGCTTCCTTCTACATCTGCATCTACATTTATACTCCGCAAGCCACCCAACGATGTGTGGCGGAGGGCACTTTACGTGCCACTGTCATTACCTCCCTTTCCTCTTCCAGTCGCGTATGGTTCGGGGGAAGAACGACTGCCGGAAAGCCTCCGTGCGCGCTCGAATCTCTCTAATTTTACATTCGTGATCTCCTCGGGAGGCATAAGTAGGGGGAAGCAATATATTCGATACCTCATCCAGAAACGCACCCTCTCGAAACCTGGACAGCAAGCTACACCGCGATGCAGAGCGCCTCTCTTGTAAAGTCTGGCACTTGAGTTCGCTAAACATCTCCGCAAGGCTATCACGCTTACCAAACAACCCTTTGACGAAACGCGCCGCTCTTCTCTATCTCCTCTGTCAACCCGACCTGGTACGGATCCCACACTGATGAGCAATACTCAAGTATAGGTCGAACGAGTGTTTTGTAAGCCACCTCCTTTGTTGATGGACTACATTTCCTAAGGACTCTCCCAATGAATCTCAACCTGGCACCCGCCTTACCAACAATTAATTTTATATGGTCAATCCACTTCAAATCGTTCCGTACGCATACTCCCAGATATTTTACAGAAGTAACTGCTACCAGTGTTTGTTCCGCTATCATATAATCATACAATAAAGGATCCTTCTTTCTACGTATTCGCAATGCATTACATTTGTCTATCTTAAGGGTCAGTTGCCACTCCCTGTACCAAGTGCCTATCCGCTGCACATCTTCCTGCATTTCGCTGCAATTTTCTAATGCTGCAACTTCTCTTCTCATCCGCGAAAAGCCGCATGGCACTTCCGACACTATCTACTAGGTCATTTATATATATTGTGAAAAGGAATGGTCCCATAACAATCCTTTGATTGTGTAAATCATGGAATTCTTTTAGATAAGCTAAATCATTGTGGTTTGAGGGGGGCAGTGCACAAATGGTTTAATTCATACTTAACTGGAAGAATGCAGAAAGGTGAAATAAGTGGTTCATGTAATGTTAAAACAACAGCTGATTCCTCAAACTGGGGGGGCTACCAAGTACGGGGTCCCACAGGGTTCGGTCTTAGGTCCTTTACTGTTCTTGATATACATTAATGACTTACCATTCCATATTGATGAAGATGCAAAGTTAGTTCTTTTTGCTGATGATACAAGTATAGTAATAACATCCAAAAACCAATAACTAAGTGATGTAATTGTAAATGATGTTTTTCACAAAATTATTAAGTGGTTCTCAGCAAACGGACTCTCTTTAAATTTTGATAAAACACAGTATATACAGTTCCGTACAGTAAGTGGCACAACTCCAGTAATAAATATAGAGTTTGAACAGAAGTCTGTAGCTAAGGTAGAATTTTCAAAATTTTTAGGTGTGTCCATTGATGAGAGGTTAAACTGGAAGCAACACATTGATGGTCTGCTGAAACGTCTGAGTTCAGCTACGTATGCTATTAGGGTTATTGCAAATTTTGGTGATAAGAATCTCAGTAAATTAGCTTACTATGCCTACTTTCATTCACTGCTTTCGTATGGCATCATATTCTGGGGTAATTCATCGTTGAGTAGAAAAGTATTCATCGCTCAAAAGCGTGTAATCAGAATAATAGCTGGAGCCCACCCACGGTCATCCTGCAGACATCTATTTAAGGATCTAGGGATCCTCACAGTAACCTCACAGTATATATATTCACTTATGAAATTTGTTGTTAATATTCCAACCCAGTTCAAAAGTAATAGCAGTGTGCATAGCTATAACATCAGGAGAAAGGATGATCTTCACTATGCAGGGTTAAATCTGACTTTGGCACAGAAAGGGGTAAATTATGCTGCCACAAAAATCTTTGGTCACCTACCAAACAGCATCAAAAGCATGACAGATAGCCAACCAACATTTAAAAATAAATTACAAGAATTTCTAGAGGACAACTCCTTCTACTCATTGGCTGAATTTTTAGATATAAATTAAGGGAGGGAAAAAAACAAACCAACTTAAACATTAGTGTCGTGTAATATTTTGTGTGATGTAATATTTTGTACAGACATCTTTTATTAACCTGACACGTTCCACATCATTACGAAGGGTCGTATTCATGATCTATGGAACAAGTATTAATCTAATCTAATCAAATCTAATCTCCCCTGTGGCACGTCAGAGGTTTCTTTAACGTCTGTAGACGTTTCTCCATTTAGAACAACATGCTGTGTTCTGTTTGCTAAAAACTCTTCAACCCAGCCACACAGCTGATCTGATATTCCGTAGGCTCTTACTTTGTTTATCAGGCGACAGTGCGGAACGGTATCGAACACCTTCCGGAAGTCAAGGAAAATAGCATCTACCTGGGAGCCTGTATCTAATATTTTCTGGGTCTCATGAACAAATAAAGCGAGTTGGGTCTCACACGATCGCTGTTTCCGGAATCCATGTTGATTCCTACAGAGTAGAATCTGGGTTTCCAGAAATGACATGATACGCGAGCAAAAAACATGTTCTAATATTCTACAACAGATCGATGACAGAGATATAGGCCTATAGTTTTGAGCATTTGCTCGACGACCCTGGAACTACCTGTGCTCTTTTCCAATCATTTGGAACCTTCCGTTCCTCTAGAAACGTGCGGTACACGGCTGTTAGAAGGGGAACAAGTTCTTTCACGTACTCTGTGTAGAATCGAATTGGTATCCCGTCAGGTCCAGTGGAATTTCCTCTGTTGAGTGATTTCAGTTGCTTCTCTATTCCTTGGACACTTATTTCGATGTCAGGTATTTTTTTGGTTTTGCCGAGGATTTGGAGAAGGAACTGCAGTGCGGTGTTCCTCTGTGAAACAGCTTTGGAAAGAGGTGTTTAGTATTTCAGATTTACGCGTGTCATCCTCTGTTTTATTGCCATTATCATCCCAGAGTGTCTGGATATGCTGTATCGATCCACTTACTGATTTAACGTTAAGACCAGAACTACCTAGGATTTTCTGTCAAGTCGGCACATAGAATTTTACTTTCGAATTCACTGAACGTTTCACGCATAGCCCTCCTTACGCTTACTTTGACATCGTTTAGCTTCTGTTTGTCTGAGAGGTTTTGGCTGCGTTTAAATTTGCAGTGAAGCTCTCTTTGCTTTCGCAGTAGTTTCCTAACTTTGTTGTTGAACCACGGTGGGTTTTTCCCGTCCCTCACAGTTTTACTCTGTCTAAAACGCATTTTACGATTGTCTTGAACTTTTTCCATAAACACTCAACGTTGTCAGTGTCGGAACAGAAATTTTCGTTTTGATCTATTAGGTAGTCTGAAATCTGCCTTCTATTACTCTTGCTAAACAGATACGCCTTCCTCCCCTTTTTTTATATGCCTATTTACTTCCATATTCAGGGATGCTGCAACGGCCTTATGATCACTGATTCCCCGTTCTGTGCTTACAGAGTCGAAATGTTCGGGTCTGTTTGTTACCAGTAGGTCCAAGACGTTGTCTCCACGAGTCGGTTCTCTGTTTAATTGCTCGAGGTGATTTTCGGATAGTGCACTCAGTATAATGTCACTCGATGCTCTGTCCCTACCACCCGTCCTAAACATCTGAGTGTCCCAGTCTATAGCTGGTAAATTGAAATCTCCACCTAAGACTGTAACATGCTGAGGAAATTTATGTGAAATGTATGCCAGATTTTCTCCCAGTTGCTCTGCCACTAATGATGCTGAGTCGGGAGGTCGGTAAAAGGAGCCAATTATTAACCTAGCTCGGTTGTTGAGTGTAACCTCCACCCATAATAATTCACAGGAACTGTCCACTTCTATTTCACTACAGGAGAAACTACTACTAACAACGACAAACACGCCACCACCGGTTGCATGCAATATGTCCTTTCTAAACTCTGTCTGTGTCTTTGTAAAAATTTTGCAGAATTTATCTCTGGCTTCAACCAGCTATCCGTACCTATAACGATTTCAGCTTCAGTGCTTTCTATCAGCGCTTGAAGTTCCGGTGCTTTACCAACGCATCTTCGACAGTTTACAATTACAATACCGATTGCTGCTTGGTCCCCGCATGTCCTGACTTTGCCACGCACCCTTTGAGGTTGTTGCCCTTTCTGTACTTGCCCGAGGCCATCTAACCTAAAAAACCGCCCAGTCCACGCCACACAACCCCTGCTACCCGTGTAGCTGCCTGCTGTGTGTAGTGGATTCCTGACCTATCCAGCGGAACCTGTAACGTTCCCTGGCAGCACACACACTATTAATCAAAGGAAATGACATTTGATTGTGCTATGTACGCTATGACGCAATTCGTATGTACTGTAATTGTTTAACAAAAAAATATTATTTAATTTTGTATAAAGGACATTCGTTATTATTGTAATATTTTCTGTAATAATATTCTCGATATATTTATGATTGTAATATTTCTATACTCATAATGTAATTACGAAATAAGTCAATATCTGCGATAAGAAAAATGTAAAATACAGCCACAGAGGGGAGTAATGTTGTAAGATTGCAAAGAGACATTAACGGTCGGCAGTGGTATAAATAGGAACACATAATGTGCATTCTTTGTCGTCTTCCTCGAGAGCTGAGAGAGAGAGGAACCTGTGACGTAGCATTTTATGAATGAGTAGATTTCTTTTGTCTGTATCTATCTTTAGCCGCCATTAGAGGAGAAATTACAAACTAATGTAAGTTGAATTATTGTTGTGGTCTAAATACATTATAATTTATCAAAATTGTGTATTACTAATGTAAATTAGCTTGTCCATGTCATCTATAATATTTCTTTAAAGAATTTTCAGCATTTTTAGGGATTATCGTTGGTGTTGCTGGGCTGTGCCGCGACCGAACGATTTGTAGCGGCGGCACATTTGAAAAATTGTTCCGCTAAGAAAAATTAACCAAACCCGTAAATCGGGAGCAGATAAAATTAGCAGTGAATTACGAAAATATTTTTCTTTTACAGCAATCCTGAGACTGACGGAATTTATTACTGGTTTCACATTTGTGCATTCATAGGCGGATAGTTAACGTTGAAGTTTAACAATCTGTTGGTTCTTTCAATTTTTAAAGCAAATAACTTAAACGTGTAGTGAAGTGTGTTTTATCAATGATAATTAAACGTTCAGGTCGGCTTGGCAATATTTAACCATTTTCTGCTAACAGAGACAGTCTTGTGTTCCATAGATAACGCCGGGAAAGAATTCAGTAAATATTTAAAAAACCACTGCATTTAGAAAATGTGTGTCCAAGGCCGAAATACGTAAAAAATTTAATTTATGCAATTTTCAACTAAATGTTCTTAATCAGTTAATATGAATTTATTAGCATGAGAGGGTTGACTAAGGTTCACGTAATTTTAAATGTGCTTAATTCTGTCTAAATGAATTTTTATTACCACACGTAAATACGGGGTTCGTACTGAAAGAAAAAATAACAAAAATATATAAAGCAACATTTCCATCCCCAACATTTTCAAATCAATTCATTTTTTTTAATTTCATTAAAAACCCGAAACCCCACCACCCTATGGCGCAAGTCGAGGAATCTGCAGCCCACACGGTCACAGAACCGTCTCAGCCTCTGATTCAGACCCTTCTCGGCACTGTGTTCGGTCATGGTTCTTCCACTCCCTCCCAACATCGTCGAATACTAGCATCGCTCCTGTTCGGATGTAGAGAGATAATCCAACTGCTTTCTTTGAGCCCAGGTTTTCGTCCTCTCCCGAACGCCGACGTCTGATATCTTGTTCACGCGCCTGTTTAGTTACTGTCCCACTGAGTGCAGGGAAAGAACTTCGCAAAAACTTTATCCCCTGATATTGACGTGTCCGCTGTTCACTATCCTTGCCAGCGGCACGGAGAAATTGCAGTGCATCGTCACACATTGATCCATCGGCCGCCAAAGTTCACGATTTTGCGTCTTCCATCGATACCTATATGAATATCAGTTTGTGACCTTCGTGGTGAGTCTTTTTTTTTTTAATTTTTTTAGTTTAAAATGTATTTTGGTTCCCATGAATTTTACCAATATTACAAAATTAACTATTATTTCATCCAATCTGTTTTCTTGTACCGAGCATTCGCTATGCAACTGTCAGTACTAGTTTTACTGAATGGCAGCTCCAGTTGCACAAAAGCTTTCTCATCGATCGGGAGTTTTTTCTTCGTAGTGTAGCAAATGAAAAAATGACGGAACTAGTAATCATCTCACATTTATACATTGCCAACAGGGAACTCTCCGACCACCTACCAGTTTGCTGAGAAATTAGTTGGAAAGAACCGAGGCTCTATAATAGATCTCAAGCAGTCCACTCGACCCCTTGGAGTGGGAAATGAAAAGTACAACAACAACAAAAAATCAAATGAAATGGATTGTATACTTGCTAACGACGAATTTGAACTTTATAAGCCATTTTCTCAGAGCTCGTGGGACATATGGAAATCTTGATGTTAGTCCTCTCTGCTTTCCTAAGTCTAGTGTGCCTTGTACATGCGTGTGGACGTTTGGATGGCTGCTCTGAATCCATATGAAGTGCAGTATAGTCTAGGTGTTGTAACAGAAAGTAAAGCAAACGAGAGGAAGAAACGTATTTCCATCAGTCCATGAGACACTCTGTTGAGGTTTTCTATTTCACCCAAGAAAATGCTATGCACTCTGGTAACGCCATTTGCTTGCTGGTCCCTCTCCACAGGTGCCGTCCTGTGTGGGTGGAGAGGTTTACATATTTGTAACAAGCCGAGGGCTATGCCGGGAATAGTACAGCCAGTGACAGTCACCCATACACCATACTGGAGAGGCCTCAGCGGAGAAACCAGATGAAGAGTGTCCCACAAGGCGCCATGTCTTCCACATCCAATCATATAGTCTTTCCTCAGTTCCCCAGATACCCAATCCAAGGTGCGATGCAATGCCTGCCGAGGGATGAATGGACACGGGAAGATGTGTCATTAATGGAGCCTCACCTCCATGAGTAATTACCCTCACTCTCGTGGGATCAAAATGGAGAACATGGAAAAAAGAAAAAACAAAAACTCAGGGACGTGATGAAACCGCAAACATCCAAACATCGTCACTGGAACCGATGGAAGCTGTTTTCACCCCTGGAGTGGACAATAGACCAGTCCAAGAAGTGGAAATTGTCGTGGGCGAATTGGATCAGAACAAGATTAAATCCTTGTCTGGGGCTCAACGGAGAAAACGTCTCAAAGAAGAAAAACAAAAGGAAGGTAAAGAATGACTTCCTAAACAAAAATGGAGGGAACTAGACATCTTGAACTGCAGACCTCTAAAAAAATACTATCTCAGATTGAAGGGGTAAACGGTCTCCTTTCACCCCCAAGACAACAAACAACAGACCAACGGAGAAGTTAATACTTCCGCTTCTCAGGATAATCGTATCCAGATAAAGCCAAGGCTAGTGATAGGGCAACAGATGTATAGTTCTGCAGTCTCCATTTTCCGGATGGTGGTTATCCAACAGGGATATCCACTCTCAACATGACCTATCAGCAAGTGGAGCTTGTTCAGATGGCTCTCTTTGTGAAGACAGGGCAGGAAGCTAGTCTAGGCTCCAAATTCAGTAGGGTATATCTGGTCAAAGGTACTCTTATCTTTGTGTGTGACCGGATGGGAACAATGGATTGGCTTCAGGAGATCATGCCCAAGGTATCTCTGTGTAGGAGCTGAAGCTGCTGGTCAAGACAGCGGCTGAGACCTTCAAAGACACATAGATATCAATTTGGGTACCGAAACTTCTTAAGGACACTCCTCTAAAGAATCAGTTCGAGTAAATAAGGGCTCAGGACCCGAAGGTATCGACGGAGGAGAGGTGGGTAATCAACTGAAAGGTTGTACCGTATAGTGAAACCCTTGTGCTGGGAGTTATTGACATGTCCCTGAGCGCAGTGCAGGAACAAGATCTGATACTGTACTTACGTTTCTTGCAAGTTACCTTCAGATTAGTCAAAGATACTGGAAGCGACAAGGGCAGCCACATGGAGAATGCAAGTGTTGCAGATAAACCTGCAATACAGCAAAGAGGCCACTGCTACCCTGAGTCGTCTTCTGGGAAGACAGTGGACGTGGCCATGATCCAAAAACCCAACCGGTATAAAGAGGGCGTGTCAGGCGTCGGAGGAACTGGAGGTAAGTTGATTTGTGCTAATGCATGCAAAACATGCATTTATGTCAGAAATAGAATTTCACTCAAGTCGAATGCGGATTTTTGTTCCAGGGAAGTAGTGACCATCGGAATGAAACAGCACAGCATGAGGAAGAAACTGTTACAAATTGGCTACTTCGAGAACTGCTTCGAGCCAGACGCCATGTAGCGTGCATTCTATTGACCCCAAACCACCGCCATTTGCGACTTCATCGATGTCAAGCGAGAGCTCATTGGAGGGCAGGGTGGAGGTCTGCAGTGTTTTATGATGAAAGCTGGTTCTGCCTCGGTGCCAGTGACGGCCCTGTGTTGATAAGGAGACCAGTTGAAGGCCTGTAAACAACCTGTCTGCTTGCTAGACACACTGGACCTACATATGGAGTTATAGACTGAGGCGCGATTTCGTATGACAGCAGAGCACCCTCGTGGTTATCCCACCCACCCTGAATGCAAATTTGTAGGTCAATCAGGTGAGTCGACCTATTGTGCTGCCATTCATGAACAGCATTCCAGGGGATGTTTTCAAACACGATAACGCTCGCCCTCATACTGCTCTACAGAGTGTCGACGTGTCTCCTTGGCCTGCTCGATCACCAGATCTGCCTTCAATCGAGCACATGTGCGACACCATCGGACGACAGCTGCAGCGTCATCCACACACAGCATTAACCGCACCTGTGTTGACCGACTTACGGTAACAGGTATGAATCTCTGTCCCACCAACCGACAAATACAATGCATACCCGTCTGCATGCTTGCATACTGTAAGTAGGCTGTTTAGGTTTTTCTATTGGTAACGCCACCTCTGTATGAAAATCACTGGCTGTGCTGTGTGCAGTCTGTGGCTGCTTTGCATTGTTGTAATACTCGCCATTGTAGTGTGCGAACAGCGCGTAGCGTTGCGCAGTTGGAGGTGAGCCGCCAGCAGTGGTGGATGTGGGGAGAGAGATGGCGGAGATTTGTAATTCGTCATGAACTGCTATATTTATACATGATGATATCAAGGTAAATACATTGTTTGTTCTCTATTAATATCTTTCATTTGCTAACTATCCCTATCAGTAGTTAGTGCCTTCAGTAGTTTGAATCTTTCATTTAGCTGGCAGTAGTGGCGCTCCTGTATTGCAGTAGCTTGAGCAGCGAAGATTTTTGTGAGGTAAGTGATTTGTGAAAGGTATAGTTTAATGTTAGTTGGGCCATTCTTTTGTAGGAATTTTTGAAAGTCAGATTGCTTTGCGCTAAAAAAAAAAAAATATTGTGTATCAGTTTAAGGACAGTCTTGTATAATTGTTTAAAGGGGACGTTTCAATACAACATTCTGACTTTTACATCGGTTATTAATGTACCAGCATTTCACATTTACGAAGGCTTGCGTCATGCTTATATTAACCTGTGATCTCGCAAAGTTAATAACTTAAATACGAGGGTAATCCCAAAAGTAAGGTCTCCTGTTTTTTATGAGTACATAGACCTGTTTATTTCTACAGTGGTTTACATCAGTTTACAGCTTGAACATTTAGCTATTTTTCAACATAATCATCATTTCTGTCGATGCATTTTTGTAGACGCTGTGGCAGTTTTTGTATGCCCATGTCACACCAGCTCGCCGCCATGCTGTTCAGAAAGTTATGAACCTCTTCTTTCACCTCGTCGTCGGAGCTGAATCGCTTTCCGGCCAAATGTTCTTTTAACCTAGGGAACAGGTGATAGCCACTGGCGCCAGGTCAGGGCTATAGGGTGCGTGGGTGATTATGTTCCACTGAAACTGTTGCAGGAGAGCATGCCGAGTGATGTGTGGGCGAGCATTGTCATGGAGAATGTGTACGCCCTTGCTCAACATTTCTCTTCTCTGGTTCTGAATTGCCCGTTTGAGTTTTTTCAAAGTCTCACGGTACCTGTCACCGTTAATTGTGGTCCCAGCGACTCAGCTCCGACAACGAGGTGAAAGAAGAGGTTTATAACTTTCTGAATAGCATGGCGGCGAGCTGGTATGACATAGGCATAGAGAAACTGCCACAGCGTCTACACAAATTCATCGACAGAAATGGTGATTATGTCGAAAAATAGCTAAATGTTCAAACTGTAAACTGATGCAAACCATTATAGAAATAAACAGGTCTATGTACTTATAAAAAAATAGGAGACCTTACTTTTGGGATTACCCTCGTATGTTATCTACACAAATGGATTTCCTAAATTTCTTTAATCTAGTTTTCTTTTTCTTCATGTTGCGATTTCTTTCCGTCAGTGTGTGTCATTGGTTCAGCGTCCATTACAAGCCAAGAATATAAAGTCACAGAAAGAGCTCACGACACACCAAAATTATTCTTAGCAACCCCAGAGAAAGTTTACAGATTGTTAAATTGGAGAAACGAAGATGGATTATGTGTAAATGGAACATATGTCAACCACCTTCACTTTGCGGATGAAGCTGTACTGTATGGATCTAGCGTAGATCAACTTACAAACGAATGGAGAAGTTAATAGAGCAAGTCTGAAAGTCGGTTAGAAAATAACGTAATACAGTAAGATTAAAACAATGTAGAATGAAGCTATCGAAAACAAAACAGTAGAAGTTAGCAACTAAGTTTTTCAATTCATGGCAGCAGAAGAAACAGACTAGACGAACAGCAAAATATTTAAACAAAAAAGCACTGATAGCCTATAAAGCTTGTGCTAAATTAGTTTCGGGTATTAAGTTTCCTGCGTGATTGAAACGAAAATCGTACAATCAATGTGATTTACCATCCTCGACTAAAGGCAGTGAGGAATGGAGTTTCAGTGCGAAAAATACTCGAAATCTGGAAGTTAGCCATGGGAGAAATTGTTAGGTCAGGTGTAAAACTAACAAATGAACCTGGAACAGACTGCAGTGAGATACCGCGTTGTGAGGATAATGAAAATGAAATGAAATAGGCACCACACCTAGCCCAACAAAATTGTAGCTGGACCAAGAAGGATATTTTCTGGATTCCAAGAGGTAAGAAAAACGAGGAGGACGTGTAAAGGATGCTGGGTGGGTGGAATATTCTAGAAGAGATCTTTATCGAACAGCAGAAGTAGAAAGGGTGAAGAAGATTACGATGAGACAGGATTAATGTCACAATTACAGCTGACAGCATCAAGTTGCTGTACTTACGGAAAGCCGTAATGGCGCGACGTACGAAAGTAAGACGAAAGAAGAATGACTGTGTGTTATTTAGTTTTCGCTACTTAGAATAACGCTTGCACGTTACGGTACCGGCAATATTATCTATCAGGCGAAAAATATAACTCTGTGTCAGTTTCTGCTTAAGTGACTTTTCTTGAATGGCGTAAGTGCGTTCGTTGCGAGCCAGCCGTTCTCGAAAAGAGCGGCCGGGATTCTGGGAGTCGTGAGCCGGCTGCGGACCTCCGCGAGGGTTTGAGCTGCGGCCAGCGACAATAAATACTCTCGCGAGTTCGCCGACACGGCCGCCCCGCTTCTGGCGAGCCGCGCCGCACTCGGCGAAGGCGGACTCGTTCGCGCAGGCGGCCGGATTCGCACAGCGCGTAGGCGGCGTGGGGCGGAAATGGGAACGGCTACAACTTCGGGAAAACATAATTTTAGTGTATTAACTACGGGGAAAATAAAACTGAGAAATTACCCAAGCATAACGATTCGACAGTATTCGGGAAGACGACGGTTCAATCCCGCGTCCGGCCATCCTGATTTAGGTTTTCCGTGATTTCCCTAAATCACTCCAGGCAAATGCCGGGATGGTTCCTCTGAAAGGGCACGGCCGACTTCCTTCCCCATCCTTCCCTAATCCGATGAGACCGATGACCACGCTGTCTGGTCTCCTTCCCCCAAACAACCAACCAACCATCGACAGTATTGTTAAACCAATAATTGATACTCCCTGACAAAAAAAGAAACACGCAGGAGACACGGTCGGATGTGACTGTGACTTCGTACACGAACGCACCTAGGGAGGGGTTGGTGTCTAAATGATTAGAGTTACAATCCTCTCTGAAAGGTAGATTGACTACCACAGTGCATTAGCGTTCGCATTTAATGTTATAGCCAGGCATGGTAGCACATACAGTACACTGAGAAACCAAAACACTATGACCACTTCTCACCGCGAGGTTGGATGCTGCCTGGTGGCGCTGTGGGCACATGGCGAGGTAACGGAAGTACACTACCGGCCATTAAAAATGCTACACCAAGAAGAAATGCAGATGATAAACGGGTATTCATTGGACAAATATATTACACTAGAACTGACACGTGATTACAATCCCGCAATTTTGGTGCATAGATCCTGAGAAATCAGTACCGAGAAGAACCACCTCCGGCCGTAATAACAGCCTTGATACGACTGGGCATTGAGTCAAACAGAGCTTGGATGGTGTGTACACGTACAACTGCCCATGCAGCTTCAACACGATACCACAGTTCATCGAGAGTAGTGACTAGCGTATTGTGACGAGCCAGTTGCTCGGCCACAATTGACCAGACGTTTTCAATTGGTGAGAGATCTGGAGAATGTGCTGGCCAGGCCAGCAGTCGAAAATTTTCTGTATCCAGAAAGGCCCGTACAGGACATGCAACATGCGGTCGTGCATTATCCTGCTGATATGTAGGCTTTCGCAGGAATCGAATGAAGAGTAGAGCCACGGGTCGTAACAGATCTGAAATGTAACGTCCACTGTTCAAAGTTTCGTCAATGCGAACAAGAGGTGACCGAGACGTGAAACCAATGGCACCCCATACCGTCACGCCGGGTGATACGCCAGTATGGCGATGACGAGTACACGCTTCCAATGTGCGTTCACCTCCATGTCGCCAAACACAGATGCGACCATCACGATGCTTAAACAGAACCTGGATTCATCCGAAAAAATGTTTTGCCATTCGTGCACCCAGGTTCGTCGTTGAGTACACCATCGCAGGCGCTCCTGTCTGTGGTGCAGCGTCCAGGGTAACCGCAGCCATGGTCTCCGAGCTGATAGTCCATGCTGCTGCAAACGTCGTCGAACTGCTCGTACAGATGGTTGTTGTCTAGCAAATGGGCGCACGATCCATGCGTATAAGATCCCTGTCATCTCGACTGCTAGTGATACGAGGCCGTTGGGATCCAGCACGGCGTTCAGTATTACCCTCCTGAATCCACCGATTCGAATATTCTGCTAACAGTCATTGGATCTCGACCAACGCGAGCAGCAATGTCGCGATACGATAAACTGGAATCGCGATAGGCTACAATCCGACCTTTATCAAAGTCGGAAACGTGATGGTACACATTTCTCCTCCTTACACGAGGCATCACAACAACGTTTCACCAGGCAACGCCGGTCAGCTGCTGTTTGTGTATGAGAAATCGGTTGGAAACTTTCCTCATGTTTGCACGTTGTAGGTGTCGTCACCGGCGCCAACCTTGTGTGAATGCTCTGAAAAGCTAATCATTTGCATATCACAGCATCTTCTTCCTGTCGGTTAAATTTGGCGTCTGTAGCACGTCATCTTCGTGGTGTAGCAATTTTAATGGCCAGTAGTGGATATACGCTGAACAGACACAGACGGGGAATCACCGTAGGAAATATATGGGCCGCAAATGGGGTAAGACATGGGTATAAGCGACTTTGCCAAAGGGCACGTCATTATTACGCAGAGCCCGTGAACGGGTATCTCGAAAACGGTGAAGCTGGTCGTGGGTGTGGTATCGATAGCAACGAAGCCACGGCTTAGGTGCAGGTTCATAATTTGGCACTACGAGACACCGACGACAGCGCCCTCCAGCCGGCGCTGTGGAGCTCTACGAGCTCCGCTTCAGATTCAACCAATTTCATCAAGAGTAGACGGCCGGGACACTTCGCTTCAGCTTTGCTCTACATAAGACGGGTCTAAGACTTCGCACCTCATTGCAAAGTTATGTAACCATGTATTAACTTGTTTTTTGCCTATAGTAAACATCTGTAAGTTGAAACGCAGTACCGACTTGTTTTACCTTTTCCTGCTGCTACTCACTTCCTACAATCGGCCTACCCTTCAGTTTACAGGAGCAGACCCACACGCCGCCTTCCAGGGGGGATGGAAAACTGGGCATGTACGAAAAGAGGTAGAAGAACAGTGAAACTACCAATAGGCGCTAAATTTCCACGATTCTTCACAGAAAGTGGGGTCGGAGACTTGTCTGTTCTGCAAAGTAGGTTAAATGGTGACCTGTGACATATCCGCCGAAAGAGCACAAAACTGGTGCACGCACAAGTGTTTCGCTGCACCCCGCTCGTCGTACATTGTTGTTGATCATGGGGCTCCGCAGCAGACCACTCCTACGTGTTCACATGTTGACGCAACGACATCGCCTATTACGATTGCAGTGGGCACGGAATCATCAGGATTCGACCGTCGATCAATGGAAACGCGTCGGCTCCTCGGGTGAATCACATTTTGGCTACACTAGGTCGATGGTCGTCTTCCCAAACGCTGTCATCGAAGCGCTCCACGGACGCAGGCTGACGGGAGCACTATTATGCTGTGGGAGACATTTTCCTGCGCTTGCGTGGGACCTCTGGTAGTAATGGAAGACACGCTGCCAGCTGCGGACCACCTTATCCCTTCATGCTTGGTGTCTTGCCGGCGGTGATGTCATCTTTCAGCAGACGATTGTCCCTGTCTCGGAGTCAGAACAGTGCTACAGTGGTTTGATGAGCATTATAGTGAACTGACGTTGGTCTCGACGACCAAATTCTCCTGATGTATATCCTATGGAACCCATCAGGGTCGCTATCGGACACCATCACCGCGTACGCAAATCAGAGGCCGCGAATTACATGACCTCTGCATAGACATCTCATGCCACATACCTCCACAATCCTATCAAAAAACTGTGGGATCCTGATAGGCAGAACCAGCGATGTATTTCGTTCGAAAGACGGACAAACAAGCTATGACACAGGTAGTCATGATTTCTGGCTCATCAGTGAACAGCACCGGGTGTTGGGTGATCACTATGATGCCATGTACTCGTGTGACAGCTTTTCCACAACCTACGGAATCTGAAAGCGGCTCCTTTTTTTGGGCTGGTCGAGTCGAGCAATATCCAGATTTGTAAGTTATTTGGATGTGCCAGTGACCTGACGCTGGACTGCACGGAAATATGAGGGCAGGGATACTCGTCATCTGGTTTCCAGTCGATAACAGCTGTAGGCCACAAGGGACGATCGCCGTATTGCGCACCAAGCACATCGTAGCCTGCCCTCCGAAGAGAGTCATGGACCACCAACACACTCGGTGTCATCCCGCACCATCGGTAGGAGACTACCAACAGCCGGACTAGGGAATTATAGTCCCCTCCGAGGCTGCCATTAACACCACAACACAAGTGGACCGCTGTGTTTTTAGTGGTGCTACGATCGGGAAGCTTGGGTTGTTGATGAATGGCGTTACATTGTTTTCAGCGATCAGTCGTTGTTCCGTACTACCTTGGATGACAGTCGTCGGCGATTTTGACGGCGGCCTGGGTAGAGGTTCCACTTTTCCAACGTTTTCGAGAAGCACGGAGGTGTCACTCCTCGTATCACGGTGTGGTGAGCCAGCGGGTATGACTTCAGGTCACGGGTGCTAGCGACAGTGGGAACTAAATTTAAACTTTGTAGTAAGTTCCAATGGGACCAAACTGCTGAGATCATCGGTCCCTAGGCTTACCCTCTACTTAATCTAACTTAAACTAACTTACCCTAAGCACAACACACACCCTCATGCGGGAGGGGGGGAGGGGAGCCACGCGAACCGTGGAAGGCGCCTGAGACACCGCGGCTACCCCGCGCCGCAGAGGGAACTCTGACGGCACAACGGTACGTCACGGATATCGAGCGTCTCCATATTGTTGCCTCTCATGCGACAGTAACGTGGTGCTGTTTGTCAACAGGTCAGTCCACACATGGCATTTGTCTTCTCGGTCTGCTCGATGTTGAGGTGCTCCCATGGCAGCCAAGGTTCCGCGATCTGTCCCGGATAGGACACGTGTGGGACCTGCTGGGACGTCAACACCGTCAAAGAGCATGATTCTTGG
This sequence comes from Schistocerca americana, assembly GCF_021461395.2. Taxonomy (NCBI): domain Eukaryota; kingdom Metazoa; phylum Arthropoda; class Insecta; order Orthoptera; family Acrididae; genus Schistocerca; species Schistocerca americana. The sequence continues at coordinate 174,355,955 of NC_060123.1, forward strand.
ACCAAGTGTTAGCTATGATTGAGTTATGCTCTGTGCAAAATTCTACCAGACGGCTTCCTCTTTTATTTCTTACCGCCAATCCATATTCACCTACTATGTTTCCTTCTCTCCCTTTTCCTACTCTCGAATTCCAGTCACCCATGACTATTAAATTTTTCTCCCTTCACTACCTGAATAATTTCTTTTATCTCGTCATACATTTCATCAATTTCTATCTCGTCATACATTTCATCAATTTCTTCATCATTTGCAGAGCTAGTTGGCATATAAACTTATACTACTGTAACATCGCAAGTATCAGATGTAATTCCGTAGCGGCGGCTGGCAGCCTCGGCTACAGACAGACCCACCTGGCAATGGCGCTCTGCCAGCCGACGTCCATCGAGCGGCGATACGTAGGGCGAGGGGTTCCCGGTGCCGCACCGTCTGGCCGGCTTTTGCAATTTGTGTGGTCGCCAACGACGCAGGTGAACAGGTGAAGACGTACGCAGACTGGCAGGTGCATCTGGGAAATACCTTGAAGACTTTGCCAAACCTCCTCTATCGATGCTGAGTTCAGCGAAAGAGTTGTTCTGGAAGCTCATGCTGCTTCACTAGCATACTTTTCTTAATTATTAGTTTTGCGTATGATTTGATGCTGTCCCCTCTCTCTATCTCTCTTGTGGCCGTCTTTCTAATACCGCATACAAAATATACGTAACATCTGCGTGTACCCTTTCTCTGCTCTACTGTTTCTTACAGTGCCAACGGAATGTTTCCAGATGCCATACTAATATGCTGTGTCTAGCCTTCGTATTTTGTATGTGCACTTAATTGTTAACGTCAATTCTTCACAACCCCGTACTCCAGCTGTACATTTTCAGAACTTTCCTATTGGAAACTATCTCGGTAATTTTACCAGCAGAGATGGTAGAACAAAGTTTTCTGTTCAGCTTCCTTGCTTTGGCTATTTTGTGTGATCCTGTTGGCCCGGTAGAAGAATTCCTTACCTTCCTCTATTCTTCACTTAATTTGGTACTATTGTTATTGTCGTCATTGTCGTGGTCTTCAGTAAGAAGAAGTGTTTGATGAAGTTCTACGCGCTAGTCTATCCCGTGCAAGCATCTCCACATAAATAACACAACCTACATGCATTTGAATCTGATAACTGTTTTGCAGTCTTTGTCTCCCTCTAGAGTTTACAGCCTTCTCCCTCCCCCCGCGCTTCCCTCCATTAGGACGCAGATGATCTCTTGATGCTTCAGGATGTGCCCTATGAACCGATCCCTTCTTCTACTCAGGTTGGGCCACAAATTTGCTTTTTACTCATTTACGTTCAGAATCTCATCATTAGTAGTCTTCAACATTGTACTGTAGAAGATATTTCGAAATATTCCATTCCATTCTTGCCTGAAGTGGTGTTACTCATGTTTCACTTTCATGCAAGGCTATACTACAGACAAAAACCTTCAGAAAAGACTTCGTCATACTTAAATTAATGTTAGATGTTAACAATTTCCTCTCTTTTAGAATTGCATTTCTTACTATTACCGGTCTGCGTTTTATATCCTCTCTACTTTGGTCATCATCAGTTGTTTCGCTGCCGAAATCACAGAACTCATCTACCACTCTTAGTTTCTCATTTAGTAATAGAATTCAGTCATCACCGCTTGATTTAATTCGACTACATTCCACTACATTTGCTTTACTTTTGTGATGTGTATCTTCTAATTTATTTTTAAAAATACCGTCTATTCCATTCAATTGATTTCCCAAGTCCTTTGCAGTCACTAACAGAATCTCCGCCCCCGGTAGCTGAGTGGTCAGCGTGACAGAATATCAATCCAAAGGGCCCGGGTTCGATTCCCGGCTGGGTCAGAGATTTTCTGTGCTCAGGGACTGGGAGTTGTGTTGTCCTAATCAACATCATTTCATCCCCATTGACGCCCAAGTCGTGAAGTGGTGTCAAATCGTAAGACTTGCACCTGGTGAACGGTCTACCCGACGGGAAGCCCTAGTCACACGACTAACAGAATTATAAACACCCTATAACCTTGTCTCAGTTATTTCTCAATCACTACTTTCTTTCACGTTTTTTGATTGGTTTAATTACAGTTTGGTTCTGTAAAAGTTGTGTAAAACCTCTCGATCCCTGTAGTTCATCCTTGCTACCTTCAGAATTTCAAAGAATGTCTTCAAGTCAACATTGTCGAGAGATTTCTTTGTATCGATCAGCGCTATAAACGTAGGTTTTCCCCTCTTCAATCTTTCTAAGAAGTCGTAGGATCAATACTGCGTTGCGTATTCCTATAGTTTTCTTCAAACCGAGATAGATTTCTACTAGTTTTTTTCCATTCTTCTGTAAATAATTAGTGTCAGTATTTTCGAATCATGACTTTTCAAACTGATGGAACTGTAGTATTCACACCCGTCCAGCACACACCTAATTTCTTTGGAATTGGAATTATTATGACTCCTCAACGTCTGACGGTATTCTGTCACGATATGTTCTCCCAAGTACCTCAATACTTCTGAGGGAGTATAATCTACACCAGGGGCCTTGTTTCGTCTTAAATCTTTCAGAGCTCTGTCAAAAATATTCTCCCAGTATCATATCTCCCATCTCATCTTCGTCTACTTCCTCTTCCCTTTCTATGATATTGTCTTCAAATTCATTTTACTTCTGTAGCTCTCCTTTTAACCTTTCCATCTTCTACCTTCCCCTTCTTTGCTTAGTACTAGCTAGCCATCTCAGCTCTTGATATTAACAAACCTTTTTTTCCCCGAAAGTCTAATTTTCTTATAGACTCCAACTATAAATCCCAGTGGCATGAATGCTTCTACAGCCTTGAATTTCTCCTCTGGCTAGTCTTGCTTTGTCATTTTTTACATGTCTGTATTACTTATCGCCTGCTCCATTTGTTGCATGTTTGTAGTTTCTCCTTTCGTGAGACAAATTCAATATTTCCTTTGCAATCCAACATTTTCGACTGCACTTTATATTTTCGCACATATCATCCCCTGCTTTCCTCGCAATCTGTTGTATTTCTTCGCCCCATTTTCGGCATTGTTGCCTAACGCTCCTTCTCGTTCCTTCAATTTATCCATGTCGCACCACCTTAATTTATTAACTTTCTGCAGTATCTTCAGTTTTAATCTGTTGTTCATAACCACTAAATTATTGTCAGAGTCTGCATCTGCCCCTGACAATGCGTTGCGGTTTAAATGTTGGTTTCGAATTCCCTCACTCACTATCCAATAATCTATTTGAAACCACCCATGTCTCCAGGCCTTATGCAACCTTTTTTCATGATTCTTATACAATTGTTATTAGTTATTAATTTATGCTGTGTGCAGATTTCTGCCAGACGGCATTTCCTTTGGTTCCTTTCCTCCAGTTCATATTTTCCCATTTTTCTTTCTCTTCCTTTCCCTATTATCGAAGTACAGCCCCATCACAATTACATTTTCATCACCCTTAACTATCTGAATAATATCTCTTAACTCATTATTATTCTTTCAATCTCTGCATCATCTGAGGAACTAGTAGACACATAAACATGTACTGCTGTGGTTGGCGTTGGCTTTGCATCATGTTGACCGCGAGTATATGTTCATTATGCTGCTCATAATAACTTAGCCAAACCACAATCCGTCTTGCTCTCTTATTGCATTTTGTATTTATAGCCCGGCACTTACCTGACCAGAAGTCACTTTACAAATTCCCACTTTATCTAACTTCTACCAATCAATTTCACTTTTTAAATTTCTACCTGCTTATCCGATTGAGGGATCTAACAGTCCGATTCCTAGAACGTCAGTCTTGCTTTTCCTGGTGACAAAAACCTCTTCCAGTCCTTGACCGGAGATTCGAATGGCGGACTATTTTACCTTCGAAATACCTTACTCAAGAGAACGCCATAGAGCTTCAAGTCCTCGAAAACATAACAGCTGCAGTTACCCCTTGTTCTCAGCCATTCGCAGCACCAGCACAGCAAAGCTATGTTGGCTAATTTCGCTCGGCTAGATCAGTCAATCATCCAGACTTCCTCCTGCAACGCCTGGAAAGGCTACTGCCCCTTTTCAGGAACCGTATGCTAGCCTGGGCTCTCCACAGGTACCCCTCCGTTGTGATTGCACCTAAGGTATCTGTATTGATGAGACATGCAAATCGCACCACCGCGGCATGGTCAATGGTTCATAAAATGTATCTACCACAATTTTTATGCTTGGTAGATCGCTACTTCCCTTTCTACCAGTCTTCATCAGTTTTCTCTGTGCTTTACTTGTATTTGTCTCTCATTCTCAACGAGGTATGGTGTCCACCCCCAACGTGATTTATTTCCAGGCCGAAAGAACAATACCGTCTGCAAATCTTAGAAGCGGTGACTACTGTCCTTGATTTTTATTCTTGTTCTCCAATTTTCTGAAAGTTCTTCCTCTACATTACATATTCCGCAAGCCACCTAGTAGTGTGTGGCAGAGGGTACTTTTTGCACCACTAACTGAGCCGTCCAACGCTGTTCCACTCGCGAATAGCCCTTAGGAAGAATGATTGTCGGTTAGCCTCTGTATCGGCGCCAACTTCCAGACACTCTGTGACCAAAATGGTACAGCAACAGAGGATGACAGACTAAAGGCCGAAATACTAAATGTCTTTTTCCAAAGCTGTTTCACGGAGGAAGACTGAACTGTAGTTCCTTCTCTAGATTGTCGTACAGCTGACAAAATGGTAGATATCGAAATAGACGACAGAGGGATAGAGAAACAATTAAAATCGCTCAAAAGAGGGAAGGCCGCTGGACCTGATGGGACACCAGTTCTATTTTACACAGAGTACGCGAAGGAACTTGCCCCCCTTCTTGCAGCGGTGTACCGTAGGTCTCTAGAAGAGCGTAGCGTTCCAAAGGATTGGAAAAGGGCACAGGTCATCCCCGTTTTCAAGAAGGGCCGTCGAACAGATGTGCAGAACTATAGACCTATATCTCTAACGTCGATCAGTTGTAGAATTTTGGAACACGTATTGTGTTCGAGTATAATTACTTTTCTGGAGACTAGAAATCTACTCTGTAGGAATCAGCATGGGTTTCGAAAAAGACGGTCGTGTGAAACCCAGCTCGCGCTACTCGTCCACGAGACTCAGAGGGCCATAGACACGGGTTCCCAGGTAGATGCCGTGTTTCTTGACTTCCGCAAGGCGTTCGATACAGTTCCCCACAGTCGTTTAATGAACAAAGTAAGAGCATATGGGCTATCAGACCAATTGTGTGATTCGATTGAGGAGTTCCTAGATAACAGAACGCAGCATGCCATTCTCAACGGAGAGAAGTCTTCCGAAGTAAGAGTGATTTCAGGTGTGCCACAGGGGGGTGTCATGGGACCGTTGCTGTTCACAATATACATAAATGACCTGGTGGATGACATCGGAAGTTGACTGAGGCTTTTTGCAGATGATGCTGTGGTGTATCGAGAGGTTGTAACAATGGAAAATTGTACTGAAATGCAGGAGGATCTGCAGCGAATTGACGCATGGTGCAGGGAATGGTAACTGAATCTCAATGTAGACAAGTGTAATGTGCTGCAAATACATAGAAAGATAGATCCCTTATCATTTAGCTACAAAATAGCAGGTCAGCAACTGGAAGCAGTTAATTCCATAAATTATCTGGGAGTACGTATTAGGAGTGATTTAAAATGAAATAATCATATAAAGTTGATCGTCGGTAAAGCAGATGCCAGACTGAGATTAATTGGAAGAATCCTAAGGAAATGCAATCTGAAAACAAAGGAAGTAGGTTACAGTACGCTTGTTCGCCCACTGCTTGAATACTGCTCAGCGGTGTGGGATCTGTACCAGATAGGGTTGATAGAAGAGATAGAGAATCCAACGGAGAGCAGCGCGCTTCGTTACAGGATCATTTAGTAATCGCGAAAGCGTTACGGAGATGATAGATAAACTCCAGTGGAAGACTCTGCAGGAGAGACGCTCAGTAGCTCGGTACGGGCTTTTGTTAAAGTTTCGAGAACATACCTTCACCGAAGAGTCCAGCAGTATATTGCTCCCTCCTACGTATATCTCGCGAAGAGACCACGAGGATAAAATCAGAGAGATTAGAGCCCACACAGAAGGATACAGACAATCCTTTTCACGAACAATACGAGACTGGAATAGAAGGGAGAACCAATAGAGGTACTCAGGGTACCCTCCGCCACACACCGTCAGGTGGCTTGCGGAGTACGGATGTAGATGTAGATGTAGATTTCTGCCTCACAGTCATTATGGGAGACTTATGTAGAGGGAAGTAATATGCAGCCCGACTCTTCCCGGAAAGTGCTCTCCCGAAATTTCTATAGTAAAACTCTCCGTGGTGCACAACGCCCGTTGTGTAACGCTCTCGTGCCGACTAAACAATCCCGTGGCGAAACGTGCCTCTCTTCGTTGGATCTTCTCAATCTTTTCCATCAATCCTATCTGGTAGGGATCCCACATAGATGAAAAGTACTCGAGAATGGGTCGAACAAGCGCCTTATAAGCCACTTCCTTTGTGGACGTGTTACATTTCCTCAAGATTATACCCATGACTCTGAATCTGGCATATGCTTTGTTTTATATGGTCATTCCACTTAAGGTCGCTCCGGACAGTTACTCCTAGATATTTTACGGCAGATACTGTTTCCAGCGGTGCGTCACTAATAATGTAGTTATACAGTCCTTTTCCTACGTATGCGCAATATGGTACATTTCTTTACGTTAGTGGTCAATTGCTAGAGCCTGCACCATTCCTCAATTCTCTGGAGGTCATTCTGCAGATCCTTACTATCCTCTGCTGTTGCTACTTTATTACAGACAACCACCATCATCTGCGGACAGCCTTAGAGAGTATCCGACGATTCTACTAGACCATTTATATATATAATGTAAACAGTAACGGTCCTATCACACTTCCTTGGGGTACATCGGAAGTTACCTTTGTTCCGTTAAAAGCAACGTGTTGAGTTCTGTCTGCAAGCAAGTCTTGAATCCAGTCGCAAATCTGGTCCGGTGACCGATAAGCTTGCGTTTTTTTTTCACTATATGGTAGTGCAGGACGGTGTCAAATGCCTTCCTGAAGGGAAGGAACACGGTATCAACCTAAAGGCTATTGCCTACGGAATTGTGGATGTCGTGGAGGAACAGAGCGAGCTGAGTTTCGCAGGATCTCTGTTTGTGGAATCCATTTTTATTTTTGTAGAGCAGATTTTCCTTCTCCGAGAACGTCAAAATTCTTGAGCATAAAACATGTCTCATAATTCTGCAACAGATTGACGCCAACGATATAGGTCTATAATTGTGCGCATCTGTCCTACGGGCCTTCTTAAAAACTGGAATGACTTGCACTTTCTTCCTGTCGTTAGGTACCTGTCGTCGCTCAAGCGATCTACGATAATTTACTGCTAGAACGTCAGCACCATAGCCGTTCGGGATTATCCGAGCGGTCTCAGGCGCTGCAGTCATGGACTGTGCGGCTGGTCCCGGCGCAGGTTCGAGTCCTCCCTCGGGCATGTGTGTGTGTGTTTGTCCTTAGGATAATTTAGGTTAAGTAGTGTGTAAGCTTAGAGACTGACGACCTTAGCAGTTTGAAACGTCCCCTTTGAAGAATTATACACGACTGTGCTTATACTGACACACAATATTTTGTTAGCGCAACGCAATCTGACTTTCAAAATTCCCTACAAAAGAATGGCCCTGACTAACATTAAACTATACCTTTCACAAATCACTTACCTCACAAAAATCTTCGCTGCTCAAGCTACTGCAATACAGCGAGCGCCACTACTGCCAGCTAAATAAAAGATTCAAACTATGGAAGGCACTAACTACTGATAGGGATAGTTAGCAAATGAAAGATATTAATAGAGAACAAACAATGTATTTACCTTGATATCATCATATATAAATATAGCAGTTCATGACAAATTACAAAACTCCGCCATCTCTCTCCCCACATCCACCACTGCTGGCGGCTCACCTCCAACTGCCCAACGCTACGCGCTGTTCACAGCCAGCTGCCTAACACTACAATGGCGAGTATTACAACAATGCAAAGCAGCCACAGACTGCACACAGCACAGCCAGTGATTTTCGTACAGAGGTGGCGTTACCAATAAAAAAACCTAAACAGCCTACTTACATAGCCCCCATGCTCCCCACAAAAAATTTTACAAATTGGATTGGGCAGTGGCCAATACAGATTTGAAAAAATTTTTCGTAATTACACTCCTGGAAATTGAAATAAGAACACCGTGAATTCATTGTCCCAGGAAGGGGAAACTTTATTGATACATTCCTGGGGTCAGATACATCACATGATCACACTGACAGAACCACAGGCACATAGACACAGGCAACAGAGCATGCACAATGTCGGCACTAATACAGTGTATATCCACCTTTCGCAGCAATGCAGGCTGCTATTCTCCCATGGAGACGATCGTAGAGATGCTGGATGTAGTCCTGTGGAATGGCTTGCCATGCCATTTCCACCTGGCGCCTCAGTTGGACCAGCGTTCGTGCTGGACATGCAGACCGCGTGAGACGACGCTTCATCCAGTCCCAAACATGCTCAATGGGGGACAGATCCAGAGATCTTGCTGGCCAGGATAGTTGACTTACACCTTCTAGAGCACGTTGGGTGGCACGGGATACATGCGGACGTGCATTGTCCTGTTGGAACAGCAAGTTCCCTTGCCGGTCTAGGAATGGTAGAACGATGGGTTCGATGACGGTTTGGATGTACCGTGCACTATTCAGTGTCCCCTCGACGATCACCAGTGGTGTACGGCCAGTGTAGGAGATCGCTCCCCACACCATGATGCCGGGTGTTGGCCCTGTGTGCCTCGGTCGTATGCAGTCCTGATTGTGGCGCTCACCTGCACGGCGCCAAACACGCATACGACCATCATTGGCACCAAGGCAGAAGCGACTCTCATCGCTGAAGACGACACGTCTCCATTCGTCCCTCCATTCACGCCTGTCGCGACACCACTGGAGACGGGCTGCACGATGTTGGGGTGTGAGCGGAAGACGGCCTAACGGTGTGCGGGACCGTAGCCCAGCTTCATGGAGACGGTTGCGAATGGTCCTCGCCGATACCCCAGGAGCAACAGTGTCTCTATTTTGCTGGGAAGTGGCGGTGCGGTCCCCTACGGCACTGCGTAGGATCCTACGGTCTTGGCGTGCATCCGTGCGTCGCTGCGGTCCGGTTCCAGGTCGACGGGCACGTGCACCTTCCGCCGACCACTGGCGACAACATCGATGTAATGTGGAGACCTCACGCCCCACGTGTTGAGCAATTCGGCAGTACGTCCACCCGGCCTCCCGCATGCCCACTATACGCCCTCGCTCAAAGTCCGTCAACTGCACATACGGTTCACGTCCACGCTGTCGCGGCATGCTACCAGTGTTAAAGACTGCGATGGAGCTCCGTATGCCACGGCAAACTGGCTGACACTGACGGCGGCGGTGCACAAATGCTGCGCAGCTAGCGCCATTCGACGGCCGACACCGCGGTTCCTGGTGTGTCCGCTGTGCCGTGCGTGTGATCATTGCTTGTACAGCCCTCTCGCAGTGTCCGGAGCAAGTATGGTGGGTCTGACACACCGGTGTCAATGTGTTCTTTTTTCCATTTCCAGGAGTGTACAATAACAAAGAAATCAAATGCACACACTTATTGATACTATGTTGGTCAAAAGCTAAAAATTTCTCACAGTCCATAAAGACAGTCCAGATTGTTCATCACAGTAAAAATGCAGAGTTTTTCTCAAAGTCTGAGCAGTAAAAGAAAATGCACACGGAAGTAGTGGATTTACACACAGTCTTGAAGAAGTAGTGTTGTCCTTCAAACGGAAAGACAGTGCCGACTCTTGACATGCAGACAGGTAATGGGCCACAACAGAGCAAACCCACAACAGAGTCATTCGAAGTTTTGAAGACTATTGGTAGGTAGGTCATCACAGAGCAGACCCACTGTAGTCCTGGTAGAGATTATGGTATTGGTGGGCCACCATAGGTGCAGACCCACTGTAGTCCTGGTAGAGATTGTGGTATTGGTGGGCCACTGCAGTCCTTGTAGAGACGGCCAGCAGCCATCTGTTGCGACTGTGCAGGTGCACAATCACCATCGAAGAGTCTTGCGGAGAATATAGCAAGTCCATAAACCACCACTTGTGCACTCACAAAGTTTTTGGAACTGTCCTTAGAACCAACAATGCTGTTATCCAGTCTCTTGCTGAATTATTAACACACGTGCAAACACTAACAGTCCCTACTTCTCACATATTGTCCATATACTATGACCAACAGAAACGTGTGCAGTGAAATGTAACTTACAAGTTAATAATAAGATGAACTGGTGTCAATTACAATTTTTATAACATAAGAATACAATAACAAAGGTACAAAATACATCATTAAAGAACATAACAATACAGATAACATTTGTAGTAAAACAGGCGTTACAAAAGAATAGAAATAGACATATACGTCAGTGTTACAGGAATTATGACATGAGTACATACATAAAAGATCAGAATAACTTTCGAAACATCAACTTCACACATGAGCATTAACACAAAACAGAATAAATAATGTCGAAACATCTTTACAAAGTAAATAACACATTATTAATGCCAATTGTATTTGAGGATAACAGTATTCCTCATCATAGTGAATGTAACTTAGTATTAGAAGAGAAAAAAGTTCTATGAAACATTACACAGAGACAGGAAGAAAACAAATACACAAGGGTACACAAACATATAGTGGGATAACAAAAAAGGGAAAGGACAGGGTTTGTTTTACTGCAGTATTTTGCATGGAGATCTCCCTTTGTTCATCATTATTCCCAAAAAGTCCTATCTAAGCCTGCCTTCTGTATTTTGTTCACATCCCCTGTCAATAATAGTTTTTCTCCACTGTACAGTATCCTATTTCTTATAAATTTATAATAGTTAGTTTCTTATATAGTCTACCCCCTCTTAAGCTAACTTAAATCTACTGAGCTCAGATGCTAAACTAAGGGACGAGGCAATGCAGCAGCACATAAAACAATTAGTATAAACAGCAATGAAAAAAAAATGGAAAATCGCAAAGCAAGCTACAGTAAATCTAAATTACCAAGCAATTCAACATTACAACTAATATGAGGCAATGCGCAGCAAACAAAAAAATAAATCTGGCTTAGCAGAGTAACACAAATTAAAGTTCAGTAGCACTATGCCTGGCAAACAGCAGCTTATATCTAAACATGACATAGCTCAAGCTGAAAAAATAGTACACTAAAGATAACAATGTAGATAAGGGAAATGTATAATCACATCTTAATGTCTAAGTAATTAAAGTGGTGCACCACAACAACTTATTCTAAAAGAAATATTACCATGTACTTGAAAAGAAAATTATGTGTTACTGTTACTAGTTCTTTCTTATTGTTCTTTCCTTTCCAAGTGCTCCTTTTTTAAAGAATGTGGATCATAAAATAATTATTTAATAGATCTGTTGACAGAAAGTGTTCACATTAGCAAATGCATTTCATTTTATAAAAGCAATGCTGCAACACAGCTGGAAACCAGATATCAAATGAAATAAGCAACTATGAAAAGCAAAGCATAAAAATATCATTCAGTAGTCATGTGACATTTCATAAGTTAGTAGAAATTCTCTCAACTCTCATAGAAAGACGCTTGTCATAATCAGGTGTGCAGATGTAAAAATATTTCTTGTCATTTTATTAGGCATTTCAGTAAATATCATAAATTACGAGCTCCACAGTATGCTTTCAACAAGGAAATGTCAGTAGCACGGACAATGGCCTCCCCTTTTTTTTTTCTACCTGTGCCGCTGAAAGGCTAATGGCTTTTTTTTTTTTTTTTTTCGGGCGGCTGTCACCAAGGTGGGTGCCTGCGACGCATTACGTGCAGGTGGTCACTTAACTTTCTTACGGAAATATTTACGACAGCAGTTTCCGCTACAGTGACAGTCTCACATAAAAATATTTCACAGGTCAAGAATTAGCGTTGCAAATCTGTAGAAACAAAATCCTATAAATATAAGTGTCCAAAAAAATTTTCGCCGGCATTGTGATACGTTCACGCATTTACACACATTTCATAACTCTTAAAGTACGATTCTTGGTTTCCAACATCCTGTTTCACAAGTCAAGAGTCCCTACCCACTATTCATTACTCCTTACCTTATTACACATATACGAATCCATCGACACTCGTCAATATTTCGTCATTATAAATATGAAGCATAATCAAATAACTCATATAGCCTCAGCCTATTAATCATAAACATACCTCAGCAGCATAATACACATCGTCGTCGTAATCCAATAATTAAAAAAATTCTCTGCTCATGTCAAAAGTGTCATCTGCCTCAAACGTACTTTAAAAATCATGAATCCACACCAAATACATCATTCAAAGCTCTCATAGTGTCACAATGGTTCCGAAAAAATATGAAGAGTTCACACAGTACAGACAAAATACAATTTCGTAAGTGTGAAGTTATCCAACGGTGTAATTACGTAAACATGTGTCACTGACGTAGTAAAAAAAACATGTTTATCTCTCAGTTAAATGATCAGATAGCTGTGTAATTTGTGTGTTAGAGAAATATGGTACAGATGTGTAAAGTTGTATAAGCAAATACCATATTAGCTAGGGTTCCTTGTGGTTGCCACGCACATGGTACACAAAGTAAGCATGTACCCCCCTGAGGATAAATGTAATTATACTCCCAGGTGTTACGAATTACATCAATGGAATGAAATGTATCACGGAAAACTTTCTTTGTAATTAAAAAAATCTTTAAAAATAAGTGTTTTAAGTATAAGATTAATCACTCAAATGCGTGTACTGTAGCGCTGAACTGTGCATCTTGTCGCAACATAATCTCTGTGGAAGTGTCGTAGTTATCATCCTCCGAAAGCTAAGTTCTGCAGAAGTCAATGTACTTACCACATGATAAACAAAAGTGAAATGCTTTGCGTATAGATATCGTAGTTATTATGCTTATTGGCGTGATGAAGAAAGTACTGTACAGTAACGTATTGTTATGCCACGAAAAAGGCTGTCTCATTGTTGCTATACCACAAAAGTTACTACTAAGACATGTTTTACTTTCCAGAAGAATTCAGAAAAACTGTGCAGATATAAAACAGATACACCGCAAAAGCAACAATGTAAATTATGTCACACATTAGTAGTGTCGTAATATAGCCGTGTAGCTGTCAAAGAAACCAAATACTAAGTCATCTTTAATCTCACAGAAAGTACTTTAAATCCCAAATGTATTTTCAAGTAAACCAAAATGTTGCATTAAAATCTCATTAGCAGTACCAGTATGTGTCCTAAGTATGTAAGCCTGATAGTTGTTACGTAATCGTGCAACTAACAAGCAAGAATGTACAATTAACAACACTGTGTCGTCTGTTCATTATAACAATGCATTCGTAATTTCTGTTTAAAAATGTTCCCTAGGTTCTAGACTGGATATTTCACTTCAAACATTGTTGCATGTTAACAGTTTCTTAAGTCTGACAAAGCATACTAGAAATGTGAAGTGAAAAGTTTTATGGCAAAGACAAAGTTAAAAAGCAGATTATCTTTCAATAAATGGTTTTACATGTGAAATGTGGTGTAAACCTTTACTCTTCCTAGTACGCAGAGTTTCAACTTCAACGCAATTATCATGTGGTATACATCGGTAAAGAATGCTAAAATTTTTCTCCAGGCTAGCGTCTTATGTTATTTTTCTCGGAGCCAGCGGGCGCACGCGGCTGCCTGCTGTGCGAGTCATTGTCTGTCTCTTTGTAGGCGCGCGCCGTTATTGGGATTAGGAGACCTAACTTCTACAAATGCACCTCCTCGAGAGGGCCCTGCTCTGTTTGAATCCCGCCAGTTCTGATGCAATTCAGGTCTGTCGTTACGATCACATCGTCTGTCGTCATGTCGGTAGTTCCTGTAGTTTCTTTCTTGTCGGTTAAGTGGTGGAGAATTTCTCCCTGAATCGGAACTGCGCGCTGAACTGTTGCGTCTGAAGTTATTCTGTCTCCCTTGATAATAATTATTTTGGTTCCCATATTGTCTGTTTCTCTGATTGTCTCTGTGATAGTCACTACTGCGGAGAGGTGATCTTTCCCTGTAATTATTACTACTCTGCCAACGGTTGTCGTACGGGTGGTGTCTATTTTGGTCACGATTTGCGTTGTAAGAATAGACCAGTCGTGTCCGGTTATTGTTTCTGTCGTCACGGAATTGTGACGGATGTGACCTGTAATTGTTGTGTCCTTGTTTTCGCGTTCCGCGATTATCAGTGTCAATTTCTAGTTCTTGTAACAGTCCCTGAAAAGCTTCAATGTCGTCTTTGCAACGTCCTGCTAAAATAATATGCTGTAAATGTTCAGGTAATTTGATTAAGCAAATGCGGATGAGTTCTGAGGGGCTGTATGGGTTTGACAGGTACTGATTCTTGTGCAACATGTCTTCAAAATATTTCACAAGACTGGAGAATTCAGATTGTTCGAAATGTTTCATCATTATGATACCATGTTTTACTCGGTCTTGTGTGGCTTGAGACCAATATGCTGAGAGGAAGGCATGGTAAAATTCTCCTTCACTGTGGCAATCGTGAATGACCGATCGCATTCTTACAGCTGGTTCATTCTCTAAGTAGCCACACGTAAATTCTAATCTGTGTTCCAACGACCAGTTGGGAGGAAAACAATGAGAGAATTGATGGAGCCATGCTTGTGGATGAATGTCGTTGCCAGAATTCTTAAATGTTTTAAATTTACGTGTAGTAATGAACAGCTTATAGTCAAAATCATCATGTCGGCAAGTCGCATGTCGGTCATTGTTAGGTCGTGTCGGCCGTTCCATCTCAAAATTCGGTGCACATTGCCAATTTCTTTCATAACTTCCGAAATGCCCTGTGTTATTATTTTGCGGCTTTTCCGTGTTTCTAAGTCCCTCTTCCCGTGTTGGAGCGCCAGTGTCCTCTGAAATACGTAATTCTTGTATTACCTGTGTCAGCTGATCTTGTACTTCCCGGATTTCTCTTTGGTGTTGTGTATTAATTTGATTCTGATTTTGTTTGAATTTTCTTATTCGTTCATACTCTTCTGTGTCAGTGAAGGCTACGGGTCTTGTGTCATTCAGATCATCATCTACCTTTGTAGATAAGTTAGTGACCTGATCCGAAAGTTCGGCTACTTTCTCCGATAGTGAACACATTTCCTCAGTGTGTTTTTCTGAACCAACTTTCAGAGTGTCCATTTGTGTTGAAATCGAATCTACTGTGTCCTTTAAGTTTTCCTGAGTTTTTGCAAGTTGCGTAACCGAATCGGTAGATGCAACTGAGTCAATTTTAGCCTGCAAGGTCTCATGATTTTCATGAACAATTATTTGCAGTTCTTTTATGGCTGCTTCGTGATTCTGTAATGCATTTTCATGCCGCGAAAAAATAGGTTGAAAATGCTCACAAATTTGTGTTTTTACGTCATTACAGACTTTTTGACATTTCGATTCAATGTTATGTAACTCAGTAGTTAAATCTTCACGTGTTTGTTCAAGTGTTTGTTCCAATGAGTCTAACTTTTTAAGATTTTGTTCCACTGTGTCTAACTTTTGAAGCTTTTGCTGTGTTTGTCTCTGATTTTGTTCCATTGTGTCTAACTGTTGCTGTGTTTGTCTCTGGTGTTGTTCCATTGTGTCTAACTTTTCAAGCTTTTGGCCCATTTGTTGCATTAATTGTAATAACAATGCACTGGCGTCTGAAACATGTTCCTCAGTGCTTTTCGGCAGTACTCATTTGAGAAAACGGTGAGGACGCAAAACCTGAATCTACAGTATTTGCAATATTGTGTTCTGTCATTCCCGATTCCCGAGGCGAGCTGTTGCCGACCGATCGATCGATAATGCTTCCCTGTTCACTACCTGTTTCACTGTCTACACCATTATCTGACGCCCGCTCCATTTCCCTATGCACAGTTACCAAATTACTACTTTGAACATTAGTAAATTCATTACTCGGCGGCGCTGATAAGCTACGCTCGTCGTCACTATTATTTCTCAGTTTACTTTGGAGCCTAGTGTTACGTTTTTCACACGCCAGTATTGCCACAATATTTCACACGATAACACAGAAAAGCACAATTTGAAGAGCAAAAATAAGAGAACACATTAACATAGCACTGAAAAAATATCTAGTTAATTGCACGCGCTGCTGAGAAATACTTGGTGTAAAACTGCTACAACTGTTTTACTGTACCACAATGAAAGACTGCAACTACAAAGGAGATTCTCTCTACAATTACGCGCTAGCAATAAACAAAAGCTACACTAATTACACAAACTACAGGAAAAAATCAGAAGATTCCAGTGAGGTATCCTCGGCTAAGGGTCGACATATGAAACGTCCCCTTTGAAGAATTATACACGACTGTGCTTATACTGACACACAATATTTTGTTAGCGCAACGCAATCTGACTTTCAAAATTCCCTACAAAAGAATGGCCCTGACTAACATTAAACTATACCTTTCACAAATCACTTACCTCACAAAAATCTTCGCTGCTCAAGCTACTGCAATACAGCGAGCGCCACTACTGCCAGCTAAATAAAAGATTCAAACTATGGAAGGCACTAACTACTGATAGGGATAGTTAGAAAATGAAAGATATTAATAGAGAACAAACAATGTATTTACCTTGATATCATCATATATAAATATAGCAGTTCATGACAAATTACAAAACTCCGCCATCTCTCTCCCCACATCCACCACTGCTGGCGGCTCACCTCCAACTGCCCAACGCTACTCGCTGTTCACAGCCAGCTACCTAACACTACAATGGCGAGTATTACAACAATGCAAAGCAGCCACAGACTGCACACAGCACAGCCAGTGATTTTCGTACAGAGGTGGCGTTACCAATAAAAAAACCTAAACAGCCTACTTACAAGACTGACGACCTTAGCAGTTAAGTCCCATAAGATTTCACACACATTTGAACATTCGTCAGCACCGTAGACCTATGGAAAGCTCCGTAGACATAACAGTTAAATTAGCGCGACACTAAACTTACAGTCTGCCTTACACCATAATTAACACTAATTCGCCTCTCTTCACCTACAGGCTAAGTAAGTGTACGCTGGCAATAGTCTTTCAGATCGTCTCATTGCAGATAAGTTGTGCAGACTGAACCTTATCTATTGTACATGTCGATGTTCGCCTTCATGGCGTTCAAGATACTGTCTTTTGCAGTTCATTGTTTCGTCACTATAACGTTAGGCGTTCTAGTGATTTGGTCTAAGCAGAATGGGTACAGCGACTTTTGGCCACTTCGACCGAACTTGAACCCTGGCGACGTCATGTGCAGGCATTGACCTTACACACATGACTACAAACATATGGTTTGTCTAGAAGTAGGGCTGAGATCCAGTATCAGCAGTAACTTGATACTGTGTCATCAGCAAAAATTCCGCCTCGTCAGTAAATTCATCTCTCTCCCAACCACAGCCAAATGTTTTATCAGCTATTAAAACGAAACAGCCAGTCAGTGTGTAGCTGCCACCTTAACCATGTTCAAAAGTCTCTGAATGATCTGTATTGATTATCATAATAAGTAAGGTTCGTCTCAATTGCATAAATTGACTTTCTGGTCAAAAGTATCTCAACGACCTGAATTTTGCGCCATGTTCAAAAGTATCCAAACAGCTAGCATTACTTATCAAAAACTACCTCAGCACACACACACACCCAAACACACACACACACACACACACACACACACACACACACACATTGTGCAATGTTCAAAAATGTTTGTCAAATATTGTGTTGCCTCATCAGTAAATTTCACTACTCTCTCTGTCTTATACTTCATTAAAAAATGTTTATTTCAAATCATGTACAGCCTCATCATGAAATTTCGCCTCTCTCTCTGTCTGTTTTATACTAGACTAAAAAAATATTTATATAAAAATACTGTCATGCCTCAATCAGTAAACTTCTTCTCTCTTTGTTTTATACTTAAAACCCGTTTGTCAGCTACTGTACTGCCTCTTTTAAAACTGACATGGTAGGCGAACCAAAGACTGCGTTTTACTGGCGGATCACTTAGAAGATGCAGCAGATCTGTTAAAGAGGCTGCCTACACTACGCTTGTGCGCCCCGTTTTGGAGTACTGCTGCACGGTGTGGGATCCTTACCAGATAAGCTTAAAGGAGTACCCGGGAAAGTTCAAAAAAGAACAGTACGTTTTGTATTATCGCGAAATAGAGGAGACAGTGTCACTGACATGATCCAGCATTTGGGGTGGACATAATTAAAACAAAGGTGTTTTTTGTTGTGGCAGGACCTTCTCACGAAATTTCAACCACCAACTTACTCCTCCGAATGCGAATATAGTTTGTTGACGCCGACCTACGTAGGGAGAAACGATCATCATAATAAAGTAAGGGAAATCAGAGCTCGCTTGGAAAGATACAGGTGTTCGTATTTTCCTCTCGCTGTTCGAGATTGGTATAATATGGAATTATTCTGACGGTGGTTCGATGACTTTCAGAGTATACATGTAGATGTAGATGCAGCTAGCAAAATTTGACCACTGTGGGATCACAATTATTCCAAACAGTGGGAACTTCGTCGAGCAAGCGTTTAACAGTGCGGTTAAATAATGCACAGCCTGAGTCTTTCGTTGTAGCAGTACCTCTGTTTGGATGTTATCGGTCCCTTTCGTAAGTTGCATAACAGCAGTTAAAACACACGTGGCATCACGGTTCTTTTCCCGTAATACAATATGTACATATATTAGGTTTGTGGCATATGATTCACTCCACCGGAATCGTCGTGCAGGGCTTAGAATGAAAAGTGTGCTGTGTCTGTCCAGGTTATTCTTATTTCACTGCCAATTTTCGTGCAACTTGAAAGTCCCACTGATGACCTCATTTCTTACAGTAATTGTCTAACAGGAGACACTTCATACATCTACTTGTAATTGATTTTGCAAATATCTTGTTTGTTGTCCTGACTCAGGCTGTTTATATTTCTCTTTTGCGTTGCTATACTGTATATTAATAGGAGACTTTCTGTTTGAACCGAGCCGCAAAATATTTGGTAACGTCTACGCAGTCGCCTGACCTCAGTCCTGAATATATCGAGTTGTGTAGCACTGCACGCTGATTGAGTTTGGACGAGGAATCGCTGGGCGAGTGGGGATTGAACATCGTCTGTTACATGAACAGCGGTAGTACCATTTTTTTAAGAACACAGATTCACTTAACACACAGAAACACATAAGACTGAAGACAGTACATTTTTGTCTATAAAGAATAGCAAGTAATTTAATTAATATAGAGTAAGATTATAGGAGCAGCCAGTGAAATTTAAGCTGGACAATAAATCTCAAGAGCAGCAAAGTCTGAATAAGAAACTAATTAATCTCGGGAAGATGGAAAACAGATCTTTTTTTTTTTGGTCATCAGTCTACTGACTGGTTTGATGCGGCCCACCACGAATTCCTTTCCTGTGCTAACCTCTTCATCTCAGAGTAGCACTTGCAACCTACGTCCTCAATTATTTGGTTGACGTATTCCAATCTCTGTCTTCCTCTACAGTTTTTGCCCTCTACAGCTCCCTCTAGTACCATGGAAGTCATTCCCTCAAGTCTTAGCAGATGTCCTATCATCCTGTCCCTTCTCCTTATCAGTGTTTTCCACATATTCCTTTCCTCTCCGATTCTGCGTAGAACCTCCTCATTCCTTACCTTATCAGTCCACCTAATTTTCAACATTCGTCTATAGCACCACATCTCAAATGCTTCGATTCTCTTCTGTTCCGGTTTTCCCACAGTCCATGTTTCACTACCATACAATGCTGTACAGACGTACATCCTCAGAAATTTCTTCCTCAAATTAAGGCCGGTATTCGATATTAGTAGACTTCTCTTGGTCAGAAATGCCTTTTTTTGCTATAGCGAGTCTGCTTTTGATGTCCTCCTTGCTCCGTCCGTCATTGGTTATTTTACTGCCTAGGTAGCAGAATTCCTTAACTTCATTGACTTCGTGACCATCAATCCTGATGTTAAGTTTCTCGCTGTTCTCATTTCTACTACTTCTCATTACCTTCGTCTTTCTCCGATTTACTCTCAAACCATACTGTGTACTCATTAGACTGTTCATTCCGTTCAGCAGATCATTTAATTCTTCTTCTCTTTCACTCAGGATAGCAATGTCATCAGCGAATCGTATCATTGATATCCTTTCATCTTGTATTTTAATTCCACTCCTGAACCTTTCTTTTATTTCCATCATTGCTTCCTCGATGTACAGATTGAAGAGTAGGGGCGAAAGGCTACAGCCTTGTCTTACACCCTTCTTAATACGAGCACTTCGTTCTTGATCGTCCACTCTTATTATTCCCTCTTGGTTGTTGTACATATTGTATATGACCCGTCTCTCCCTATAGCTTACCCCTACTTTTTTCAGAATCTCGAACAGCTTGCACCATTTTATATTGTCGAACGCTTTTTCCAGGTCGACAAATCCTATGAAAGTGTCTTGATTTTTCTTTAGCCTTGCTTCCATTATTAGCCGTAACGTCAGAATTGCCTCTCTCGTCCCTTTACTTTTCCTAAAGCCAAACTGATCGTCACCTAGCGCATTCTCAATTTTCTTTTCCATTCTTCTGTATATTATTCTTGTAAGCAGCTTCGATGCATGAACTGTTAAGCTGATTGTGCGATAATTCTCGCACTTGTCAGCTCTTGCCGTCTTCGGAATTGTGTGGATGATGCTTTTCCGAAAGACAGATGGTACATCGCCAGACTCATATATTCTACACACCAACGTGAATAGTCGTTTTGTTGCCACTTCCCCCAATGATTTTAGAAATTCTGATGGAATGTTATCTATCCCTTCTGCCTTATTTGACTGTAAGTCCTCCAAAGCTCTTTTAAATTCCGATTCTATTACTGGATCCCCTATCTCTTCTAAATCGGCTCCTGTTTCTTCTTCTATCACATCAGACAAATCTTCACCCTCATAGAGGCTTTCAATGTATTCATTCCGCCTATCTGCTCTCTCCTCTGCATTTAACAGTGGAATTCCCGTTGCACCCTTTATGTTACCACCGTTGCTTTTAATGTCACCAAAGGTTGTTTTGACTTTCCTGTATGCTGAGTCTGTCCTTCCAACAATCATATCTTTTTCGATGTCTTCACATTTTTCCTGCAGCCATTTCGTCTTAGCTTCCCTGCACTTCCAATTTATTTCATTCCTCAGCGACTTGTATTTCTGTATTCCTGATTCTCCCGGAACATGTTTGTACTTCCTCCCTTCATCAATCAACTGAAGTATTTCTTCAGTTACCCATGGTTTCTTCGCAGCTACCTTCTTTGTACCTATGTTTTCCTTCCCAGCTTCTGTGATGGCCCTTTTTAGAGATGTCCATTACTCTTCAGCTGTACTGCCTACTGCGCTATTCCTCATTGCTGTATCTGTAGCGTTAGAGAACTTCAAACGCATCTCGTCATTCCTTAGTACTTCCGTATCCCACTTCTTTTCGTATTGATTCTTCCTGACTAATCTCTTGAACTTCACCGTACTCTTCATCACTACTATATTGTGATCTGAGTCTATATCTGCTCCTGGGTACGCCTTACAATCCAGTATCTGATTTCGGAATCTCTGTCTGACCATGATGTAATCTGAAACTTCCTGGCAGATTAAAACTGTGTGCCCGACCGAGACTCGAACTCGGGACCATGCCTTTCGCGGGCAAGTGCTCTACCAACTGAGCTACCGAAGCATGACTCACGCCCGGTCTCACAGCTTCACTTCTGCCAGTATCTCGTCTCCTACCTTCCAAACTTTACAGAAGCTCTCCTGCGAACCTTGCAGAACTAGCACTCCTGAAAGAAAGGATATTGCGGAGACATGGCTTAGCCACAGCCTGGGGGGATGTTTCCAGAATGAGATTTTCACTCTGCAGCGGAGTGTGCGCTGATATGAAACTTCCTGGCAGATTAAAACTGTGTGCCCGACCGAGACTCGAACTCAGGACCTTGCCTTTCGCGGGCAATATCCTTTCTTTCAGGAGTGCTAGTTCTACAAGGTTCGCAGGAGAGCTTCTGTAAAGTTTGGAAGGTAGGAGACGAGATACTGGCAGAAGTGAAGCTGTGAGACCGGGCGTGAGTCGTGCTTCGGTAGGTCAAATGGATACCCGATACTCATCTGACCAGAAATCCTTGTCTTTCTTCCACTTCACTGACCCCTACTATATCTAGATTGAGCCTCTACCACGTTCAAGATTCTGACATTCCACGCCCCGACTCGTAGAACGTTATCCTTTCGTTGATTATTCAATCTTTTTCTCATGGTAACCTCCCCCTTGGCAGTCCCCTCCCGGAGATCCGAATGGGGGACTATTCTGGAATCTTTTGCCGATGGAGAGATCATCGTGATACTTCTTCGGTTACAGGCCACATGTCCTGTGGATACACGTTACGTGTCTTTAATGCAGTGGTTTCCATTGCCTTCTGCATCCTCATGTCGTTGATCATTGCTGATTCTTCCGCCTTTAGGGGCAGTTTCCCACCCCTAGGACAAGAGAGTGCCCTGCACCTCTATCCGCTCCTCCGCCCTCTTTGACAAGGCCGTTGGCAGAATGAGGCTGACATCTTATGCCGGAAGTCTTCGGCCGCCAATGCTGCTTATTTATCAAAATTTAGGCAGTGGCGGGGATCGAACCCGGGACCGAAGACGTTTTTGATTATGAATCAAAGACGCTACCCCTAGACCTAGATCATACAGGAATTAATAATAAATACTTCGAATAAGGCATCAAATCTCGAGTACAGTACATCCCTTAGATAAGGCATAAAATTTTGAGGAGAATAGATACTTTAAATATGGTATCAGATCTCGAGAAAAGTGAATGTCGTAAAATCGGGCATTAAAAGCCCAGAGTAACTCCAGAAGCGAACGAGCCTAAACAACATAGACTGTCTTATGTCGCCACGAATCGGGATGCCTGATAAGAGACCATCGGAGCAACTCAGATTAGCTGTATCTAAAATGGACATAAATAACAATTTTAAAACAAGAGAAAAGATACACAGCATCATGCAGCAGCAACATGTCAGCCCCACTTCTCGACAGGTAAAGCAAAGGAATCTGTCTCTCCTAATATAATTCGAAAACAGATGAAGGCATTAAAAAAAGTGTGAATTCCTAAGGGACTACTTAAACTAGCTGAAACTAACTTATGCTAAGAACAACACACACACACCGACGCCCGAGGGGGGACTCGAACCTCCGGTCCTCTGGACAAAGACATGCCGACTCGCAAGCTGGATGGGACCTATCCATTCGCGACACGGTTCACCAGTTTTGTGCTGATTTTGGTAGCTTCCAGAGATGTTGACCGTCTGCCCTCTTTGAAAAGTTTTCACCTTAACATTTGCGTCCCTAGTTCGGGTAAAAGATTTTCCGTCTTTAGCCCGTTCCAATCTTCTCTGGTCGCCTAATACTATGTTTAGAACCATGAGATAAAAGATGTGCATTAAGAAGTACACTTCCTGAACTTCTGGCTCTGGCTCTGAGCACAATGGGACTCAACTGCTGTGGTCATTAGCCCCCTAGAACTTAGAACTACTTAAACCTAACTAACCTAAGGACATCACACACACCCATGCCCGAGGCAGGATTCGAACCTGCGACCGTAGCAGCAGCGCGGCTCCAGACTGGAGCGCCGAGAACCGCACGGCCACCTCGGCCGGCACTGAACTTTTGGATTTATCTCAGAAAGTAAGTACAATCTGTAGAGCACGTATCAGTGTAAAACCAAGTAATCTCAATAGCTTTGTTTTATGTTAGGACGTAAAAGTAAAACCTTTTGTAAGCGATGCATCACAAAAAGTTTTTCATATTTTAGAACATAAATGCAAAACTTGCAGAGTTGTCAACGCTACCATCTGACGATGGATTCAAGACCGGAAGTAGTAATTGTTCAGTAACGTCATCTAGGAAAACCCTGTCGCTGGTTGCAGTATTTCCTGCAGTGGAATTTAAGTAAGGCAAATGCTTTTACCTTATCCCAGTTATATCTCTTTGCCCCTCCGTTTCTGACTCACGCCACTTTCTTTCTCTGTCCCTCTCTTGACTGCTTCTTTCCTTCACGTTCCCCCCTCCTCTTCCTTGCCCATCCTTTCTACCAAGTCCACTGCTACCGGTGCCCTCATTTTAAATCTGGCTAAGTGTTATCTGTATTTGGTATTCTACTTTTGATGATGTAATATAAACAGTGCTTTTTCCTTCTATAGCTACTACAGTTTTCTACTATTTATGTTACAAACTGTTGTATCCCATATTAAATGAAGTCTTTTTACAAAATGTGTGTAGTTATGAACAAAATGTAAAATTAAACATAAATGAACAAAATGTGAATTTTTATACCGGTTTTCACTAGAAGATATAGGTCTTAGTTCCATGAAGCCGGTATTGATCTAAAAAATAAAGGATTAATTACAACTGAAGCGGTTTTTAACGCCCGAGATGAAAATGTAAAATATCTAGAACGCGTGCCTAGATGTAAGAGGTAGCCTGATGGCCCAAATCTTGCCAGGATATATAAATAAGTAGATGTAACATTATTCTTAAATTAGAAGCAAAAAAATGGTAATTAATTTAGCCCGCCCTTGTAGCTCCATTTCTACATCTACGTACTCTCCAATCCAAACTTACGTGTTCGGCACAAGGTTCATAAAACGAGTTTCAGACTGCTTCTCGACCATTCCACTCTGGAAGAGCACATGGGAAAAATGAACATCTAAATCTCTCTGTGCGATTTCTGATTTCTCCTATTTTATTACCGTGGACATTTGTTCGTATGTAGCTAAGCGTCAACATAATACCCTTTTGTACATTCGGAGGAGAAGGCCGGTCATTGAAACTTCATGAAAACATCTCGCCTCCACGATTAGTGATTTAATCGTTGCCGCCCCCAACTCGCGTTATCATCTCCGTGACATTTTCTCCCTTATTTGACAATAGTACAAAACGTGCTGCCCTTTTTCAAAAGTTTTCGATGTCCTCTGTCAATCCTACACGCTAAGGGCGCCATTCAGTGGAGCAGTACTAGATAAAAGGAAGGACTTCTCTGTTGTGTGTCACACTACCGTCTAAGAGCACTGATTTAGCATTGTTACCTATGGTTGCTTTAATGTCCTGTTCTTTCCAGAACTGTGTAGTGGTTCTCAACTTGTTTACGTTCGGAGAAAGAGCATTGGAGTACATATTATATTATCCAGCTGTACCCACCTCATTCATGAACATATTTTCATGACAAATATGTTATATCTTTGTCATTATACGGTACCTGTTCGTTGCGTTGATACTTACTAGCGCATTTAGTCCATATAACGCATAGTATCCGAGAGTAGGGTGGGCCTTTGTTTTATTTTTCGTAATAAGTTGTTGTTGTTGTTGTGGTCTTCAGTCCTGAGACTGGTTTGATGCAGCTCTCCATGCTACTCTATCCTGTGCAAGCTTCTTCATCTCCCAGTACCTACTGCAACCTACATCCTTCTGAATCTGCTTAGTGTATTCATCTCTTGGTCTCCCTCTACGATTTTTACTCTCCACGCTGCCCTCCAATGCTAAATTTGTGATCCCTTGATGCCTCAAAACATGTCCTACCAACCGATCCCTTCTTCTAGTCAAGTTGTGCCACAAACTTCTCTTCTCCCCAATCCTATTCAATACCTCCTCATTAGTTACGTGATCTACCCACCTTATCTTCAGCATTCTTCTGTAGCACCACATTTCGAAAGCTTCTATTCTCTTCTTGTCCAAACTGGTTATCGTCCATGTTTCACTTCCATACATGGCTACACTCCATACAAATACTTTCAGAAACGACTTCCTGACACTTAAATCTATACTCGATATTAACAAATTTCTCTTCTTCAGAAACGATTTCCTTGCCATTGCCAGTCTACATTTTATATCCTCTCTACTTCGACCATCATCAGTTATTTTACTCCCTAAATAGCAAAACTCCTTTACTACTTTAAGTGTCTCATTTCCTAATCTAATCCCCTCAGCATCACCCGATTTAATTTGACTACATTCCATTATCCTCGTTTTGCTTTTGTTGATGTTCATCTTATATCCTCCTTCCAAGACACTGTCCATTCCGTTCAACTGCTCTTCCAAGTCCTTTGCTGTCTCTGACAGAATTACAATGTCATCAGCGAACCTCAAAGTTTTTATTTCTTCTCCATGGATTTTAATACCTACTCCGAATTTTTCTTTTGTTTCCTTTACTGCTTGCTCAATATACAGATTGAATAACATCGGGGAGAGGCTACAACCCTGTCTCACTCCTTTCCCAACCACTGCTTCCCTTTCATGCCCCTCGACTCTTATAACTGCCATCTGGTTTCTGTACAAATTGTAAATAGCCTTTCGCTCCCTGTATTTTACCCCTGCCACCTTCAGAATTTGAAAGAGAGTATTCCAGTTAACGTTGTCAAAAGCTTTCTCTAAGTCTACAAATGCTAGAAACGTAGGTTTGCCTTTTCTTAATCTTTCTTCTAAGATAAGTCGTAAGGTTAGTATTGCCTCACATGTTCCAACATTTCTACGGAATCCAAACTGATCTTCCCCGAGGTCCGCTTCTACCAGTTTTTCCATTCGTCTGTAAAGAATTCGCGTTAGTATTTTGCAGCTGTGACTTATTAAACTGATAGTTCGGTAATTTTCACATCTGTCAACACCTGCTTTCTTTGGGTTTGGAATTATTATATTCTTCTCGAAGTCTGAGGGTATTTCGCCTGTCTCATACATCTTGCTCACCAGATGGTAGAGTTTTGTCATGACTGGCTCTCCCATCAGTAGTTCTAATGGAATGTTGTCTACTCCCGGGTCCTTGTTTCGACTCAGGTCTTTCAGTGCTCTGTCAAACTCTTCACGCAGTATCTTATCTCCCATTTCATCTTCATCTACATCCTCTTCCATTTCCATAATATTGTCCTCAAGTACATCGCCCTTGTATAAACCCTCTATATACTCCTTCCACCTTTCTGCCTTCCCTTCTTTGCTTAGAACTGGGTTGTCATCTGAGCTCTTGATATTCACACAAGTGGTTCTCTTCTCTCCAAAGGTCTCTTTAATTTTCCTGTGGGCAGTATCTATCTTACTCTTAGTGAGACAAGCCTCTACATCCTTACATCGTAATAACTAATAACACTATTATGTCTCGCTCCCGCTCTCTTTCTCTTTAATGTTCAACTCTCGAGGTTGATTTGCAGCAGTACGCGATTCCCCTCTTGTGTCCCTCTTCCTCTTCATTTCCATCATACTTAAGATCCACGGATCAGCAGTAAGCCATGCCTGTATTTTCTGGTACATTTTTCGGTGATAAAATATTCCTCCAGTCGGATCTCCGGGTGGGGACTGCAAAAGATACAGACAAGGTGAAGAGAAACAATAACACTGGTCAGTTTTACATTAGTAACAAAGCCACTGCCATATACTGCATTACAGAAAAAGGTGGTCATCATTCTAGGTATGTCTTATCATCGAAGAACTCTTCGACAACTTCGTATCGGCTTCATTAGTTCCGCCCAAGGCAAACGTAAAGGAGTGCCGACCGTCAACTATGATGCACGCATTGCGGCGGGTTATGGAATTTTGCCCGTAACTTTCGTACAGATCCTTACTGTATCTTGCATAAACAAACAGGAAACTGGTACTATGGCTTCTTGGCGATTCAAAAGGGAACGATGATCAAGTTTTTAACTTTCCGCCTAGGACGAGGTCTTTAGCCACGAAGCACAAACTCGCATTACAAGGACGTCGGTCGTATACTTTCGGCCGGCCGCTGTGACCGAGCGGTTCTAGGCGCTTTAGTCCGGAACCGCGCTACTGCTACGGTCGCAGGTTCGAATCCTGCCTCGGGCATGGATGTGTGTGATGTCCTTAGGTTTGTTAGGTTTAAGTAGTTCTAAGTCTAGGTTACTGATGACTTCAGATGTTAAGTCCCATATGCTCAGAGCCATTTGAACCATTTTCGTACCATTTCAAAGGAATCAAGGAATCATCCCAGCATTTATTTAAGCGTTTTAGGGAAATTTTAATCTGAATGGCCGGAAAGGGATCTGAACCACTGTCCTCCCTCCCACTGCCCCATCTGGCTTGTCCGTGGCGATTGAAGCAGTACAGCATTTTGCTTACTCTTCTAGATACTTCTGCCCTTATGGGATCCTCCCTCAGAGTATTCAATCTTGAATTCTACTGGCTGATGCAGTTTCGGAACTGAGAGCAATTCTATTCAGTTTTTACAAATATATTTAAAAAAGAACCGGAATACTCGTTTGTCACTTAATTAAAAAAAGCTCCTCATCTATGTTATCTGCCAGAAATTCCCCCTGTAAGAATTCAGCCTCCCTTCCCTTCCCTGTCACAGACCTACGTCTACGAATCCGGGTTGACAGGAACCGCCGGACCATGCGAGGAAATGCACTCACTGGCGGAGGAGACGAGTGACGAGGTGACGAGTGTAGGCAGTAGAACTGAGGGAGTTTCTTTGGCAGCGCAGCCGGGCGCTCCGCCAGTTTGTGTGTGTCGCTACCAGGCAGCGCCCACACATCTGCTTACATCACACGTGGCGACACGAGGAAACCCTGCCTCCCGTCTCTGTCTCGCCCTCTTCCCAGGCTGTTGCCGGCTGTGGAGTACGGAGAACTAACGGGAGTGTCTGACTATCTTCCGGCGAATGCCGAGTCTAACGAGCTTCCGCAGAATAACTAAAGGGTTCACTGATTAAAAACAGCTCCTAGAGCTTGAAACTTAAAGCCTTCCCCGACTTCGGACGGACCAACAAGTTTTACTATTTTTGTCAACAGGTCAGCGCTGGACAGCATCTCTACCGCTTCACAACGAGCTATCGCTGAAGTAGGTCTATACATGCAGTAACTAGCATCCCTGAACATCACGGTTGAATCTAAAGAGTGTTAAATAGGCTGCCTTCCAAACTTCCGATGAGAAAAATGTCATTAATGTCGGGAAATTATGAGAAATTTTTCAGGTTCCAGCTCGGAGGTTTTCTGAAGGCGGTTTACTCCAAGGTGGACGGAGAGAATAGG
Source organism: Schistocerca americana (assembly GCF_021461395.2). Taxonomy (NCBI): domain Eukaryota; kingdom Metazoa; phylum Arthropoda; class Insecta; order Orthoptera; family Acrididae; genus Schistocerca; species Schistocerca americana. The sequence continues at coordinate 174,385,133 of NC_060123.1, forward strand.
AGAGTACTGGAGTAGATACAGCACAAATGAAAATACTGATGTTACATATCAACTTATCATTAATCACTCAAGACGATTAAAGCCTGGTGGCCGGAGACTATGAAAAAAAAACCTGATTTCTTCCACTCTAGAATTAAAAACCGAACTGCTGCAGAAACAGGGTGGAGTTTACTGTCACTCTCTCTCTCTTTGGCCTAACCCTACGCAAGGGCGCAGAGGTACCACGTGATAAGTCCCTTGGCGACCCTCCTGTCTTGGGCATGGTGATATGCTTGCTGCAAGCCTATTCCGGTCAGGCTCTTAATCTGGTCTATCCACCACATGGTGCCCATCCTCTAGATCTTCAGCCGTCGACTTTTTCCTCTATCTAAATATTACCCATTGCTGTCAGTTTTTCACCCGTGACTGTATTACTTTCGCAAATTAAAGAAGAATCGTCTTCAAACACAATCGTGATTTTATTCCAATGAACGATGCATTTCGAACCTAGGGCTCATCTTCAGGTGCTTTGAAAGTCTACATATTTCTTTTTTTCAGGTTTATGTTAATTCCGTTCCTGATAATATTATGTTGCTACATTAAAAAGTGACACATTCCGAATAAAAGTTTTCAAAACTATGACAAATCGAAAAAGAAATTACTGTTGGTAGTGGATACTTGGTTTTGAAGCACAGTATGAGTTAAGATGTTTTTATACATATATACACTTTCCATTATACAGCACACAAGTCGAAACATATCAAAGAATTTAAAATGCAAAGATGATGCATTTCTACGTACAAATGCATAGGTGTTATTATTTCAAAGAGGATATCATTTATTAATCAAATACTAGTGAATATATCAGATGTAGTTGTATGTTATCAAATGGCTGCGGTATTAAATACTTTTTTTTTAGGAGAAAATGAACTTTTAAGACTACTGAAAAAAATGCGGTTGCTAAACTCCGTTTGTTCATTCAACATGTTTACAGAAGATTTTTCCTTGCGTAACATTATTTCTTACTGTTCTAGTAGATCAAGTTTTTTACCATGATTTTCTGTGTGGAATACAGTTAGCCTCTTGTGGATATCGCTTCTTCGGTGTCTACTAATGTGCATGTGGTCAGCTATTGTGGGTTTCTCGAAGTGGTTAGGTATAAAAGCATCAGTGTGTTCTTTGTAGCACGTATGCCGACTTAAAATACAGGGCAACTATTACATTGTAACAACTATTACATTGTAATTTTTATATTCCACTGTATTCTGTCATTGGGGTGCTTGCGTTTACTGTGTGAGGTAAGTCCTGCCCAAGTTTGTTGTTTGTGTCTCTAAACAAGTTGGCAGTTTTTTGTGATGCTGTGCCTGAATAGGCAATGCTTGTGAAGATGTGTGCTGTGTCAGTTGTTATTCCTGTAGTGCTTCTATTAGCGATGTTGGCCTGTATTTTGCTGGATAGTTTGCCAGTTGATTTATCGCATTATCCATTCTTTATTGCTTCGATCGTATCAATTTCTCGTGTTAGTGCTGCGGGTTTCAAAGGTAAAATGTGTGGCCTATTCACCATGGACATAAATTTAGCATACTTGTGAGTGTTTGGACGGTGTGATGATTCGCGTATTGTGATATCAGTGTAAGTTGGTTTCCTGTAGATGTAAAAATTATGCTGTTCCTGTTCATTAACAGTTGTGAGGTTTAAGACATTTATGATCTGATTCATGTTCAGCTGTGAACTTTGTTTAATTGTGGAGTGAACTGAATAATGTAAGAAGATCATCATGTTCATCTTTTGTGCCGTAAAATAATAGTAGAAAGTCTCCAGGATTGTACTTGCCATTGACTATCGCCTTCTGGCAACGAGACGAAAATATTTCAACTGATTTTGGGCAGAAAGAGTCGACAGTCTTGTTCTGATTCCAAGCTGCATCAGGATCGATTCATTAGTTTGATGTGCCATCCACGGTATTTGATATAATTTTCTATAGCACCGAAATTCCAGAATTTCAATCCTGCAACAAACCGCCGTCTTCATCGTACAAGATTCTGCAGCGTAGTTTTCGATAGGGGAGATTAGACCACGGAGAAGGGTGAGTTTTGTTTAGGCAGTGATGGAGGTGTCCTTCCAGACGCGAGCAGTTTTTGCTGTAGAATTTCTTTCAATGCCAGTGTCACTGCCGGCCGGTGTGGCCGTGCGGTCTAGGCGCTTCAGTCTGGAACCGCGTGACCGCTCCGGTCGCAGTTTCGAATCCTGCCTCGGGCATGGGTGTGTGTGATGTCCTCACGTTAGTTAGGTTTAAGTAGTTCTAAGTTCTAGGGGACTGATGACCACAGATGTTAAGTCCCATAGTGCTCAGAGCCATTTGAACCATTTTTGAGCCAGTGTCACTACCAACAGATCCTGAATACTCGAAGCGACTGACCACCTCGTTGCCAGCAATATTTGTGTTGTCACTAGAGTGCCGCAACGCTCAATGTTTGACCGGTCACGCCTCGCCTGTTGACGGGGGGACCGAGACGCTCGTGTCCGGCCCCACACGACTCGGCTCGGTCACGTACTCGCCCCATGTCTGTTGTCCGGATTCCAAGCACGCGGATGACCGGGCACCGCTGACGCCTTACCTCGCCTCGCCTCGGCTCGCTGCACTGCACTGTACGAATCCAACGCCTCTCTCTCTCTCTCTCTCACTCACACACACACACACACACACACACACACACACACACACACGCACAATGTATTTCTCTGTCTCTCTCTCTTTTAATACAAAAGTAACGTCTCCAAGAACGGGTACGTGACATAGCTAAATTCATAACGCACTTGGAAAGTAAAATGATATTTCAATACAATCGCGGATAGAAGACGAGTCTCATTTCCATACAGAAGATATATTTTTCCTTTCATTAATAGGAAACATTAAATAAGTGCTGTCCCTGTAATCTAGAAGACAACCATCTTCATAAAGAATGCATACAAAGAACATTAAACATTTACAGATGTAACTTGTCACACTTTTCACTTTTTTCAACAGAAACAAAATTATAGTTATTGTTGATCAGCAGTAAATCACTAACGCGTTCCGGATTTAATTGGCTGCGGCGATTTGTTAGTAACATGCCGGCTGAACTAAAGGGTCTTTCTCTAGGTGCGCTTGTTGCTGGGATACATAAAATACGTCTTGCAACTGCAGCCAGGCCTGGCAGATCTGTTTCATGTCTGCTCCACCACTTTAAGATGTCATCATCATCTCCGGGGTGCATTAAAATGTAGAGACCTACTTCATCTGCAGCGGATCATCTGTTGTTCCTCCATTACTTGAAACGATCTCTCTTTCTCGGTGGTGATGACACAGTACTTGAAGGATCTATGATAAAAAACAAAAGAGACAAGTAATACAGAACTGACGTCGAAATCATCGAAACGTTCCCGTTAAAACGAGGTGTTTTACGTTAATGAAATATTATACGAATTATTACATTCCCGTTTCTCTATAATACACTATCCACTAACTATGCAAAAACGATTATGTTAATGATTGCATGTTGTACCTGCGTAAGTAGTACACATTTGTCGCACATTACTAAGAATTTCCTGCTTTTCATTTATTTCAAGCATCTTAAGATCACGGAAATACGGCCAAAGAAACATAGCAATTTTATGTCTGGAAGTGATCACAATCTTCTCACAAACGAAAGTCAAGGCTCGATTTTTAATCCTTTGTACCTCCCGTTAAAAAATACATATCTGTTAAGGCACATCAATTACGTTAATTATACATCTATCGCTTATCATAATGAAACAGTGCTTTTAACCAGTAATTATTCACCTGACAGTCAGTGTCATTGACACTGCAAATTTGTTGCAGTTTGTGAAGCCAAAGAAGAACTGGATTATCGGTTATTTTTCGCCCCTGCAAGCTCATTATCATATCCTTGCAATCTGTAAGCGAAGTCCTTTTAGGTCAACAAAGCAGCAACTTTGTTATACTGAGTATGTAAGGATTCCAGCATAGTGTACAAGCTGTTACAGCGGCCGGCCGAAGTGGCCGTGCGGTTCTAGGCGCTGCAGTCTGGAACCGCGAGACCACTACGGTCGCAGGCTCGAATCCTGCCTCGGGCATGGATGTGTGTGATGTCCTTAGGTTAGTTAGGTTTAACTAGTTCTAAGTTCTAGGGGACTAATAACCTCAGAAGTTGAGTCCCATAGTGCTCAGAGCCATTTGAACCCTTTTTCTGTTACAGAGTGTGCAGACCTCTTGCTTTAACGATGATTTCAAAGACGAGCAGAGGCCACTTTTCTTAATGTACCTTAAAATACATTTTGCACTATTTATTGTTGATGCGATGTTCGAGGCATGATTTAACAAAAAGTTATCTTCATCGAAAGTATGGCTAAGTGCTGTGTTCATACAATGAGCAACACAAGCAATCCTTTCGTGATTTTCCAAAGCCTTTATTACATTGGCGCCCTGATCGGCGACAAAAAACTGTGCAACATGTCCGGCGAAATGTCCCAGTCAGCCATCCTCTCTTCAAATTCTTTCATAATATTTACTCCCGTCTTCTTAATGTCCGGGAATTTTGGTGTAAATAAAACATTGTTCACAAGAGACCAATCTGTGTTAATGTAATGTGTTGTAAGCGTCAAATAGTGCACCTGATTATGCGAATCAGTCCACATATCAACTGTCGCAGCACATGTTTTATTAATAACTTCCGCAATAACATAATGCATTATGCTGTTCCGTATTGCATCAGTTTGTTCTTTGACATGTCTGCTTGTAGTAGAGGGATGTGGCATGACATCTGCCACGTTAACTTCTCCATAATGCGCACCTAGCTGTATTAATTCTTGACCTAGTTCTCTAAAACCTTCACCGGAAACAGCATTAAACGGTCCCATATCTTTAGCACACATTGCAACACACTTTACTGTAATACTATTTTTTATTACTGCCGGTTTCACTGAAGGAGGTGTATCTTATTGAGGTTTCTTGCAACAGTGTTTCTTTAAACGTGTGCTTCCCGACTGGAAGGACAATAATGTGGAGCAGTTTATGCACGATACGTACCCAGTAGACGCACTGTTTTCGTCTACAACCAACAGAAATGTTCTCCATACCTGGCTTTTTAGACCTCCCAATTTCTTCAGTGTGTAAACATTGGTTTCAGTCTTACGTCTTACTGCACTGGTTTCCTCGCGCTGCGTAATTACAGAGAGACACACCACAACTGAGAAGCCCGTACTGGTTGCAGTCTCACACGGATAATGACACGTGTAATGCGTTTGAAGTTACGTGCTACGTATTCGGTGACGGTTTCTATGCTCGGTCACTAGAACTAGTGGGGGCAGCCTATCCAGTTAGGGTGTGCTCGCCCCATCTCCTATTTTGTGCTCGCTTACTCGGTCATGCAGGACTCTAGTTGTCACGTCTGTTGTTATTACGGGGATCTATAATTATCACTTTGGCCTTTGCATTGTTGATGTAAAGACCATGTTCTCTGCTTTGTTCGGCCAACCTAGGGAATGATGGTTCCTAGTTGATGTTCGTGTGTTTCAGTTATCAGCGGCCTCTGAAAACCTGAGACAATTAATTTTACTTCCACGTACAACGATGCCGTCATATCAGACATCAATAAATAACCTTTTATTGTGACTGGTAGCGGATATTTTTCTACGCCGTTGTGTCCAATCGCGCTCAGGTTGTTTAAAACATAAGGCTCCTGGGGCTAAGTTCTGCAAAAAAATAGGTCGTTTCATGAGCGTATTCTACTACTACAGGGCTTAGGAAAGTCAAACCATTCGTTTGCGTTGCCGTTTAAACTAACATGTCTTGACGAATGTCGCCATCCACGGCACCCTCAATCTACAGGATGACATTTATTGAACTATATGAAATAACATCGTCATAACTTCTGAACCGTTTGCTTTAGGGTGTTCAAACTGCACGTTGCCCGCGGGGGATGATGGGAATTAGTATGTGCAGTATGGTTTGGTTTAGCGACAAAGCCCACTTTCATTTGGGTGGGTTCGTCAATAAGCAAAATTGGCGTATTTGGGTGACTGAGAATCCTCATTTTGCGATCGAGAAGTCTCTTGCCATCAACGGGTGACTATGGTATGCAATGTCCAGTCTCGGATTAATCAATGCAATACTCCTTGATGGCACGATGACTACCGAACGGTACGTGAAAGTTTTAGAAGTTGGTTTCATCCCCATTATTCAAAGTGACCCAGATATCGAGCCGGCCGCAGTGGCCGAGCGGTTCTAGGCGCTTCAGTCTGGAACCGCGTGACCGCTACGGTCGCAGGTTCCAATCCTGCCTCGGGCATGGACATGTGTGATGTCCTTCGGTTAGTTAGGTTTAAGTAGTTGTAAGTTCTAGGGGACTGATGACGTCAGATGTTAAGTACCGTAGTGCTCAGAGCCATTTGAACCATTTGAACCTGATTTCGACAAGACGTGGTTCACGCAAGACGGAGCTCGACCCAGTCGAAGAGTGTCTGATATCCTGGAGGAGCACTTTGGGGACCGCATTTTGGCTCTGGGGTACCCAGAGGCCACTGGTATGGGCCTCGATTGGCCGCCAGTGGCATCTGCGTACACCAGAGGCAGAATGTGACTCCTTTTCTGGTGCTATATGAAAGACAAGGTGTACAGAAATAACTCCAAAACCACTGCTGGGTTGAAAACAGACATTCAGAAGTCATCGACAGCATCAGTTTTACGATACTTCAGCAGATGATACAGAATTACGCTATTCGTCTGGACCACACCATCGCCAATAATGGCAGGCATATAAAACATGTCATAACGTAAATCCGAATATCTCTAGTGACGTTTAAATGTTGAATAAATTATGGGAACGCCGTAGTTTGTAACTAATTTACGGTTTCTTTCCATATAGTTTAATAATTGTCACCATACCTATCCTGCAACCCACCTTATGGTCGGTGGTGGAAGGTATTGCGTTTACCACAGCCAGTACCACCTTTCATGTTTCTGAATAGTGCGCGGAAAGAAATCTTGTTGGTATCTGTGTGAGCGAGATATACTTAGGAGGAAGCAATATACTGGTTGACCGTTACAGAACGTACGCTCTCGGAGTGTTAACAGTAAACCTCTCCGTGATGAATACCGCTTCTCTTGTACCATTTGCCCCTTTGCTAAGCATTTCTTTGACGACTTCGCGCTTCCTACATGAACCTGTAAAGAGACTCGCTGTTCTTCTTAGGATGTTCTACGTGTCCTCTGTCAATCAGTCTGGTAAGTGATCCCAGACTGACGAGCAATATTCAAGTATTGCTCAAACGAGGGTTTTGTCATCTACCTGAGTGGGGTGCGCTTGCTGCTGATTCTTCCAATAAATTTCAGCACCTGTTTTTATAATGTTTAATTTTACGCGTTTACTTACGCTACTATGATTAAATTTATGTGGTTATTGTAGTTCAGATCTGTCCATAATCATTTTGCCATGCATTTAGTGGACGTGACAGCTTCCAGTTAGTGACCGACAATCGTGTAATCATTTAATAATGGGTCTTGACGCTTATTTTCGCGCAGTACGATAAATTCATTTCCGTTGAGAGTCAATTGCCATTTCCTGCACCAAGCGTCGCTCTTCTGGAGGTCTCTTTCATTTCGCTACAATTTTGCAGCTTTTCGACTGCATACAACAGCATCATACGCGAGCTGGCTCACACATTTCCACCATTATGCATGATGTCTGTCTTATATACTGTGAGCAATAATAGATCCTTTATACTCCCTTGAGGTATGCCGAAAGTTACGTTTGCATCATAAGATTTCCCTCTGTTAGGAATAAAAGAATCTGCGCACAGCACCCTCAATGAAGATAGACCCAATCACTCAACAGACAGAATTTGGGCATAGCTTCACCAGCTCTGCGTATCATGAAAACGTCATATCAGTCGGGATTGTCTCTATTGCACGTTTTACGTTTTATCTCGCCACTTATCTAAAACACTGACCGGAAAAAATGCAACATCAGGAAGTAATTAATGTAGAGTAAAGAAATTTCGGGAATACATCGGTCTACATAACATATTTGAGTGATTAAACTGCAGAATCACACATTAATGTAAGCGCGAGATAAGCCATTGCAAATGTGAAATGCTGGTACATTAATAATCGGTGTAATTCCCTGACTCTTGAACATGAGAATGCAAAGTTACATATATTGTGCTGTGCAAGTGCCGGATATCAGTTTGCGGTATGGAATTCCATACCCATTGCACTTGTTCGGTCAATATAGGGACGGTTAATGTTGGTTGCGGGTGATGCTGGAGTTTTCGTCCGATGATGTCGCTTATGTGCTCGGTTGGAGACAGATATGGCGATGGAGCAGGCCAAGGCAACGTGTCGACACTCTGTATATTGGGTTACAACAGCGGTATGTGACCGAGCGTTATCCTGCTGGAAAGCATCCCCTGCAATGCTGTTCATGAATGGCAGTACGACAGGTCGAATCACCAGACTAAAGTACAAATTTTCAGTCAGGGTGCTTGGGTTAGCCGCGAGAATGTTCCTGCTGTCATACCATATCGCACCCAAGATCACAACTCCATATGTAGGCCCAGTGTATACAGCGTGCAGACAGGCTGGTTGCAGGCCCTCAACTGGCCTCCATCTAACCAACACACGGCCATCGCTGGCACTGAGGCAGATACAACTTTCATCAGAAAACACAACAGTTCTCGCTTGACATCGCTGAAGTCGCTAATGGCGATGGTTTGGAGTCAGTGGAATGCACACTACAGATCGTCTGGCTCTAGACTGTGCTTGAGGTAACCGATTTGTAATAGTCGGTTGTGTCACCGTGGTACCAACAGCTGCTTAAATTGTTGCTGCAGATACTGTATCATGCACCAGAACCATACGGTGCTCTTCCCTCCCGGTGATGCCACGTGGCTGTCCAGAGTCTGGTCTGCTTGCGAATGTACGACGTGCGACAATAACGTAATGAGACTGCCGTGAAAAAAAATTTTGCTTACCGTTTTAGTCAAGTTTAGTGTTGTCTTCTTCACAGTAGTTTCCTTCTGATTGCACACACTTTTTCCAGCGCTTCTGCCACTGATGGAAACATTTCTGGAACTCGTCTTCTGTAATGTCCTCCAAGACCCTCGTCCCAGCTTTTTGGACATCTTGTGTTGTTTGAAAATGGTGTCCCTTGACCACCGTTTTGACTCTTGGAAATAGAAAAAAGTCGCAGGGAGACATATCTGGTGAATAAGGTGGCTGTGGTAGTACTGATATTTGTTTTGAGGTTAAAAATTGCTGTACTGACAGAGCAGTATGGGATCGCGCATTATCGTGATGCAGAATCCAATTATGAGCAATGTTGGCACAGACACGAAGAACTCTTTTACGAAGTTTTTCTAAAATTTCTTTGTAGTAATATTGGTTAACTGTTTGTCCAGCAGGCACCCACTCGTTATGAACAATTCCTTTCGAATCAGAGAAGCACACAAGCATGCATTTTACTCTTGACTTTGACATGCGAGTTTTTTTTGGTCTGGGTAATACCGTTGTGCACCATTGCGAACTTTGGTGCTTTGTTTCTGGATCGTACTGGAAGAAACCAACTTTCATCACCAGTGATAACATGGCTCAACAATTCTGAATTGATTTCCGTTTGCTCTAACAGATCGGATGCCACATTTTTCCGTGTTTCTCGCTGTTGTGGTGTGAGATTTTTGGGGACCGTTTTTGCACAAATCTTTCTCATACCAAGATCTTCAGTTATTATTAGACGAACCATTTATCGACTGATGTTCAGTTCTTCTGCAATCATTTTCACGGATAATCTTTGATCAGATCGTATGAATTCACGCTCCGTGGACATCTGTCCGTGATGTCGATGGTCGTCCACTGCGGTCTTCATCTTCAACATTCGTTCTGCCTTCACTAAACATTTTATGCCAACGAAAAATCTTGAGCACTTGACATAACCTCCTCTCCAAAAGCCTTCTGAAGCTTACCGTAAGTTGTCGTCGCGTTTTCACCCAGTTTAACGCAAAAAGAAATGGCATACCATTGCGCAATTTTATGTGGTTCCATTTCTGTGACGAGAGACACAAACACGTGTTAACTTATTACAGCACAAATCACGACTGAGCAGTTGCATTGATGTGCCACTTGGACTAGAAGCAGCTTGTAGACCAAGGTCAAAGATATTGTATCTACACAAGCCTGCAGGGTTGCCACATCTTGCAAAGAAAATCAGTCTCATTACTTTATTGTCGCACCTCGTACATTCTGGTGAGCACCGCTGCCAGCGGTTATGTACAGAGGCTACATTCCTGCCAACTCTCTCTGCACTATCGCAGAGGGAACATCCAGCTTCTTGTAGACCTACTACACGACGTAGTTCAAAGGCAGTGAGGTTTTTACAGTGGCATGTTTGTTGCTTTAAAGGCAATCTTGACCAACATCAGCTTACCATGTCCAACCTCAAAGGTGACTAAGGTTCATGACCTTTACAGCGTGCACTTAAAGCAAACCCGATTCTCATCCTGACTGGCTCGAAATTTGAACAGACATTATCTCTTAGCTGTAGAACCACGGCTACCAACTTCCGTTATTGTCGCACAACTCATTCTTGGTGTTGCAATTTTTTTTTCCTTCAATGCATTATTTACCTGAGGACATGTATGCATACGCATTACGTCTTTCGTTTGTCAGAGTATTTATCGCAAAGTGTGCGGTTAAATTGCGAATCTGTATTGAATAACAAGAAATTACTTTCTTTTGCTGGCCGAGCTGTTCCAGGCGCTACAGTCTGGTACTGCGCGACCGCTACGATCGCAGGTTCGAATCCCGCCTCGGGCATCGATGTGTGTGATGTCCTTAGGCTAGTTAGGCTTAAGTAGTTCTAAGTTCTAGGGGACTGATGACCTCAGAAGTTAAGTCCCATAGAGCTCAGAGCCATTTGAACCACTTTTTGAACTTTCTTTTGCGATGGCCCCTGGAGAGCTACAATCAGGCAGCTGCTACTGGGTGAACAGCATACTGTGAGGCTAGCCACAATTTCTCTGGCCACTGTATACGGTGGCCAAAAGAAAACAAGCCGGAAAAGCGATTTCGACACTTCCAAAAAAAAAAAAAAAAAAGGTAAGGACATCACACACATCCATGCCTGAGGCAGAATTCGAACTTGCGACCGTAGCGGTCGCGCCGACACTTCCATTTGTGCATTAATTACAGAAGACGAAGGATTTTATGAATTTTATCACCAATATGGATCAGGCTTGACACGGATTCATGAGGTAATCGTTGAGGTGACGACTGTCAACAAAGGCATTTGAATTTGCTGGCCTACCAAATCGACTGATATCTCTCTTCGTGATTTTTTTGACCTGTGGGGGAAGTAAAAGGGTCAAATGTACGCAATCGCCGGCCGGTGTGGCCGTGCGGTTAAAGGCGCTTCAGTCTGGAACCGCGTGACCGCTACGGTCGCAGGTTCGAATCCTGCCTCGGGCATGGATGTGTGTGATGTCCTTAGGTTAGTTAGGTTTAATTAGTTCTAAGTTCTAGGCGACTGATGACCTCAGAAGTTAAGTCGCATAGTGCTCAGAGCCATTTGAACCATTTTGTACGCAATCGCTACATGCAGATAGATTTCTGGCAGACCATTGAAATATCGTTACTATCATCCCACAGACTTCGCTGCTAAGCGTAGGTCAACGTTATCTGATCAAAAGCATTGGTTGACAGTAATATGGAGAACTTCCACCCTCTGTCTTTATGACGTCTTGAACCCTACTGGCGTCACTTTCATTGACGTACGTATCTGAATCTCTGCGTAGGAGAGCAGAAACCAGAGCAGACAATCGACGTACTAACTCATCCCAAAGGTGTTACATTGGGTTCAGGTTAGGATTCCGAGTACGCCAGTTCATTTAAGAAATGTTATAGAAGTCATTACCACAAACATGTTGCTTTATGACAGGGTGCATCGTCATCCCGATACAATTATCGTCTCCGAACTGTTCCTCTACTGTACGAAGAAACAATGCTGTAAATTGTGTTCATATCCTTATGCATTTGGTGTTCATTAAGTGCAATGAGAGGACCAGTCCCTAGCCACGAAAAACACTCCCATACCGTAACACGACCAACTCCGTTCTTCACTGTTGACACAACACAAAATGGCAGGTAATGTTCACCACGCATTCGCCAAACCGAAACCCCTCCAGCGCATTGCAGAAAGAGTATATCGCGATCACTCGTTTTCACTCACCCAGTGTCCATTGGCGTCGCCCTTCACACCACCTCAAGCATCGCTTAGCAATGACTGCAGAAATATACGACTTACGAATATCTGCTCGACTACTGTACCTCAGTCGTGTTAACTCCTTATGCACATTTACTGTGGTAGCTGTGCTGTCGGCAGCACTGTGGAATTCACGAGTGATTCCATGAGATTTTTCACAATTTACACGGACAAGTCCGCCTCTCGTGACATCTGGTGGCCAGTTCCACGTTCACAGGGTGTCAGAATACTTCTGATCGGACAGTGTAGATCGCTACATCGTCGACAGCGCTACATCGATGTCTTAACGACCAGGCGCTGCGGCGCCGTATGTAATACACTGGACTCACATTTGTGTAGACGGTGGCGCAAATTTAGGCCTGGCTATCCAGATTTAGGTTTCTGCTGTTTCTCAATCCGCCGATGACAATTGCCGGAATGGTTCCTTTGAGAAGGATACGGCCTATTTTCTTCTCCATGTCTCTCCAATCAGAGTGACCGTATGTTAAACTCTAACCTTCCTTTCCTCCTTCGATGTCAATAATGGCCATTTTCAGTGAAACTTCTTCGTGTTTACTTATTTTAACCATTTCAAAAACGGACCTACACAATATGGCTTCAAATAATTAACACAAAAGAATGGCACTGAATTTGAAGAAATCCTAACAATAACTCATAGTTTTCATAAGTCAATTATCTCACAGAAAATCTTCATAACACGAACTACAGCAGTTACAGCAAGCAGCAACTACAGCCAGCTAAATAAAAGGATTCTAACTACTGTAGACTAACTACTAGGAGGCATATGGTTAGCAAAAGAAAGATTTTGTTGAAGAGCAAACAATGTATTTAGAAGTTTCACCTTATTCATGTCACAGAGTAGTAGTAGTAGTAAAGGGGTTTTGTGGGCGCACGACAGCAAGGTCTTCAGCGCCCGTTCAGTAACATAGTGAGACGGGTGTCAAGAAAAAAAACGCAGAACATTTACATAAAACGGAACATAAAACACGGGGAACAATCATTGAAAAATAAGTGCTCACCCACACCGAAGCGTGCGATGAAGCAGGGCGTCAGCAGTAAAACATGGACAACACAGGAAGAAAATGGTAGAGGGAGCTAAAACAATGTAGCAGATGGAAATGGCTGGCTGACCACAAGGAAAAAAGGGAGGAGTCAGCCACTCTGCAACACACTAAAACCTCCAGCCTAAAAGTTTAGGCCAGAGTCCAGACACATCACAGAACTTGAAAACCCTAGACACACACGTCTCATCGTCAGCTAAAACACAAGGCAGATCCCCATCAACTTGTGCTTCTGCCCGTGCATCACGGTATAAAATGCAGTCCGTTAGAATGTGCCGGACAGAGATGTGCACACCACAAGCATCACAAAACGGAGGATCCTCCCGCCGTAATAAATAGCTATGCGTCAGAGGACAGTGCCCGATCCGAAGACGTGTGAGGGCCACCACTTCCCGCCTGAGCAACCGGCAGGAGGAACGCCACGGCCGAGTGGTTGACTTGACCGACCGTAGTTTATTGGCCGTCACCGCCAGCCATTCGTCCTCCCACAACTCCATGCACTTCCTGTGGAGTGCAGCAATGACCGACTGCAAGGGGATAGGACACTGGACCACATCCTGCTCTCTGCAGGCCTCCTTGGCAGCCCGATCAGCCTATTCATGTCACATTCAGTTCCAAAAATTATATATTTGTATTAATAATTGCACTACCCAAACATCCATCCTCATTTTACAATCCATGTCCTATCAGCACTGAGTCTCCACGAAGGACGCAAGTCCAAGCTGTCCGCTCGCTAACTGCTAACTGCAAGTCCCTTACTGAGGGCGCAGAGCGCTGTCAGCGATACTAATACAGTCTATAGCGCTGCCAACATACAAACATATAAACAGGGTACTTACACCAGTAGCATCTGTAGCGAATCTTTCTCCTGTTTATTAACTAACGTAACTTATGTTACGTCAGGCAGTTTTCGGGAACTGTTTTGTTTTGCCATTCTGTACACGCTGCCGCTCCTTCAGGAAACTCCACACGCCATACTTCAACAGGACAATGCCCAGGCGCGTGACGTGGGGGATGTGCCTGCCTTCTTCGAAATATTACAACTACCACTTCTTCCTTGGGTTGTTTGTTCCCTTGATACGTCATCCACTGAAATTGTGCGGGATGTGACTGATCAGCAATTTGTTCGACATCAACAACCACTGGTGATGTTTGTGGGGTTCTCACACGTACTTCGAGGGGGACATTCGCTAGGAGCGTTGTAGGCCCTTTTGCACCATGTCACTACATATAGACTCACTGCAGCACATGGGAACTTGACTCAACACTGAATTCTTTAATTAAGTACAGGTACAATCTCGTAATCCCGACTTTTTTATGTAGTGTAATGTGCCTCATCTGTGGTATGAAGTTCTTCAGACAAATTTATCCTTCTTGATATCACAATTTTCACAAACGTCTCCACCATATTTCACGCATTCTGCTTCAAGTGATTTTTTTTCTGTTTCTTAATCTAAAAAGAAAACCTTGGAGGGAATATATTTTTGTTGAAAATAGAAGATTTCAGTGCAGTGAAGGAATTATACAAGTTTCATTCTGAGAGTAAAAGGAAGATGAAATCTAGCTAACAGACTTTTTGACTTCAAAAGAGACAACGAGGAAAAATAATTTTTTAGTTTACACAAAAGGGTATACTTGAATTTTTTTATTACTGTTTGAGCTCCCTGATTATGCGGTTCGGCAAACTGCAAAAAAATTTCTGGCGCGCAGGACTGAAGATGCACTACGCTTGAAACGTCCCCTTCGGAAAATTAATGAATTACTGTGCTGATAAACCTCTTACGTTACTCGATTTTCAAACAGCTGAGCAGAACTGAACGTACTCAGATATTTCTCACTTTACTTATTCTGATCACCACTGAACTAACACACAATATTTTTAGCGCAACGAAATCTGCCTTCAATAATCCCTACAAAAGAATGGCCGTGACTAACAATAACCTATACCTTTCATGAATCACTTACCTCACAAAAATCTTCGTTACTCGAACTACTGCTATACAGCAAGCGCCAATACTGCCAGCTAAATAAAAGATTCCTACTACTGAAGGCACTACCTACTGATCGGCATAGTTAGCAAATGAAAGATTTTGATAGACAACAAACAATGTATTTACCTTAATAATGTTCAAAAGTCATCATATACCAGTTCATGATATCCAGTATTACAAATTTACTCTTTCTGATGGACACACGTCCAAATCGTCCGCTCTCAAAATTCCGCCAACTCTGCCCCCACATCCACCACTGCTGGCGGCTCACCTCCAACTGCGCAACGCCACGCGCTGTTCACATCCAGCTGCCCAACACTACAATAGCAAATATTCCAACAATGCCAACCAGCCACAGACTGCACACAGCACAGTCAGTGATTTTCATACAGTGCACTACGTGGCGTTACCTACATAAAAACCTAAACAGCCTACTTACATAGCAAACAGCCTACTTACACGCTGTATGCCGGAATCAAGTAACATGCTGCTCGGAAGCTTGTGCTCCACAAATACTGGTCTGACATTCGGCAAACTTCCAGAAACTGAGGACTGTTATAATTCCAGCAGGTGACGGCAATCGTGAAGTCGAAATGTTGCGTGATTTCGTTTGCCGTGGACCAGTAAGTGCAATTTTTTTCCTCTCTATTCATTTTCTTCTTGTCGTGGGTTACTAATACAAATTTTGTTCGCATTAAATTAACCATACAGCAAATTAAATTCACTTTTGCCTTTTTTAAAAATTTTATCCACCATAAACGCTGTCTTTCAAAGCCAGCAGTTGTGTCTCTATTGTTCTAAATAATAAAGCACCATACGTGCTACGTTTTTCCACCTGTAGACAGTGCGTTGCAGGAATTTTTATTCCCACTTTCAAGTGCCGCATGGGTTTACATACAGAAGTTCTGTTCTGCCTCTCTTTCTCTGCAATCGTCTTCTTTGTGGTATTAACTTATTTTACCTCCTTCATTTCACAGAAATTCACACATACTGCAACCCTCCAGCTTCAGTTAGATCATTGATGACAATGACAACGAACAGCCTTGAAAAGAAATCTATGGAAAGATTCTTACCGTATGAACGGAGAAATTAAGGAACACCTGCTAAGGTATCCATGAGAAGAAGAATGCGTAAACCAGATCATTGTGGATTTTTAGAAGATATGAGATTAGCACAAGTTCTGAAAGTCTGCAAGATGAGCGAAAGAAAGGGAAAAGGCTTATAATTCAGACAAAATAAATAATTGCGACGGCTGCGATGGGCAACATATTTTGTAATAGTATTTCATGGACACCTGTATCGTGAACACAATGGAAGAAAGCAAAAATTATTGAAAAAATTCTCAGAAACCGATTTATTCTGAATTCTTCCAATAACCGTCAGGTATTCATTTGTTAGGTACTTGGAGAAAAATTTTGAAGGGTGGTGGGAAAACGGCATCGGAATTCTCTTTCATCTGGTGGGTATGGTTGATAGCAATAATACACCGCGGATCATGTGTAATAGAAGATTCCTGACGGGTCCAAGTGTCAGTTGCGGCCGGCCCTGGTGGCCGAGCGGTTCTAGGCGCTACAGTCTGGAACCGCGCCACTGCTACGGTCGCAGGTTCGAATCCTGCGTCGGGCATGGATGTGTGTGATGTCCTTAGGTTGGTTAGGTTTAAGTAGTTCTAAGTTCTAGAGGACTGATGACCCCAGATGTTAAGTCCCATAGTGCTCAGAGCCATTTGAACCATTTTTTTGTCAGTGCGTTTCACGAGGACAACTGTGGCAGAACAGCTCTATAAATGCACTGAAGGAAAAAAATAACAGCACCAAGGAGGAGTTGTGCAACATAAACAAAAGTTGGTAGGCTTGTTTCTACATCTGAAAGATGACGTCTGATCAGATTTCGCGCCAGTCGCACAAGAGTGGCGGTAATAGCGCCACTATGAGAATGCAAATCAGGTTAGCCTTAATCAAACGCTATAAAGTTCGTGAGTGGTAGTTACCTTTGAGACTTGACGTGGTGAGTTGATGTTAGCCAAGAATACCTTTAAGGGGACAAAGACGCCACATCAACACTTCACTGCGTTTGAACGACCTCGTGTAATAGGGCTACGAGGAATTGGACGTTCCTTCTGCGATACTGCACAAAGCCTTGGCAGGAATGTAGCCACTGTACGTGATTCCTGGCAGCGATGGCCACTAGAATGTACGGTGGCAAGAAGACCGGCCTCCAGACCACCACGTGGCACTACCAAGTGGGAAGACCGTCGTGTTCGGCGTATGGCTCAGTCGCATCATACTACATCTGCAGCGGCAATTTGAGTGGCTGTTGGCAACACCGCGCACAACGATTTGTTGCAAATCGGTTACTCCAAGGACAGCAGCGAGCCAGACGACCTGTAGCGTGCATCCCACTGACCTCAGACCACTGCCATCTTTACTTCAGTGATGTCAAGCGAGAGCTGCTTGGAGGGTAGGATGGATATCTGTTGTGTGTTCTGATGAAAGCTGGTTCTGCTTCGGTGTCGATGATGGCCGTGTGTTTGTTAGAGGTGGTCAGCTGATGGCCTACAACCAAACCTGTCTGTGTGCTAGACACACTGGACCTACACCTGGAGTTATGATCTTGGGTGCGATTTCGTATGACAGTAGGAGTATTCTCGTGGTCATCTCACGAACCCTGACTGTAAATCTGTGTATCAGTCTGGTGACTCGACCTGTTATGTTGACATTCATGAACCGCATTGCATGGGGCGTTTTCCAGCAGGATAAAGCTTACCTTCATGCCGCTGATGTAACCCAGCATGCTCTACAGCGTGTCGACATGTTGCCTTGGCCTGCTCGATCACCAGGTCTGTCCCAGCTGAGCACTACGTCATCGGACGACAACTCCAGAGGCAATAAGCGTCCCTGTACTGACCGATCAAGTGCTATAGTCATGCAGCTCCAGTCCATAAAGTGACACACGGCACCTCTAAAACACAATGCATACACGTTTTCAAGCTTGCATTCAATATTCTGGCGGTTACACCGATCATTAATGAATCAGCATTTCACATTTTCATTGGCCTATCTCGCTCTTACTTTAAGCAGTGACCTTGCAGTATTTATCACTTAAATGTGTTACCTTCAAAAATATATTTCATCCAAACTGTATGGAGGGTGGGATGTTGTAAGGTGTTATTCATTGATTCGTGCAATTGTTTCTATGATTTATGGATGGTGAAAATTTGCATGACACGAAAATTCAGTCAGGCAATTGACAGACTTGTATCACATCGAATGGTTTGTCGAAGCAACTGGAAGTTATTGTACAGTCAGACAGCATTTCTTCAACAATTCCGAGATCTACCATATTCGTTATGGCTCTGAGCACTATGGGACTCAACTGCTGTGGTCATAAGTCCCCTAGAACTTAAAACTACTTAAACCTAACTAACCTAAGGACATCACACACATCCATGCCCGTGGCAGGATTCGAACCTGCGACCGTAGCGGTCGTGCGGTTCCAGACTGTAGCGCCTTTAACCGCTCGGCCACTCCGACCGGCTATTCGTTACGTTAATGTGAGATTATGGATGCACTAAAGGTTTCCCGTTTTTCCTGTTCTTAGCCTGTAAGCCGCTGCCGCTGCCCTCCAATGTAATCCAACAGCTTCAGATTCCAGCATGTGTCATGCATATGCTGTCTCTTGAAAGGATATTATGACAGTTTTCCGAGGAATGACCCTTAGACCAGTTACACCAGTTTACACAATGTTCAGATGTCATTGTGCCGTTGTCCTAACGGAACTTGCAGATCTGATAAGTACTACAATATCTCAGTCGCCTGTGTATCCTTAGCAAAAGTAGCCTCTAGTACTTAGCTCTTCTATGAGTTGTTTCACCACTAGGTTCCTCAGTAGTGGGGACAACACCCCACCTTGCGGCCACTCTACTCATCGTGGCCTTAATCAAGCTACCCATAACGGTACCGTGCTCTTTTGCAGTTCTTACCATAGAATCGCAGGTAGTATTGATTTTAAAAAAATCAGTATTCGAGAAGATGCAAAGAACAATTTCCTGAAAGTGTGAGCTTTTTCTGTCTTCTCATCAGGCTGGTGAAGTGCTGTTTCGCATGATTTGCCTGGCTGATATGCGTGTTGGTTTCCATGTAGAGGAACCTCCGGCATCATTGTTTCCCGAACGAGCAAACTGACAAGTTTTTCTCATGGCTTTGAAAGGACAGACCGATTGATCTCACATCCTTGGCGTTGGCTTCGGAATGAATACAACGTTCACTGTCCTCCAAGCAATAGGAACAACTCCTACTGCTAGACTGGCACTAAACTGACTGAAGAGGAGTCGTTAACATCCCTCCTCCCTGCTTCAGTTGAGCCGAAAGAATTGCATCCGGGATGCTTACTTGAACGGTTGAAATGTTCTCAACGCCCACTGAATTTTCGTGAAGTCAATCCATTCACTGGCAGGTTCCTAGTTCCTGTAAACCAGTAGACCAGTACCTCCCGATATTTTGCCTATTATCCTTTCCTTCTTGCAAAATTAAACAGTCTTCTTAGCTGCTTCCTTTGCAATTCGAGATTATTGTTCCACCACGGTACATTCCTGTTTACGCACTTCTTGGTGCTTAGCCATTTTTCTAAGTACATGTTATAATGGTAGACACCATTTCATCTGCCATTTCTCCTAAGCCTGCCGGGTTTCTTAAGATACGTCAATTGCTTGTTCTCTTCTTCCATTCTTGAAGGAAGTTTCGTGTCTACCAGGCTCGTCGCTTCCTGGGAAGAAATAGAACTGTCCTCGTAAGAAAGTTACCCAGACGGCGGAACAAATTCCATTGTGCTCCCTTTTTCACGCTATTTTATCCTGATAGTCACTAAGTCCCTCCAGTTCTTCCGAGGCCTCATACGCATCCTTTACATTAACAAGTCCTGGATCGGGGCCACAGGCACCTCCTGGTTCAAAATGGCTCTGAGCACTATGGGACTCAACTGCTGAGGTCATTAGTCCCCTAGAACTTAGAACTAGTTAAACCTAACTAACCTAAGGACATCACAAACATCCATGCCCGAGGCAGGATTCGAACCTGCGACCGTAGCGGTCTTGCGGTTCCAGACTGCAGCGCCTTTAACCGCGCGGCCACCTCGGCCGGCGGCACCTCCTGTCTTTCCAGAAAGAGACTCAAGGCGACATCTGTGCCCTTACTGTGTTAAAAGTTTATTTGGAACACTTCCAGCCGCCATTGTTGATTTTGATATCCCTAATCTCCCTGACAGTAACCAGTGAGAGTCTAAATACAGTTTTAGGTCTCATTCTCGCATTGCCTTCAGCTGTTTCTCACCGACGTCGACCACAAGGGTTTGTCTGTTAGACGTAGCCTTCCGTTTAACATCCTCTAGTTATCTGTCGAGACTTCTGGTTCTGTACACATACTTTCTTGAACAGAGTCTTTGACGGAACATTCTTAACCAGTCTAGGTATCCAGATTAATATCTTTGCAGAGTCTCTGAAGGAACATCCTTAAGTAGTCTAAGTATTCAGATTAATACCTTTTCGGTCTTGAAGAATTTCTCTGCCTCAATGAGCATCAGCTTCGCGTTCTCCCACGATGATATTCTGTGGGCTGTCTCCTTTAGCCAGTCAGCTGTCTCCACCCTGCACAGACAAAGATTATAGCATATCTGTCCAGACAGAGCCTCCTATATTTAGGACCTATTCAAAGGGACGCATCTGAACTAGGTCTTCTTACTGTGAGGTGATGCTAACAAGTGTATATCCTTGTTGGATTACCGCTATCCTAGAATCCGAGACTGTAGTGCTGTAGGTCTGTTTCCCTGTTTGTCTGCCACCGCTTTTTCTGGATCCAGTTATCCTGAAAACTGTTAGTAAAGCACTCTTCCCTCGTTCTCTTATACCCTTTCTTGGAAGTGGGAGGGGTCTGTTTACCCCCTTCACTCTGAGGCAGTTTTTCCTTAGCTTCAAAACTTTTAATTCGATCGATGTCTTGTTTGGAAGCCTCTGTTTACTTTCATTTGTTCAGAAAAAGGTTCAAATGTCTCTAGTCATCAGTCCCCTGGACTTAGAACTACTTAAACCTAACTAACCTAAGGACATCACACACATCCATGCCCGAGGCAGGATTCTAACCTGCGACCGTAGCAGCAGCAAGGTTCGAGACTGAAGAGCCTAGAACCGCTCCGCCACACTGGTTGGCCTTTCCTTTGTTCCCTAAAATTTTTTCCTCCTCAGCGACTCAGAAACGGGTTTGAGCCTGATCTGGTCCAACTTCTTAGTGACTTTTTCCACTTTTTGTATTGGTCTCTCCTCCGATCCAGGTGCTGAAACAGCTTCCATCGCTTCAACACCAGGTGTTACCCGCCCCTTTGACATAGGTCGCTAATGCATGCTTGTGCACTGGTACTCGACCTCGGGGTTAAGCTGGTTCGAATCCACCTGGTGGAAAAAAATTTCATAGCCAGTAGTTGGCCGTCAAGGAGAGGAAAGGTGGTGAGGTGGTGGTGCAAAGTTTCTGACCACCAGACTGTGGCCGGCCGGTGTGGCCGTGCGGTTCTAGGCGCTTCAGTCTGGAACCGCGTGACCGCTACGGTCGCAGGTTCGAATCCTGCTTCGGGCATGGATGTGCGTGATGTCCTTAGGTTGTTGTTGTTGTTGTTGTTGTTGTTGTGGTCTTCAGTCCTGAGACTGGTTTGATGCAGCTCTCCATGCTACTCTATCCTGTGCAAGCTTCTTCATCTCCCAGTACCTACTGCAACCTACATCCTTCTGAATCTGCTTAGTGTATTCATCTCTTGGTCTCCCTCTACGATTTTTACCCTCCACGCTGCCCTCCAATGCTAAATTTGCGATCCCTTGATGCCTCAAAACATGACCTACCAACCGATCCCTTCTTCTAGTCAAGTTGTGCCACAAACTTCTCTTCTCCCCAATCCTATTCAATACCTCCTCATTAGTTACGTGATCTACCCACCTTATCTTCAGCATTCTTCCTTAGATTAGTTAGGTTTAAGTAGTTCTAAGGTCTAGGGGACTGATGACCACAGATGTTAAGTCCCATAGTGCTCAGAGCCATTTGAACCAGACTGTGCGCCAGTGTCCTGGCTTAAATAGCAAACCTCTCTGCGATGTGGTGCAGTAATTGCATGTGATAGTGTTGATTCTGATCCGTCCGTTGCATGGAGAAATAAGCTTGGCAACCCCTTGGTGCAATCCTCCCATCGTCATCACCCAGGAAAACATTAGACTACACACACACACACACACACACACACACACACACACACACACACAAAATACATGTATTTAGTATTACATATACTGTAAAGGAGCATGTACACCCGATGTTTGTGTACCTGAGGTACCATCAAGTTCCTTAGTTCGTAAATTAGATAGGTTCTGCGTTCAGCATTTTGGTCCCACGAGAATTGGAGATATATCCGCCTGACACCAGCGGAATCCCACCCAGTGTAGGGCTTGTGGTGTCACCGCCAGACACCACACTTGCTAGATGGTAGCCTTTAAATCGGCCGCAGTCCGTTAGTATACGTCGGACCCGCGTGTCGCCACTATCAGTGATTGCAGACCGAGCGCCGCCACACGGCAGGTCTAGAGAGACTCCCTAGCACTCGCCCAAGTTGTACAACCGACTTTGCTAGCGATGGTTCATTGACTACATACGCTCTCATTTGCCGAGACAACAGTTTAGCATAGTCTTCAGCTACGTCATTTGCTAGGCCTAGCAAGGCGCCAAATTCAGTTACTGGAAGTCATATCTCAACAATGTATTCTGAACAGATAATATTGTGAATCTTGTACCGTCAAGAGCGACGTTCATCATTAATGGAGTAAAGTTAAGTATCAAACTAATTACGTCCGCTTTCTGAATTCTAATTCCTTGTCATGTTCCAGACCTCACGTCAGTATAGTTCTTCCCTCCTAACGCCAGGCTGCGTGAGCTAAAACGCGTGCATTTCGGCCTCCTCTAGTAACACGGTGTTGGCTCTTCTGCCAACACAACAGGGCTAATACGCGGGGCTGTAGCCTGGCGTTCCTGCAGCTCTGCACACGACACATCTTCCAACGTGCCACTCACCCCACAGCACGGATTGCGTCACACTTCGGGCTGGGCGAGTGCTTACGCGTAGCAAGGACTACTTACCCCATCACCTCTGAAAGGATATACTTTTGCATGGGGTCACGCTCACCAGACAAGTATAAGCTGTCTTGAGGCGGAGGACGTGGACGGGCGGGGGATGAAACTGTTTCCATGAGATGAAGAGGTCAGCACAAGAGAAGAATTCGTGCGGCCTGCAGCAAACTAGCCAGAAAACTTACCACACAAATGTAGGTCCCGATCCTTGTCTAGATGGGGTAATCGCGATGAAACAACAATAAAGGGAGACAACAGATTTAGTCGGACCACCTGCAATGGAGACACGTTGACGCAGATGCGCTAGTAGCGACCGCGCCAACTCGTAGGCGCAATACACGGATAACAATCGCTATTTCAGCTACAGGCTAGGTTAGACACACACACCCCGCATGCCTCGCAATTATTATTCAATTTAAAGAGTCACCTTCTCACGCCGCTACGACGCAGAGGTACTACGCCTCAGTACACGCTAACGAAGTGGAATAACCGTGAGACGCAGCGCTAATGACAACCCTCTACCTCTTCCGCGCCGCGGGACTCGCTTTTCTTCCTCTCTACTGGACGAGCCATTTGGCCCCTCTACAGAAGAGGCGGAAGGTTTCCGCTGGGGCTGCTGATGGATTCTTCCGTGCCAGGCGAGCGCGGCGGATTTTTCCAGCCACCGGAGATAATGTCGCGTCGTTAACGCTGGCTGGTGGCAAAGACAAAAGACAAAGCAGTTTGCAGTTTCCTACCTCCTCCAAACCTCTTCCACTTCTCAGTCTAGCTCCCCTCCAACACTCGTCTCGCTTACCTCTCTCTCTCTCTCTCTCTCCTCTCCCTACCCCCCCACCCCTCCCTCTCTCTGTCTGTCTGTCTGTCTCTCTCTCCGTCTTTGTATTCTCCCTCTCACATTTGTGTGTCTGTGTCTGTCTACAGTATTTCTAGGGAGTTAGCGACTAACCAGTGACCGCAGAATAAGTTTTCGTATCTTACAATGACAATTTTCGGAATGCGTTGTTCTATCAACATCACCCTGGAGGTGACCGTATCGTTAACGAGACTGGCTCCAAACGAACTTGCTAAGACAGAGACATGACCAGCTGAAGTAAACTGTACGTAGATTTTTTACCAATGGGAGAAAAAGGATGTGAAACGTACAGTAAGAGGGAAGAGGACGAAAGGATCGATCTTAAAGAGATAGAATAGCATCTAATTTTGCACTTCGTAAAACAAAATTAGGCATATGTATAGCAGTAACAAATTTACACACAAAAATTTCTCCCAATTATCAATTTTCAATTAATCATCTTTTACACTTACATTACTTCTTTTCCACACATAGAGGCCATTCAGAATCTTTCCAGAAAATAATGCACATTACCTGAATATATTTTTTTCCAACTACTTTCAGACATACTCTCTGAAACTAAGTCATCAGAGCATGTTCTACAACCATTCAGCGAAGAGATAATCAAACTCATGTTTGCAACTAGACAGTTCAACAACGCGCTTTTGCGAGCACAGCCGCTTCGAAGATTCCAGATACTATCGAAGGCTAGGTCAGGGCTATAAAGCAGGTGTTGATTAGTCTGGATGTTTTGTCAACTGCCGACCCTGTGACCGAGCGGTTCTAGGCGCTTCAGTCCGAAACCGCGTGACTAATACGGTCGCAGGTTCGTATCCTGCCTCGGGCATGGATGTGTGTGATGTCCTTACGTTTGTTAGGTTTAAGTAGTTCTAAGTTCTAGGGAACTGATGACCTCAGATGTTAAGTCCCATAGTGCTCAGAGCCATTTGAACCATTTTTTTGTCAACTTCCTTAGCAAGCGCCGTCGGGATAGAAAAAAGTTTCACGCAGGTCTGCCTTTTATCGCTTCCCTTCGGTATTTTCGAGATGCTCAAGATAGCATGCGACAGCAGAGTAGGATGCGGTCATCGCTCTGCCTACCTCACGTGTGAGTGTGGCCATGAGTGTATTTGCAGTGAAGAATACACCCACTATTATTTTGTCTATACCCCTTGCTCTCTTCACATTTGTTCGAGATTCATCAATCGAACAATGCAACTTCGCACGCTACTGTAAAAACCAATGCACCTTACAATGGATGTTAACCTGTAACAACAGACAGAACATCAAAAAATATCCAGTGCTTGCAGACCCCAAGCACTTTTCTACACTTTTCACGTCGTCAGGTCATAAAATAGTCTCCTCTAAACAGAATGTAGATATTCTACATTCTGTTTTGCCGATACAAGATGGCCGGCCGATGTGACCGAGCGGTTCTAGGCGCTTCAGTCTGGAACCACGTGACCGCTACGGTCGCAGGTTCGAATCTGCTGGGAGTAGTGGCGTACTCCTGTAATCCAAGGTTCCGGGAGGCCGTTGTTTGGGAGAGATGTGGAAACAACTACAGATTCGGCCGTTTCATGAGCTCAGGAACGACTGCAATACCTTCATAGAGCTCTGCAGATCAACAGATGACAGTGTGGAATTTTCGGCAAGAGGTGACTAAGGGTTAAGAGAAGCCGAACGCATTAAACACAAGAACGTCGGGAAACCGAAGCACTCGACTCATAACGAAAATATTGCGGAATGTACTGCAAAATCAAAACTTCCAGAAGACGAACTCTGAAGCCATCGGCGCCCTAGGATTATTCCGCGCAGCAACGATCATCTAGGAAGAGCGAGACGAGGATGTCGCTCGACCACACAATAAATTAAAAAGAAAAAGCCGGCTTGGTAGCTCAGCGTGTTCAGTCATAGGGTTAGCTGCCCTCTGTAATAATAAAAAAAAAATGAGTGAATGGATCAACGAAGAACCTGAGCGAGTGTCATCGGACGCCCGCCCCGAACGAATTCAACGAACAATATAGGACAAAATGAGATCACCAACAATTTAAAAAAAAAATCCTGCCTCGGGCATAGATGTGTGTGACGTCCTTAGGTTGGTTAGTTTTAAGTAGTTCTAATTTCTATGGGACTGATGACGTCACATATTAAGTCCCATAGTGCTCAGAGTCATTTTGACACAAGACGCTAAGAAATGCTAACTTGCTGACGAGTTTTGCCAGACTGATATGAAAATAAGCAACTCAACAAACAATTAGCTTCAAAGGAATCTCATCAATAATGGAAGGATAAATACAAACCCATACAATGTGCAGGTTAATATGTATTAACTGCCCATCACACTAGTTTGGGGAATCCAGCACAAGTTTCAAGGCTGCGTATAAAAAGAACACTGATGCTTTTCAACAGAACGATCAATGCAAATCTAAATTTGCCAGTCACCTGGATTGTAATAAAAAAACAGTTAGCAACACTGAAAAGAGTCTCCAGATTATATATTATGATAAAAGCGGGAAACCATCAGACTGAGCTGTCAAATAGTTTTATCCTAAAAAAGATGTAGTGAACTTTTCGTTGGGTTTCAATATAACTTTCTCCAGTAACAAGAAATTAATACCAGTCTTTGTGTAATGTAGGATAATTAAATAAGCGGAACTATGTTGTTTAAGAAGCTCTAAAACGGATTTTTCCAGTAAATTTCTCCTGAAATGCACGCCCAAAAATGTTTGTATAATGTCTCTTACTAACTCTTGTACATGACTGAAATTTAATAATTGGGTTTATAGCCTTACTTTAAAACAATAAGAGATCATTTGAAGATAAAATCAGTAAAATGTTATTTACCATTTCATCTATTAGTTTACTTCTATAGGGATTGTGTCATCTGCAAGAAAAGTATCTATTTGATGTATATGCAAGGCCACTCTTCTGTTATGGTAAAAAGCCTGAAACATCCACACATTTGACTGCCATTTTTTGTCCTTAAATTAAATTTGTTCAAATATGTTGACTGGCCAGTTGCGTAACTGAAAATCAAATCCATACTCAAACCTATCACTCACATATTGTACAATCTCTACGCTGTAGTAATTCTGTGCTCCCAAGGCAGAAATTACACTCCTGGAAATGGAAAAAAGAACACATTGACACCGGTGTGTCAGACCCACCATACTTGCTCCGGACACTGCGAGAGGGCTGTACAAGCAATGATCACACGCACGGCACAGCGGACACACCAGGAACCGCGGTGTTGGCCGTCGAATGGCGCTAGCTGCGCAGCATTTGTGCACCGCCGCCGTCAGTGTCAGCCAGTTTGCCGTGGCATACGGAGCTCCATCGCAGTCTTTAACACTGGTAGCATGCCGCGACAGCGTGGACGTGAACCGTATGTGCAGTTGACGGACTTTGAGCGAGGGCGTATAGTGGGCATGCGGGAGGCCGGGTGGACGTACCGCCGAATTGCTCAACACGTGGGGCGTGAGGTCTCCACAGTACATCGATGTTGTCGCCAGTGGTCGGCGGAAGGTGCACGTGCCCGTCGACCTGGGACCGGACCGCAGCGACGCACGGATGCACGCCAAGACCGTAGGATCCTACGCAGTGCCGTAGGG
Organism: Schistocerca americana; assembly: GCF_021461395.2. Taxonomy (NCBI): domain Eukaryota; kingdom Metazoa; phylum Arthropoda; class Insecta; order Orthoptera; family Acrididae; genus Schistocerca; species Schistocerca americana. The sequence continues at coordinate 174,413,056 of NC_060123.1, forward strand.
GACCGCACCGCCACTTCCCAGCAAATTAGGGACACTGTTGCTCCTGGGGTATCGGCGAGGACCATTCGCAACCGTCTCCATGAAGCTGGGCTACGGTCCCGCACACCGTTAGGCCGTCTTCCGCTCACGCCCCAACATCGTGCAGCCCGCCTCCAGTGGTGTCGCGACAGGCGTGAATGGAGGGACGAATGGAGACGTGTCGTCTTCAGCGATGAGAGTCGCTTCTGCCTTGGTGCCAATGATGGTCGTATGCGTGTTTGGCGCCGTGCAGGTGAGCGCCACAATCAGGACTGCATACGACCGAGGCACACAGGGCCAACACCCGGCATCATGGTGTGGGGAGCGATCTCCTACACTGGCCGTACACCACTGGTGATCGTCGAGGGGACACTGAATAGTGCACGGTACATCCAAACCGTAATCGAACCCATCGTTCTACCATTCCTAGACCGGCAAGGGAACTTGCTGTTCCAACAGGACAATGCACGTCCGCATGTATCCCGTGCCACCCAACGTGTTCTAGAAGGTGTAAGTCAACTACCCTGGCCAGCAAGATCTCCGGATCTGTCCCCCATTGAGCATGTTTGGGACTGGATGAAGCGTCGTCTCACGCGGTCTGCACGTCCAGCACGAACGCTGGTCCAACTGAGGCGCCAGGTGGAAATGGCATGGCAGGCCGTTCCACAGGACTACATCCAGCATCTCTACGATCGTCTCCATGGGAGAATAGCAGCCTGCATTGCTGCGAAAGGTGGATACACACTGTACTAGTGCCGACATTGTGCATGCTCTGTTGCCTGTGTCTATGTGCCTGTGGTTCTGTCAGTGTGATCATGTGATGTATCTGACCCCAGGAATGTGTCAATAAAGTTTCCCCTTCCTGGGACAATGAATTCACGGCGTTCTTATTTCAATTTCCAGGAGTGTATGTTTGTTGTGGCCAACAAAGCAGTGAAGTGATTTAATATGCAGGCGATTCTATTAGCCTGTGATCTGCTTCCATATGTTGCTGTCGGCGACAATTAATGGGAAAGAAAAGTCGGAAAGAGAACATCTCAGTAAAATGATGTTAAATGATAAAAGCAGATTTTGTCACTGTGCAAACATAGGACACCTTAAAATACATTAGTATGACTATTAAAGTGAAAACTGACATACTTGAGCTTAAGTAAGCCCTGCATGTTTTCACTTTAGTAGTTAAAATAACGTATTTTAAAGTTTCGTATCGTGGCATAGAGGTAAACACCGCACAAAGTTACACTTTTTGCATTTTACGTATGCTCTTCACCTCTGGAATAACGGGTAATGGTAAATTTCAGTTTATTGGGAGAATTTAAGGGAACTACAGTATAAAGGAGATCGCATATGGAACACTAGTGCCACCCATTCTTGAGTATTGCTCAAGTGTTTGGGATCCCCACCAGGTCAGACTAAAGGAAAACATCGAAGTAATTTGTAGTTGCTAGATTGTTACCGGTAGTTTCTATCAACAAAAGAGTATTCCAGAAATGCTTCATGAACTCAAATTGAAAACCATGAAGGAAGACGACATTCTTTTCAGTTAACGCTATTGAGAAAACTTATAGAGTCAACGTCTGAAGCTGACAGCAGAATGGTTCTGTATTACCACCAATGTAAATTTAGCATAAGGACCACAAAGATAAGGCTTGAGAAATTAGGGCTCGTATAGAGGCAAATCGATACCCATTTTTCCCTTGCTCTATTTTCGAGTGGAACAGAGAAGGAAATTACTAGCAGTGGTACAAGATACACTCCACCAAGCACCATATGGGGCAGTAAGTGTGTAGATGTAGCTGAATTAATCATAATGTAAATATAAGTCACGGAAATATTTTACAAGTGCAGAATATATTTTTCTGTATGGAGAATGGATCTACAAGCGTGGGATTCTATGTCTGAATGCAGAAATAAAACTGCATGCCCAAAGCGTGGCCAAGACGTTACACATATATTATGTGATTGGTGGGACAAGGGGATATCAGCATGTTTTGTTAGTGTGAGTTGCCTACATCAGGGGCAAGTATGCACCTAGGGACAAACCTATTGTACTCTTTTGATTGACAGGTTATGACCCCCCACGGGATAATCCTTCCTTCTTATTGACAGATTCTTAACCTATTGTTCTCCTCCCCCCCATCCCACCCCCAACCCCCTACAGCTGCTGGTCTGCTCTAAAGCCGTAATGGTGGGAGAGGGACAGCATCCAGCAAGAGGTGGATGGGCTGCCTGGACATGCCTTTGAACACTCAAAGGAGAATTGTGTTACTCTCAGATGTCACAAAACTTTCCATGGATACCCTGCCCCCATCTTGTTCAGACCAGTCTGTAGAGGCTCCTATACCCAGCATAAAGGATGTCTTGTGAATGGAGCATTCTGATTGGTTCTTACCGAATTTACCTGCCAGACTGCTGGTGATCTGGGGTGCGCATTAATACGTAGAGAGCAGGTACAAGTCGCTGGGCTGTGTATTAACATAAACAGAGCAGATACAAGTCGCTGGCGATCACCATCTATTTGTTTGGAAAATAACTTCATTTGGAGGTAATGCCTTACCTCGATTTATAATGCTTGTATAGTTTTTAACATGGATATCGTTAACAATACTTTAGTGCGCCTATAGAACCAAGACCGCTTGTGACAGTAACATAGCCATTGCGACAGTGTTTTCAACTTCTAGTGGCTTGTAAGACGATTGAGTCTATCTTTCTAAGATACAGTGGTCCCATTTGCAAGAAAAACTTATGAGACATATCCACCCATCGCTGATTTTTGCTTGGTATTGCTTGGTGTGGTGAAGTATTATACTTAGACGTAAGGGATGCGTGACACATTAGCTGTGATCAGTGGGCTTATAAAGTACGTATGTGTTCCGACATGTGCAAGAAAAAGACTTTGGCCTTTCATAAGGGAAGGTATGGATTTGATATGGTAACTGCGGTAGCCATAAGGGGAATGAAAGTTTTTTTTATGTGGAAAATTATGTCCTGTCTTAAGAAGGTAAGGATATTTATATTTCCAGAACCACAGCTGTCAGGAGGGCGGTGTTTCCGATACTTCGCTCATTGTCGAATTTAGTCAGATTGAGAGTGCAAGCGTAATATTTAATTGTAAGTACAGTGATAAAAATATATGTGGCTGGTTTCTTAGGACGATTCAATGTGGGGTGCGTGGTGCACGCGGCGGCAGTGGCCTGTTGACAAAATGATTGACGTTTCTGGCTAACGATAACAGCCGTCCTGGCTGAAGAGCCTGGCTGGAGCGCAGGAATGTAGCTGACCTAACGCTGTCGCCCTCTAGGCGGGTGGATAGCGAACTAGTACTCAGTATGTGTTGTGCAGCCTTAGCCATCGCATGTATTCTCTGTGGAAATTTGAGAAAATTCAATATGGGCGTGTGTTTGGGCTGGACAGTTATTCCCTCTCAAGTAAATTGTCATGTTGATGGCTTCTACATATTACCCATCTTTATTTGGTTGAGAGAACATCGACAGTGGTGTGTCTTGTGTGCACCTAGATGGTGAAAGACAGCTGGAAGAGACGTTTGCTGGTTCTCTAGACATGAGAAACCCCTTAGTTGACCTTGTAAATTAGAAGGGTGATTTTAATCAGTTATATCACTGATTTCGGTATTCACGAGTGGCACTACCAGTTTCTTCTATTTTTTCGAGTTTTCACATAAAGATCTTTGCAGATGAGATAAGTTTTTAGTTACTCAGTGGTTTACACCACGTCCTACCTCGCTAAAATTTTGGGTTTCTAGAGAAATAATTTCTACTCTTTATCTTCGGAATTATACTGTGTAAGAGATACTGCTATGCAAGCGATATTTCTGTGTGCTTGATATCAAAAACCATCACGTAAATGGTACGATATTCTGCCAAAAACCATGCGAAAATACATGTCTTGTTGTAATCCCAGAGTATGGTGATGGATAAGGAAAGCAAGGCAGTAAGCAAGCAAGCAAGCAGGTCATGACCAGAAATAGTAACGCCTTTGTGCCGAGGAGGACCAACCCAGCCTTTGTACAACAGTTCTGTTTCATGCTGAAATGTTCAAGCTGTCCTCAACACTAGCAGAGCATTGTAATTGAGGAAGTGTCTTTGGCGGTAGTTTCCATATTTCATGATCTGTAGATCAGTTTTGCAGGTTTTAACTATCAGTGCAATATGAACGCTGTGTCTTCTTTTTCGATCTGTACAAAATAGTTTTAAAGCTGAAAGTCTCGTAATTGCTCCGTCTGCAGAAAAATACGGTGGACAGTGCTTCCACAGTGGTAGCTGCAGCAGTTTGGCGGGTTTCACGCCGAAAAATACAAGCTTTCCTCGACAACTGCAGAGCAGTGTAATTGCTGAAGTGTCTTTGGCAATTATTTCTGTATTTTATGATCTGTAGAGCGCTCTTGCATGGTTTAATTGTCAGTGCACTATGACTGCCGTATGTTTTTTGTTTTCGATCTGTGCAAAATAATTTTTTTCCACTGAAAGTCTCGTCTGCAGAAAATGGGACAGTGCTCCCACACTGGCAGTGAGGCAGTTTGGCAGGTAAATTCGGTAGAACTAATCAGAATGCTCCATTCACAAGACATCCTTTGTGCTGGGCATAGGAACCTCTACAGACTGGTTTGAACAAGACAGGGGCAGGGTACCTACAGAAAGTTCTGTGACGTCTGAGAATAACATGATGTCTTCTTTGTTTGAGTGTTCAAAGATATATCCAATCAGACCATCCACCTCTGGAAGGATGCTGTCGCTTTCCCACCATTGTGGCTACAGAGCATATCCAGACCACCAGCTGTAGGGGCTTAGGGGCCTGGTGGGGGGGAGTGGGGGGGGGTGAACAATAAGATAAGGACCTGCCAATCAAAAGGAAGGATTACCCTCAGGGGGTCATAACCCGTCAATCGATAGAGAACAATAGGTTTGCCCCTGAGTGCATACCTGACCCGACACAGGCAACCCCATTAACAGATTGTGCTGATGCCCACCCTGTCCCATTACTTATGTCATTATCTGCTCACTTATTTCAGACCATCCTGTCATGAGGATCCACTTATAATAAGTTGTAATATTGCTACATGAATTTGCTATGCTGCAATCGGGTGCTAATAGTAGAATAAAAGCGGGTTAAAAGCTGTGAGCTGTCTGGCGAAGTTAATCTTGTATTACTAAGCAACTGTTTCATCAGGTATCTAGTCTAAGTTTACCAAATTCCCAAACAGACTAACATTGATTATAATCTTTTACAGTCATACAACAACCGGTAATATATCTATATATAAAAAGGAGAATTTAAATAAAAAGAAAGAAATCAGTTTATATTTGGAAATTTATTTTAAGATTGTTCATTGAAATTTCAGCATATTATACGTGAGTTATAACTGAGCTGGTGCCTTGATTAAGGATTGTAAAAATGTGAGATTTTAATCTTACGGAACACATCAAATGTGGAGCCAAGATTGGGAGACTGCATACAACCCTGCATTCACAAAACAACACCCAAAGAACGTTGAAACATAAGCAAGGAGAAATTAACCACAACCAACAGATTCAGTTTTCACCCAAAGAAATTACGTTCGTAACACAATCCTGTCCGTCATGTAATTACCACACACTGGTATACTAAATTCATATTAACTCTTTGTAAAATCTTCCCAAAAGGAATAGCTGAAGGCTACTTTGATGATTACACCACATGCTCCACGTGGTCAACTTGGTTTACAGAAAGTGTATAACTCCACAGTAATTTTGATAATTAAAATAAATTCGATCGAAAAGCAATTGACAAAAGAAAAACCTTGAACTGGTTACTAACGTCTTACTATTAACCTGATGGGTCAAACAGTTATATAAGCACGTGGTACTGGTCTCGCAAAGTACATTCCACGTGGGTTGAACATAAAGAAAAGCATAAAGAAAAGTTGCTATATTGTAAAATATTGTCAAGACGAGACGTTATAATCACACAAGCATTCACATTTAAGATTGATGAACTTAGTTAGAGTTACTGATCAACACGTGGTTCCACTTTACTCACAAAGTAGTAACAAAGCAACAACCGGAAAATAATATGAACTTCACACGAGAATTACACTACGCTGCAATTTAAGATAACCTTAGATATTTTAGAGCTAAACCCGAAATAAAGATGATTAAATTTTCAGTTAGGCTGAACTTAACAAATCCATTGTCCTATGGAATTAGCAGACACGCGCTTAGCCGGAGATCTTACCACTTCAGACGCTCGCCACGGTCCCACAGCAACTGCCCTACAGCCGAGCGTGCTTCCTGAGGGTGGCTCACAAAGACCAACGGAAGTGACCAGAGGGGCAGCTTCCTATACCAACATGACAACGGACGGACAGGACCATACTAAGGATAGAAACCTCTTTGCTTTTAGGAAGCGTAGCTACCTGTTCCGACGTTGGTCCTACTGTTCTCTAGCAGACAGCCTTGTCTGCTACCCTCAAGCATGCAACTACAAACACATTTGATCATTCATCCTCTCACACAGAAGGGAAGGGGGATGACAGTATCTTATCATATACGGTATATAACAGAAAGCGGATGTAGGTTCCGTATGAGACTGTGTGACATGAATTACATATAAACTGTGTTTTAAAGTGTAGTAGTGTGACAGATCGTTCTTGTTTACGTGTAAAGGTAACACGTTCCACTACTCAGTCTCCTCCCAGATAGTCAGAAACGCCACAGTAAATTTAGAAGAGGAATTTATTCCATAAATGACAACAGATTTAAGAAATCAAACATGAAAGGAATCCAACAGAGACCTTTCAAAGTTACAAACAACAATGAGTCCCAAGACTATACTAATCTGTGCTTGGTGCAGTGAACTCCTTCAGACGTCGGCTGTCAATAAATAAAATGCATTTTCTAATACAGGGTGATTCACAACTTCTTTTACAGGCTTCTAGTCGTTGTAGAGGGACGCAGTTTGCGTTATCTGTTTCGTCTCCATATCCACTGCACGTTTACACTTGATCCAATCAGCAGTACTAAGATTCTTCACCTTACGCATGCTATACTACATCTGTAGCTTGAAATCTCTGCAGCAGCTGATGTGCTGGACATCCATATAAACTGCAAGTACCTAAAGCAAAAGACCAAGACTGAAAATTATGAACTCGTTATGTATTATTGATTTCATGTTTCCTCATAAGCTACTTAAAATAACAAGCGTGTAAGAATCCCATACACGTTTACTACTATCGTTTCTTTATATTCATGTAGATGACACGCAAAGGTAATAGAGGAAATGTGCAAAAATGATAATACTCAATGGAAGGGACTCCGTATCTCTATTTTCAAACGCTCGCCTAATGGCGTGCACAAACTTCCGACAAGCAAAAATTTATGTTAATAGAATGTGGCATTTTTCATTTTTGCCATATATTTTTTTTTTGTTCACAACTAGTTCAGCCTTCTAGTTCCGAACAAACAGACTTAATACATTAAAAGCGGAAAATGGCTTCTTTTTATAATAAATTCATTGCTGTGGAACCCACTACGAAGAAAAAGGAACTTCTGTGTTATCAAGAAACCCATTTATGCACGACCTATAGTGGAATGCTCAAGAATGAGCGTCTAACAGCTCACGACATGATCTCCTGACAATCTCATTTTAAATACGCGGTATTTGATTACTGCGGATTGGTCATACAACACAAAAACTGAATATCGCTAGCAAAAATGTTTTTATCTATGGAATGGTAGAACGTCACATCACGACAGAAAAACTTTCCTTCACAGGGTAACGCATAGAAGCCCATAAACAAAATTCCAAGCCGACGACGACAAGGAACATTAAGTAAAGTGACTGAGATTAATGAAATACCTAGAGGAGATATGTCTGCAAATGAGACACAACCATTTAATCAGCAGTTGGGTTACTCGTTACAATAATTCAGCCTTCTTCAAGTTTTCCTGAGAACTGTGTGCTACTTTCAAGAATTTAAAGAAGCAAACGTTATTTCTATAGTTGAAAATTTAATTCGATTCGATAAGACTCACATTAAACTCAGAAGCAACGTTAATAAATCGAATACATATGAGAAGTGATTTGCAATATACATGTGTACATAAGACACACGACTTATGTGGTAAATAAAACCACAAAATATGTAGTATAGGGAATAGAATGGCTCTTACTGTTCAAGTTTGATTTGTGCTTTGTGCTGTCTCTTAGTTTGGTTGTACTGCACAGAAAATTTGGTCTCAATGGGGAATGAGGAAGGTGGTCTCTCGGCCCCTACATCTGGTAAGAGTATTAGCAACTGCATAACAGTAGGATAAAATATTTTACGTGAGTAGCTGATTTATCACTAACTTTATTACTTTCGATTTAATTACTAATCAGCTAGTATTAACCTTAAAAATACCATCAGCAACAACTCTATGTACAATGTTTGTGGGATAAATAGCGTGAAAAACATATTTTATGTTAAAAACGCTTATTTTTTTACAAAGTATCTTTTTTACGTCCTGGAAACTTATGGCGATCTTGAGATACAATATGTAGCAACTACTGCTTCTATTACTCGTTTTTTGTAAATGAGTTCTTTTAGTTTCTAACGAGCTTGACGTCTCTGTAAGATCTAAGTGTATAACGTTGATAAAATTTTCATTCTAATGCTACTGTGTAGAATCTCTCGTAAGGAACTCGTTTCTAGGTCAACTTTGCTAAAAAAAAAAACCAGCATTGTGTTTCAGGAAGAGTCAACCCAGTTTTTGTTGTTTTATGAGGTTTGATAGGTTTCTACTTAAACGTCCTTAACATAATTGTCTGATAAGTTCCGTCTCACTTTTATTACTTTCTCACAAAAATATTAAGATAAGAAACGCCAAGTCGACAGATTCGGGAGACAAATATCATAAAGGATTTTTGAGTTTTTGTTAAGTGACAAGAGAAATATTGTGAGCTGGCCGCTATGGCCGAGCGGTTCTAGGCGCTTCAGTCCGGAACCACGCGGCTGCTACGGTCGCAGGTTCGAATCCTGCCTCGGCCATGGATGTGTGTGTTGTCCTTAGGTTAGTTAGGTTTAAGTAGTTCTAAGTCTAGGGGACTGATGACCTCAGATGTTAAAGTCCCATAGTGCTTAGAGCCATCTGAACCATCTGAAATAAACCATCTGAAATATCGTGATGAAATTGCGTTACAGTTGTGAAATTTTGAAGTAATGTTTAAATTTAAACACAGTGTTAATGATAAGGGTGACGAATTTCTCTCTGTATAAAGTTAATAACGGTACTGGTTGAGCGTGAAGTTGTCAGATGGGGAGATCAATTTAGTGCTAACTGACATAAATGAAATTCTTCAACGATAGTGCAGCTGTCGCCAGCGAGGGCAACACATTATTTAGATGACGATTTAGATTAAACATCGCACCGCTGTTGTGTGTGGTATAGATACGATACCATCACATATGTGAGCTAGTTTTTATCGACCACCATCCGTCATTAATATTTAGTGGGGCCATTACCTGACAAAATCGAAGCCCGACAGAATCATTGCTTAGAGACGAATGACCGAATCCTTCGTAATAATTTCCTGCACGCAATAAGCGCAAGAGACCTTAAAATTATCAGCATCTAATCGCAGGGCCGGAATTTTCTGTGAGGAGTAATAGATTAATGACTGAACGCAAAGAGTTTTCCTCCATTACATCTATCGACTTCGCTGTTTCCGTCAAAACGATCTGAAACAGTATTAATTAGTACACAAACATGTAAATATGCACACTAAGAGAACTTATGATAAGAATAATCACAATGAGTTTCTTTACATTTCCATTAAATTCAATTATAAGGTCGAACCCAGCAAACATCATATTAACTTACAATATGCGTTTGCTTCCTAAGGCAGGCCGAGGAAGTACATACACTGTGAGATCATAAGTATCCGGTCACCTGGCTGAAAATGACTTACAAGTCATCGCCCTCCATCGGTATTGCTAAAATTCAGTTAGCCTTGATGACAGCTTCCACTCTCGTACGCATACGTTCAATCAGGTGCTGGAAGGTTTCTTGGGGAATGGCAGTCCATTCGTAACGCAGTGCTGCACTGAGAAGAGGTATCGATGTCGGTCGGTGAGGCCTGGCATCCCAAAGGTGCTGTATAGGATTCAGGTCAGGACTCTGTGCAGGTCAGTCCATTACAGGGATGTTATTGTCATGTAACCATTCCGCCACAAGGAGTGCATTATGATCGTGTTGAAAGATGCAATCGCCATCCCCGAATTGCTCTTCAATAGTGGGTATCAAGAAGCTATTTAAAATGTCAGTGTAAGCCTGTGGTGCGATAGTGCCACGCGTAACAACAAGGGGTGCAAGCCCCCTCGAAGAAAAACACGACCACACCATAACACCACCGCCTCCAAATTTTACTGTTGGCACTACACAGGCTGGCAGGTGACGTTCACAGGGCATTCGCCATACCCAAACCCTGCCATCGGATCGCCACGTTTTGTGCCGTGATTCGTCACTCCATAAAACGTTTTTCCAGTGTTCTATCTTCCAATGTTTACGCTGCTTACACCAAGCGAGGCGTCGTTTGGCATTTACTGGCGTGATGTGTGGCTTACGAGCAGCCGCTGGACCATGAAATCCAAGTTTTCACAGCTCCCGCCTATCTGTCATAGTACTTGCAGTGGATCCTGGTGCAGTTTGAAATTCCTGTGAGATGGTCTGGATAGATGTCTGCCTATTACACATTACGACCCTTTTCAACTGTCGGCCGCCTCTGTCAGTCAACAGACGAGGTCGGCCTGTACGCCTTTGTGCTGTACGTGTCCCTTCACTTTTCTACTTCACTATCACATCGGAAACAGTGGACCTAGGGATATTTAGGAGTGTGGAAATCTCGCGTACAGGCGTATGACACAAGTGACACACAATCACCTGACCAAGTTCGAAGTCCGTAAGTTCCGTGGAGCGCCCCATTCTGCTCTCTCACGATGTCTAATGACTACTGAGGTCGCTGATATGGAGTACCTGGCAGTAGGTGGCAGCACAATGCACCTAATATGAAAAAAAGTATGTTTTTTACGGTGTCCGGATATTTTGATCACATAGTGTATATGAAAAATATAAAGAGTTACGCTCTTACGAAAAGACAAGCGAAAAACAATTTTAGAAATGTATTTTGTTTCAGCAGCAGGCTGATTTTATATCGCTGCTTTTCCTTTGCGATTTCTTTCACATTACGAAAAAGTTTCACATAGGGTAGGTCCATATTAGTTGGTTCACTTTTTTTTTTCAACATAAAATTTGTGTATTTTTCAGTTTTCTTTGATTTATGGCAGCATGTTTGTTTAGAGTGTCATATAAACTTAAGCACAATATATTATTGAGACACTGCCACTTAAAATACAAGATATAGGTTAAAATGAAAATTAACATGAGTGGTCCACCTCACGCATAGGTTTACGTATGAGATAGACTAGTGTACTGGGGGAAGCGGAACATATACACATGGGTTATAGATAGTGAAAAGCGTCAATTAAAGTTACATATTTTTATCTGTAATATGTTGTAACGAATACAGAATTATATTTTTAAATATTTTAGTCCACAACAAAATGATCGATTTATTACAAATCTTGATTCAGCACCGGTTTCTGTAAAGTGTTGTTAGTTTTGTTCAAGCGCTAGCTTATCTTTCTCTCACTACAGCAGTGATAATTACTACTAAATGTAGAGCATTCACGGAACATGTAACCATCGTAAACAGGAAACAAAATGAATTCAATTGCCTTTTTTATTAGTTTGTAATGAGATTTTACCACTCTCAACACATTAATCTTTATCCTATTCATCAAAGTTACTTTCGATGTTGTAGCTTTCCGCGTCTGATAAACACACAGAGCTACTTGCGGTTTTTTTTTTTTTAAGCGTCTTCCATCTGTTTTTCTTTTCAGTAGCATTTTCCTTTGAGGATAAATGTTTTCCGTTTTTTCCTCACTCCTTTCTTTTCGTATCCCTCTTTTCCTTTATAGTTTCATTGTTTTCAGCAAAGTTTAGCAGTTTGGATTCAGTTCCTGCTTTCCTCTAAAAATTTACGATTTTATCTATAGAATAGGAGAAATTTGTTCCAAAACTTTTGGCTATGTAGGCTAAGGAGTAGTCAGCTTTGAAGTGGTAACCTCGGAAGTTTTAGCTGTAGTAGGTGTGGAGTCTGAAGTTTTATCAGTGAAGGAATTCAACATAAGCAGTTAACTCTGCTCTTTTGATATGCTTGGGATCGCTAGGACTTTTTATGAGCTTTTAGGTGGTTGGTTGACCTCTGTGTGAGATTCTACTCTTCCATTTGTTGGCACAGACGAATCTTCCGACAAATAAGCATGTCTGAGACTGCATCCATATTCAGTATTATTTCAAATGCGCTGAAGCCAAATTTAGTCGTGCTCCATCCCCCTCATATTAAAACACCTGGTCCATCTCACCCAGATAACACTGATTCATCTCTCCCGATTGACTGCGGGAAATGGAGCACCCCGACTTCCATCTGGAGCTAGCGAACTAGACGGTCATTTTAGGTTAGTTTGATGCTTACGCATTTGTCAAACTCTCAATAAAAAAAGAACTGCATCAATATTGTGAAAACCAAACTTCAATATTCAAGTTACGTAACTAAACTATAAAACTTTTCGGATTACCAGAACAGAGAATGTGATTTTCCTGCAGAACTGACACATAAATAACGGCAACACTTTGACAACACGTCTGTTCACGAAACAGCTTGCTTACAAGTAGTGGCAGCTGATCTCTAGCAGAACACTTGTGAAACACGCCACTGGTCCGTCACACGCAGCCATCCAATTCTCCGGACTTACCCTATTCAAAGAGCATAAGGCGCGCATCGCGCGAGGCACAGATTTCCTACTGAATGTCGCAAGAAATGTAAGACGTTCCCACAAAACAATACTTGAAGGGAAATGCAAACATCGCAAATTGCATTCACTTCTTGTGGAGCTAACTTAAAATCAGCAGGGAGTATAAACATTTTCAAGAAATAAATAACTTTTGTCATCACCTTGCATTCTAAATGACATCTGTAGCACGGGAAGTTACTCTGCAAGATCGCATTTATCACGTAATTCCCCACATTTTTGTAGTCGTCCCATTCTTACAAAGTTTATAAATTACATACGCCGTTTCTCAGCTCCTTTGTCGGAGTGTGTGCTTTTTTTCAAAAAATTGCCAGTTCCCGCACAGCTAGTATGACATTTTGATGTACAGTTAATTTACTCATCTACAAATTGTCGCTAAAAGGAACGCTTGGGCTCCCTCTGCCCTGGCTCGGGGGCAATGATCTGTCAAATCACCTGAACTGTGCGATCTGTGAAATAAGAACGTGTAAACAACCTGCCTACACGAGGTAATGAATCAGTTTGACATGAAGTAGTAATACTATGTGAAGTTGAAAGCTTTCCGTTTATCGTGTGTTTTCTGGTTTTGAAGGTACAGCGGCGTCATAATACTGTATTCAAATTTCACACAGCTCATTCTTACGTTGAATGGAACCAAACTGAGGGGTAGCCTAATATAAATTACGAAAATTTTTGAAAGGTACCATATAAAGCCAGCTCAGTAGAGAAATGAGACTAGGAGGGATGAATCGAATTGATAGAGAACTGCCCTAACTGTTTCGCTCTAGAGGAATTTCATCATCCTACATGACCTCCTTTCGAAGCCCATGTCGCTATTGTCACAGCGGTCGACATCTCGTGTGACATTTTCATCGCCAGAGGAGTAGAGAGGGACGACCAGCCCAGACGTCAGTATCACGGCCTAAATCCCAATCGTGTCAGCGAGGATATGTAACGTTAGGCTCTACGACTCCCTAGATGCCATTCTAGAGAAGAAAGTTTTGCGCCAGCAAACAGTTTCACACTCCTCTGTCAGCTGTAACATACGGCGTGTTTAGGTAGTTATACGACAATAATCCTTCATTGTGAAAGGAGTAAATAACTTACAGAAATCTTAAACTTTAAACATGGCTGCGTGATCAGCGACCGTTTCCAACGTAAAATTAAAGGAATAACTGCCCTCGGTCGTAAAAATTAAGTCTTTTGAGTTGGTTTCAGCACTACTATGATTGCCTTCATCAGAAGTAAAACATTCAAAGTGCCCTATAACATAAGTACAAAAATTATGGGAAGCGTAAGTACGGACTAACAGTACAAGAAAGAAACAGTACTTACATATTACGTACAAAATAAATATCCAGCGATAAAACTTTAGTCACAAAATTTAAAAAAAAGAATACATGGAAGGCAAGCCACTGTGGGCTGCTCACACATGTCCACAGACCGAGGCGCCCGCGTTAACAACTGCGGGCAGGTGAACATTACACCAAGAGCGACGTCTAGTAGCCGCAAATATAAACTGGCTACTTAACATTGAAAATTCAACCCCCTTTGTAATTCTATAATGGCGTTTTCAGCCTTTGAACTGTACTTCTAAGCTCGTACGTAGACAAAATGTTACCATGCCTGTTGCTGTCAGATAAAATATACCTGTTACTTCATGTACTAAATAATGTCCATAATAATAATCGTCTGTCTATATTTTGAATGTTAAGTAGCCAGTTTGTATTTGCAGCTACTAGATGGTATTCTTGGTGTAATGTTCACCTGCCCGCAATTACTAAGGGGGGCACGTCAGTCTGTTGCTACCTGGGGCTTGACATGTGTGAGCAGCCTATAGTGGCTTGCCCTTATATGTATTCTTTTTTAAAATTTTGTGACTAAAGCTTTATCGCTTGATATTTATTTTATACGTGGCATGTAAGTACTGTTTATTTCTTGTTCTGTTAGTCAGTGTATATAAAATCCCGTAATTTTTGTACTTATGTTATAGAGCAATTTGAATGTTTCACTTCTGATGAAGGCACTCATAGTAGTGCCGAAACCAGGCCAAAAGACTTTATTTTTGCGACCGAGGGCTGTTATTGCTTTAATTTTACCTACAGAAATGTTTGATACAGCACTGAATGCTGTATATCTTCAAATTTTTATTCCCACCTAACACTGATAGTTCCCTGCGTTCCCGTTAGGTGGCGTGCGCGAATGAATTTTTGCAACAGTCATCATGGAGTCGTTTAACAGTAGAGTGTGCGCAGCGTCGTTTATGGTTTCATGAATCCAAATCCGCTACTACAGTTCAGAAACAATTCAGTATTAAATATCGCAAGCCACAACTTTAAAGACAACCCGTTATTAATATGTACAACAAAACTAAGTATGAATCAAATAGGACACAGGGTCAGGTTTGGCCAAGCAATTGAACAAGTTCGCCAGTCTTACATCCAAAGTCCATGTAAATCAACGAGACGTGCCAACTTAGAACTGAATATTATCTAATGCCCCAATTACAACAGGGTATGGGCACAGAATTGATTTTCAGGAAAGATGACGCGCCACCACATTATCATCGTGAAGTAGTTGCATATCTCCGTAGGAATGTGCTGACTTGAATTGTACATGGTGGTACAATATCCTAGTCACCACGATCACACGATTTAACTCCAATGGACTTCTGGTGTGAGGTTACATTAAAGACAGAGCGTTTGTTCCTCCGCTTGCGAGAAACGTCGACGAGCTGCGACAACGAATAACACGAGCAGTTGGCACCGAACATCAAGACTTGCTTCATAGGATTTGGCAGGAAACTGATTAAATGTGGGACATTCGTCCTGTTACAAAAGGTAGCTACACTGATAATTTGTAAATAGAACTTGAAGATATACTGCAGTCAGTGCTGTATCAAACAGTTCTGTATGTTAGTTACCTTTGTCACAGTTAAACGTTACTACTGTATAACAAATTTACAGAGACCCTGTATCCAAAACCGCAGCAGTTACACGGAAAAGTGTACCAGCTGTGCATGACGGTTCCCATGTTTTCACAGGGGCTGCAATTTGTTAGAAAAAATAAAATATAACGAGCGGCGTATTAAACAGAACAACAATTAAATTGTGAAAGTGATCTACTCGGTAAAAAAATTCCATTTCCACACAATAGTCTTATACACTACTGGCCATTAAAATTGCTGCACTACGAAGATGACGTGCTATAGACGCGAACCGACAGGAAGAAGATGCTGTGATATGCAAATGATTAGCTTTTCAGAGCATTCACACAAGGTTGGCGCCGGTGGCGACACCTACAACGTGCTGACATGAGGAAACTTTCCAACCGATTTCTCATACACAAACAGCAGTTGACCGGCGTTGCCTGGTAAAACGTTGTTGTGATGCCTCGTGTAAGGCGGAGAAACGCGTACCATCACGTTTCCGACTTTGATAAAGGTCGGATTGTAGCCTATCGCGATTGGGGTTTATCGTATCGCGACATTGCTGCTCGCGTTGGTCGAGATCCAATGACTGTTCAAATGGCTCTGAGCACTATAGGACTTAACTTCTGAGGTCATCAGTCCCCTAGAACTTAGAACTACTTAAACCTAACCAACCTAAGGACGTCACACACATCCGTGCCCGAGGCAGGATTCGAACCTGCGACCGTAGCGGTCGCTCGGTTCCAGACTGTAGCGCCTAGAACCGCTTGGCCATCCCGGCCGGCCCAATGACTGTTAGCAGAATATGGAATCGGTGGGTTCAGGAGGGTAATACGGAACGCCGTGCTGGATCCCAACGGCCTCGTATCACAAGCAGTCGAGATGAGAGGCATCTTATCGGCATGGCTGTAACGGATCGTGCAGCCACGTCCCGATCCTTGAGTCAACAGACGTTTGCAAGAAAACAACCATCTGCACGAACAATTCGACGACGTTTGCAGCAGCATGGACTATCAGCCCAGAGCCCATGGCTGCGGTCACCCTTGACGCTGCATCACAGACAGGAGCGCCTGCGATGGTGTACTCAACGTCGAACCTGGGCGCACGAATGGCAAAACGTCATTTTTTTCGGATGAATCCAGGTTCTGTTTACAGCATCATGGTGGTCGCATCCGCGTTTGCGACATGGCGGTGAACGCACAATGGAAGCGTGTATTCGTCATCGCCATACTGGCGTATCGCCCGGCGTGATTGTATGGGGTGCCATTGGTTACACGTCTCGGTCACCTCTTGTTCGCATTGACGGCACTTTGAACAGTGGACGTTACATTTCAGATGTGTTACGACCCGTGGCTCTACCCTTCATTCGATCCCTGCGAAACCCTACATTTCAGAAGGATAATGCACGACCGCATGTTGCAGGTCCTGTACGGGTCTTTCTGGATACAGAAAATTCTCGACTGCTACCCTGGCCAGCCCATTCTCCAGATCTCTCACCAATTGAAAACGTCTGGTAAATGGTGGCTGAGCAACTGGCTCGTCACAATACGCCAGTCACTACTCTTGATGATCTGTGGTATCGTGTTGATGCTGCATGGGCAGCTGTACCTGTACTCGCCATCCAAGCTCTGTTTGACTCAATGCTCAGGCATATCAAGGCCGTTATTACGGCCAGAGGTGGTTGTTCTGGGTAGCGATTTCTCAGGATCTATGCACCCAAATTGCGTGAGAATGCAATCACATCTTAGTTTTACTATAATAATTTGTCCAATGAATGCCCGTTTATCATCTGCATTTCTTCTTGGTGTAGCAATTTTAATGGCCAGTAGCGTAGTTCGCAAATTTATTTTGTTAACAAATGTTCCATAAGTTACCGTCTGTTTTTATTCTATTTATTTATCTTCAGTTTATTGCGCGTACTTTAGGCGTCGCACACAGATTGTCGTGTATACAAATTTTGCTAGATTAGATTATAACAGCATTGTACTGACATTAATTTGTGTAATAGACAGTCGAAGATTAATCTCTTCAAAGTATAAAATGTAGTTTATGTAACAAATAGCTACTTAATTTTTAAACATATAGCTCTCCTTCGCCATGCGACTAAAACAGGTATGCCCGCCCGGTTGGCCGGCCGGGGTGTCCGAGCGGTTATAGGCGCGTCAGTCTGGAGCCGCGCGGCCGCTACGGTCGCAGGTTCGAATCCTGCCTCGGGCATGGATGTGTGTGATGTCCTTAGGTTAGTTAGGTTTAAGTAGTTCTAAGTTCTAGGGGACTGATGACCTGAGATGTTATTTCCCATAGTGCTCAGAGCCATTTGAACCAAAATCTGCCTTTCAGACTTTTCGGTAGGGCTGGGCCAACGATATTCGCGTTCGAACGGGCTCGAGATTTCCCGATAAGGTGCAGCGTTCGATACAGAATCGAGCTTGTTCGAGCAATTACATGACATTTGACTTGCGCGGCGTGAGTGCAAGGTATACGCAAAAAAACTACCATCTAGCCACAACACCAAGCTTTGCTAAAAATGAAGTCACAATTCGAAGACCAATTCATACACTTTCGCCAGTGTTATCGGCGATGAGTGTGATGGCGCATTATCCTGGTATAAGAGCACTTTTCTGCGTGCCAGCCGTGCTACTTTTTGCAGCCAACGCAGGTTCCACACGGTCCAAGAATGGAGAATAACGGGGTCCAGTTATGGTCCTGCCTTTTTCCAAGTAATCTAAGAGGGTTATTTGTTGTGAATCCCGAAAAACAGTGGCCATCACCTTACAAGCTGATAATAATTCTTTGCCTTCTTCGGTGCTCTTTCACCAGCCTTTGTCCATTGTTCTGATTGCCGTTTTGGTTCTGGTGTGTAATCATTAATCCAGGTTTCATCTACAGTCACAGATTGGTGCAAAACGTCTTGCGGACTGTGATTAAACATCGCCATACATTGTGTTGAGACGTCTGTAAGTAATAGCAGCACCCACCTCGCACATAGCTTCTTCGTATCAGTGCTCTATACAGGGAATTATGCACTCTCGCAGTTGAGATGCCTACAGTCTCACGAATTTTAATTCGTTGGTCTTGCATCACCATACCACGGATTTTGTCAATGGGTTTTCTTTGTGGTGACCTCAACTGGACGGCTGGCGCATGCTTCATCTTCGGATCTTCTCCAACCACGTTTAAATACAATAATCGAGAAGTAAATAATCTTCGGTGATGGTGGAGGATCCGCGTGAACTTCATCCAGTTCTGTTTCGATTTGAGCAGCAATCCAATCCTTCAAATGAAAATATTTGATATCAGCACAAAACTTGGTTTTTACCATTTTGATTTGCAGTCGATACAGTTCAGATGGCTGTCAACAGTGAACCGTTCAACGTATATTGTTGAAATTATTTACACGATCCTTGGAATAATCAAGTTTACCAACCTTGAAGGTGCAATAAAAGTGTCGTGGAAATTCACCAGTCTATCGAGGTTAGAACAAGCGAAAGTTATACGTGCATATGTTGAAATTTGTATGCTGAAACTGTATGTAGCTGAATATTTCGCTAATAATCTGAAAACTGTCTGACTTCTAAATACCGATTACAGGTTCTGTTCCAGAATTGGCTTAGTTACCCTACTTTTAAACGTGAATTTAGATAGCAAATTATGTTTTAGGAACGTTATTCTAATTAACCAGAAATTCATCTGACTGTCTGTAAATTTGACTGCATATAAAGATTGATTCACAAGAATACTCAGAATGGCTAACTGTTGCGTAATTTAAGTGGACCTTTTACAAAAAATGCTCCTGTAGAATTTGCACGAAATTGCACTAACTGAAAACTGTTCCTAATATTCTGTCAAAACGCTCATTTATTCTCTACAACAAATTCTTAACCTCGCAACGGATAAATTGTCTCCACTCTGGCTGCACTGCAAGAATGATGAGCTGAAATAAATGATGCAGGTTAATTCGCCTTCTTATTTTGATTTCTTTTAAACTATTGTTTTAGTAAATTAATTTTTAGTTCTCTTTTCAGAATTATTACTTTTTGCTCAAGTAAAAGTGCAAGGTGTGACTGCAAATTTTACCGAATACATTTTTCTTTCAACAGTCGGGTATTCTTCGTGAAATATTCAAAACGACAAAACGAAGTACTTCGAGATTATATTTAATCCTTCCAGTGACACAAAAGCAAACTCAAATTAATCATGACAATCAGCATTGTCTTTCCCCAAATTAACGTAACACCATAATTTCTGCTTCTACAAAATATTTCTGTTATAAAATTTGTTTTCTTGGATTCCTAATGCTAATTAATTTAAATGGAGAGAGGCTAATTAGAATACTGAACACATGGTTGATAGCTCTCTCTGATTAAAAACATATAGATATTATCAGACACAATGAAAGCTTTGCACAGCAATAATTGCTGAACTCGCGCTTGCAGCTAACACACTCAGAATATGTTACCTTGTCTTTATATAGACATCTTAAAAATCATTCTTCTTTCTCAGGTTACCCATCGCGGAACAGCTCCGACAGAAATCTCTGTGCGGCACATCCACTATACCGGCTGCTCATTCTGCCGTGATACAACACCCTCTCTCCGCGACTCAACAGCTGCCCAACACTGCGGTTCTACTCGGCTGTTGCCCGTGCTCTACCCAATAATGCAACCTCTGGAAACGGGTGACTGTGTCGCTCATATGTTCAGCGTACAAAGATATTTAAAGTGAAAACATTCCAATTAACTGATAACTTTCACAGTATTTGCATTGAAAGACGCATCAAGAGGTAACATAACAAACAGTGTTTTACTACCATCTAACTTAATTAATTTATTTGTTAACATTACAGAGTGACCCACCTCCTTGGTAACCATGGTGAATCGTTTCCTATTGAAAACTAGTAACAAGCTGCAGACACACACCCTTCCTCTTTTTCTACAGCTTCTCTCAGTGCTGTTGTTTTTCTCGTCTTTTACATAATTAGATTGTTAATTAAAAAACGTGTGATACACAACATACACTTTGGAAAAGAAAGACAAATTTTTATCCTATTCTTAGCAAAAAATACTAGACGAAAGGAAACATTTCGATAATAAAAGAGGTCCCTTTACCTCGCTATTTCAAGTGGGAGAGGTTCGGTAAGGCTTTCGAGCCTGTCTCACCTGAATTAGCAGGTTCTCTTCTACTACGGTCGCTGTTGTAAATATGTATGTCGTGAGATTAGCTATACATGATTTGTGTGAGGTATGACGAGACTCTTTGTTACTACAATTACTTTCTCCATCTGTCCGCGCCACAAGCGGGAGAGGAGCCTCGGAAGGATAGTGACCTCGCGTCTCGTCTCTCCGAAGGGCACTTCCTATCTGTGTTGTGAGTTCGTGTTTGTGTAGTAGAGTCTTATTATACTGCATACGTATTTTTATGAGCAATATTACGTAGTTCACATGTTTTGCGGTTTGCATCTTATGCTATTTTCACATTCCACAACTACATGTTTGACAATAATGATCCAAAGAACTAAAGAATTGCTTGTTTTGCTTTGTACAAAAGCAAAAATTTGTCATTTTTCTTAGTAATAACTTATTTCTAAATTCCACCAGTATGGTGAGTGTTTTGCTTCCATAACAAAGGGAGCCGAAGTGTTTGAGGTTTCAAGAGATACCATATCGCAGATATACAAAGTGGTCCATTCATCGTGACCGGGCCAAATATCTCACGAAATAAGAGTCAAACGAAAAAAACTACAAAGAACGAAACTTGTCTAGCTTGAAGGGGGAAACCAGATGGCGCTGCTATAGGTCAAACGGATATCAACTGCGTTTTTTTTTTAAATAGGAACCCCCATTTTTATTACATATTCGTGTCGTACGTAAAGAAATTTTAATGTTTTAGTTGGACCACTTTCTTCGCTTTGTGATAGATGGCGCTGTAATAGTCACAAACATATGGCTCACAATTTTATACGAGCAGTTGGTAACAGGTAGGTTTTTTAAATTAAAATACAGAACGTAGGTACGTTTGAACATTTTATTTCGGTTGTTCCAATGTGATGCATGTACCTTTGTGAACTTACCATTTCTGAGAACGCATGCTGTTAAAGCGTGATTACCTGTAAATACCACATTAATGTAATAAATGCTCAAAATGATGTCTGTCAACCTCAGTGCATTTGGAAATACGTGTAACGACATTCCTCTCAACAGCGAGTAGTTCGCCTTCCGTAATGTTCGCACGTCCATTGACAATGCGCTGACGCATGTTGTAAGGCGTTGTCGGTGGATCACGATAGCAAATATCCTTCAACTTTCCCCACAGAAAGAAATCCGGGGACGTCAGATCCGGTAAACGTGCGGGCCATGGTATGGTGCTTCGACGATCAATCCACCTGTCATCAAATATGCTATTCAATACCGCTTCAACCGCACGCGAGCTATGCGCCGGACTTCCATCATGTTGGAAGTACATCGCCATTCTGTTATGCAGTGAAACATCTTGTACTAACATCAGTAGAACATTACGTAGGAAATCAGCATACATTGCACCATTTAGATTGCCATCGATAAAATCCTTCCTCCCATAATGCCGCACCATACATTAACCCGCCAAGGTCGCTGATGTTCCACTTGTCGCAGCCATCGTGGATTTTCCGTTGCCCAATAGTGCATATTAGGCCGGCTTACGTTACCGCTGTTGGTGAATGACGCTTCGTCGCTAAATAGAATGCGTGCAAAAAATTTGTCATCATCCCGTAATTTCTCTTGTGCCCAGTAGCAGAACTGTACACGACGTTCAAAGTCGTCGCCATGCAATTCCTGGTGCATACAAATATTGTACGGGTGCAATCGATGTTGATATAGCATTCTCAACACCGACGTTTTTGAGAGTCCCGATTCTTGCGCAATTTGTCTGTTACTGATGTGCTGATCAGCCGCGACAGCAGCTAAAACACCTACTTGGGCATCATCATTTGTTGCAGGTCGTGGTTGACGTTTCACATGTGGCTGAACACTTCCTGTTTCCTTAAATAACGTAACTATCCTGTGAACGGTCCGGACACTTGGATGATGTCATCCAGGATACCGAGCAGCATACATAGCACATGCCCGTTGGACATTTTGATCATAATAGCCATACATCAGCACGATATCGACCTTTTCCGCAATAGGAAAAACGGTCCATTTTAACACGGGTAATATATCACGAAGCAAATACCGTCCGCACTGGCGGAATGTTACGTGGTACCACGTACTTATACGTTTGTGACTATTTCAGCGTCATCTATCACAAAGCGAAAAAAGTGATCCAACTAAAACATTCATATTTCTTTACGGAGTTTACGACTATGTAATAAAAATGGGGGTTCTTATTTAAAAAAAAAACGCAATTGGTATCCCCGTTTGACCTATGGCAGCGCCATCTGGCGGGCCAACCATAGCGCCATCTGGTTTCCCCTTCAACTAGACGAGTTTTGTTCTTTGTCGTTTTTTCGTTTGATGCTTATTTCGTGAGATATTTGGCCCGGTCACTATCAATGGACCACCCTGTATACCGCATAAACGGAATACGAAAAAAAACAATCACTAATTCACAACGCAGACGAAAGCGTGTGCTGTGCCATCGTCACACACACGGTCATTGAAGAGGATCATGACGAAAAACAACAGGACGACAGCTGCAAAAGTCGCTACAGAACTAAATGCCGCACTCGCGATCCATCTCAGCAACAAAACAACACGAGGTGAGCCCCACAAGCTGGGAACTGCAGGGGGCGCTGGAATTCCAAAACCACACATCCGTGACGCAAATGGCCGGAACAGAAAAACGTGGTGCCGAAGCCATAAAAGGTGGACTTTGAAGCAGTGGAAGAATTTCATTCGGTCGAACGAGTCTCGTTTCACACCGGTTCCAACTTCTGGCCGAGTGTACGTCTGGCGTCCGCCATGTTAAGCCTACGATGAAGAGTGACTGCTGCGAAGAGTGAAACATGGCGGGGATTCTGTACTGATTTGGGCAACCATTACGACACTACCGGCTACTATTAAATTAGTGATACGCCGACAACGTTATTCCCGTGAAAGGGTTTTTATTTTGTGACCGTGCCGGTGTGTAATAGTAAGGAGTCGGACTACTTTTGTTCACCTAATGATTTCTATTGAAAGAAAGCAGTGGCAAGATAAACGGGAATCGAACCAAGGTGCTATTACTATCAAGTAAACTGTAATTACGTAACAGGAAACGGTCACCGGCCTTATTAGGCAAAGTTGTACTCAGTGCTAGCGTGGTTCATAAAGAAAGTTAACAATTTGGGTTGCCTTCACTTGATACTGAACTTCTGTTCTGTCGATAAGATACAAGATAGTAGCACAATTTAGCAAGTAATGTACCAGTGATTTGACATGAACTACACAGGAGAAGTATTAATACGTTTAGGCCACAAATGGCTCTCAATATCACTTAGTATCTTTACATTACAAAAAAAAATGTTCAAATGTGTGTGAAATCTTATGGGACTTAACTGCTAAAGTCATCAGCCCCTAAGCGTATACACTACTTAACCTAAATTATCCTAAGGACAAACACACACACCCATGCCCAAGGGAGGACTCGAACCGCCGCCAGGATCAGCCGCACAGTCCATGACTGCAGCGCCCTAGACCGCTCGTCTAATCCCACGCGGCCTTTACATTACACTAGGAAGATAATGACAATTATAGGTAAATGATAAGTAATGGCGGAGCACTACTGATTTGGAAAAGAGGTTCTTTCATCAGTTTAATTATAGGAAATTACTACTATTGAAACAGTTGTGAAGTAATTGTATCTTTTGTACTGATCATTACTTGCATTCTCAAGGAACATTCACTTCCTTATATTATTTATCTCAAGTGGAACATGTGATATCTGGATCTAGTACAGACTGAATGTTTGTATCCAGTTGCTTATTCTGTTATCGTAGTATGACAGTCACATCTGGTTAAACTATTAGCATGGGGTTAAACTAATCTTTCGGTAGACTCATATCGAGGCTGAACACTTTAATGACAACATAATACAGAAAACACTGTTAACTACATAAGACATGAAATCGTAATCACTACTATTTCAGTAAGAAACTTCTTTGAACTGAATACTTTAAATATTTTCTTAGTAACTGTACGTTGCTGAAGTTTAACTGTGCATTTATGAAAACTGCGAGGAGTATTCCAAAACTCATGCGCACTAAATAATTATGTACTTTACGACTCCACAAGGTTTATTAACTTTCGTTAAGACAGAGAACTGCTTTTCAGTTCAGTAAGATGGGATACTCGGATTCATCGTAGCATTTGGGATAAGAACTGGGTTATTCCGAAAATCAGCTTTATGCAAACACAACTAGTTTATTTTTATATTTCCTCAGACATGTTTCCACACCAATGTGTCATCTCCTGTTGGTTAACTTTTATTTTCTGTAAAGTACAATATCACATTTGTAATAATTTAACTGCTGTAGGCCTAAGAAATACAATATTTGCAATTTTCTTCGTTTCGTTTGGATACTCACCTTAAAAAAATCGCTAATTGACTTGTCTTATTAAACATCGATTTTAGTGCTCATTTTCGTCGTTTTTTTGACAGCATGTCATCTGCAAACTAGCCATGAAGAAAATTATTGCGTATTTGTGGAGAGCTGTTTCGAGGTTAGAGGTTATGCACATTTCTGTACTTACATTTTCCGTCCTGTTTCGTGTCCCTGGTTGGTGTCTCAATCAGCTATTTTGGGATAAGACCCTGTTTAGGTAAATGACTAAGAACAAAATACGGTGGCTCAACACAAAGTTTACAGAACACAAAGTTTACAGAACACAAAGTTTACAGAACACAAAGTTATTAATGAAAAAGAAACCACATAACTGGATCAAGCAGCTATGCAGTTCTTTACTGATAATTAGAGATTAAGGTCAATCTCCTGTGCTATACGAAAAAGGCGGCAAAAGTATCCACGGCTCTTGCTCTGTAATAAGCTCTGAAAATCCTCTTGTTAGCGTCAGATTTTCATAGCCTGTTACAGAGCTAACCAAAGTGTGTCATGAAAAGTAAGCCGCATTACTTCCGCATCCGAGGCTGTATTGTACATTCCCGCAGTTCTTCTGGCCTGTTTCACTTCACAAGATGCGCACCCTTTGCCTGCTATCCACCGACGGACTCGTGCCATGCAGGAGCTTTGCAGTCCTACCGCCAGATCCACGTTTACTATCCCCGCCTATCCAGTTCCGTTGCGGAGATATTTCCTTCCAAGTTTTACATCGTTACAAACCTACATTCCCTATGTATGAACCAGGATTACAATTAAAGTTTTAACTTTTACATTCTATTATAGCACATTACTTTTGAAATTACATCAATAGATTAATTACAATTAAATAAATTATCAAAAATAATGAATAAAACATTCACATGGATGTTACATCAAAGAGCATTATTACACAGAAGTCACATTAAGTAAAAAAAGAAAAAGAATTTAGAAAAGACCATTATAAGGAATATCGATTACAGTGTTACATGATGTCATGGTGTACCAAGGACACCATGGTTTTGCTGCATTACTGCCAAGGATTATGTGGCCATTTTGGCTGATGAGGTCCATTCCACAGTGCAATATTTGTCCCCCAAGTGCCATGCTGTGTTCCAAGGCGAAGGCTCGCATCGTTCAGGACTAGTTTCCTGAACACGAGAAGTAATTGTCGTATCGCAGGATTGGTTTACTGAACACGAGAAGTAATTGTCGATCACAGGACTGGTTTATTGAACACGAGAAGGAATTGTAGCATCACAGGATTGGTTTCTTAACACGAGAAGTAATTGTCGTATCGCAGGATTTGTTTACAGAACACGGGAAGTAATTGTCGTATCCCAGGACTGGTTTATTGAACACGAGAAGTAATAGTCGCATCCCAAGACTGGTTTATTGAGCACGAGAAGTGATTGTTGTATCGCAGGATTGGTTTCGCAAATACGAGAAGTAATTGTCACATAGCAGGATTGGTTTACTGAACACGAAAAGTAATTGTCGTATCTCAGGACTGGATTATTGAACACGAGAAGTTATTGTGGTAGCGCAGGATTGGTTTCGTGAACTGGATAAGTAATTGTCGTATCGCAGGATTGGTTTACTGAACATGAGAAGTAATTGCCGTATCCCAGGACTGGTCTATTGATCACAAGAAGTAATAGTCGCATCCCAAACTGGTTTATGGAACAAAAAAAAAATGGTTCATATTGCTCTGAGCACTATGGGACTTAACTTCTGAGGTCATCAGTCCCCTAGAACTTAGAACTACTTAAACCTAACCAACCTAAGGACATCACACACATCCATGCCCGAGGCAGGATTCGAACCTGCGACCGTAGCGGTCACGCGGTTCCAGACTGTAGCGCCTAGAACCGCACGGCCACCGCGGCCGGCTTTATGGAACACGAGAAGTAATTGTCGCATCCCAGAAATGGTTTATTGAACACAAGAAGTAATTGTTGTATCACAGGATTGGTTTTGTGAACACGAGAAGTAATTGTTGTATTGCAGGATTGGTTTACTGAACACGAGAAGTAATTGTCGTATCCCAGGACTGGTTTATGGAACACAAGAAGTAATTGTTGTATCGCAGGATTGGTTTCGTGAAAACCAGAAGTAATTGTCCCATCGCAGGATTGGTTTACTGAACACAAGAAATAATTGTTGATCCAAGGACTGGTTTACTGAACACGAGAAGTAATTGTCGTATCCCAGGACTGGTTTATTGAACATGAGAAGGGATTGTCGTATCGCAGGGCTGGTTTATTGATCACGAGACGTAACTGTCGTATCCCAAGACTTGTTTATTCAATACGAGAAGTAATTGTTGTACACTAGGATTGGTTTCATGAGCACAAGAAGTAATTGTCGATACCAGGACTGGTTTATTCAACATGAGAAATACTTGTTTTATCCCAGGACTGGTTTATTGAACATGAGAAGTAATTGTTGTATCACAGGATTAGTTTCGTGAACACGAGAAGTTATTGTCGTATCACAGGAATGGTTTATCGAACGTGAGAAGACATTTTCGTATCCCAGGACTGGTTTATTGAACACGAGAACATGAGAAGTAATTGTTGTATCCTAGGATTGGTTTCGTGCACACGAGATGTAATTGTCGTACCGCAGGATTGGATTACTGAACACGAGAAGTATCTGTCGTATCCGAGGACTGGTTTATTGAACACGAGAAGTAATTGTCGTATCCCAGGACTACTTTATTGAACACAGGAAGTAATTGTTGTTTCGCAGGATTACTTTCGAGAACACGAGAAGTAATTGTAGTATTGCAGGATTGGTTTACTGAAAAAGAGAAGTAATTGTCGTATCCCAGGACTGGTTTATTGAACACGAGAAGTAATTGACTTATCCCAGGACTGGTTTTGTGAACACGAGAAGTAATTGTCTTATCCCAGGACTGTTTTGTGAACACGAGAAGTAATTGTCGTATCCCAGGATTGGTTTATTGAACACGAGAAGTAATTGTCGTATCCCAGGACTGGTTTATTGAACACAAGAAGTAATTGTCGTATGCCAGGACTGGTTTCATGAACACAAGAAATAATTGTCGTATCCCAGGACTGGATTTGTGAACACAAGGATGAATTTTCGCATCGCCTCTAGACACCTCAATCACCAGATCTCAATATTTTGGAGTCATTGTGGTCTACTGTGTAGAGAAGGGTGCGTGTTCACTTCCCACCTTCATCATCGTTGCTTGAAGTTGCCACTTTTTTGCAGGAAGAACAGTATAAAATATGTTTGAAAACTGTCCGCCTGCTTAGCAGAGCGGTTACGTGCTTGCTTCCACTAGGCCAGGGCTCGATTTACAGCCGGGTTGCAGATTTTCTTTGCTAGTGGACTGGCTGTTGTGTTGTCCTGATCAAAATTTCATCCTCATAAGTGGCACGCGCGTCGTCCAATGTGGCATCGACTGAAGTAAGACTCGGACTCGGGGGCCGAACTTCCCCGGATAGAGCCTCCTGGCCAGCAATGCCTTACGATCATTTCATTTTTTCTTTGATAACTATGTAGGTCTGTTTATATCCTTTCCGAGAAAACTCGAAGCTATTTCGAATATCGCCGGTTTTGCTACACCATATTAGGATGGTAATGTATTTTGTTTTAGGAGTGTCCGTATTTTTGCCCATCCCCTGTACCTTCTGTCACGCAAAAGGCATAGTCTTGTGAAGTTGGATGAATCTGTTTCGAACATCTTGTGTTTATTGGTAGAAGCTGCGTTTAGTGGCAGTTTGTTCGGATGAATTAACCCTTTACTCTTTAAGTTTAGATAATCATGGCAATTGGTAAACTTTCAGAGAAGATAATCTGTGAAGATTTAACGTAGACTGAACTTTGGGTTTGCGATCTGCCTAAGATTAATTGTCATCAATCAGATCTTAACTGTTTTGGAGTAGCCGTGAAAGTAAATACGTAGATCCTCAGATTCACAACTTTCGTAGATCGAGCACTTTATGTTTGGCGATTTAACAGCGTTGTTGTTTTTAGAGGTGAAGCTCCTTGGTTTCCCTTCGGATTTTGAAGTTTTCTTCTTAAATGTCTAAATGTTGCAGTGGTTTCGTATTGCTGGAGAATTTAAAGCATGGAAGTTGAGCCCTACTAGACTATTTACAGTGAATTAAATGTGGCTCTGTGAAAACAGGTTAGCAGCTACAGGCACAATTAGTAAAATGCAAAGACAAAGTGAAAGCTTGAGTCATATGTAAACATATGTAAAGAAATGGAAAAATGTTTGGTAATCAAAGAAACAGGGAATTACAAGTAATCATATGCTATAGTAAAATAAAGGTATGTGTTATGTTACACTAGAACCAACTATTAATGTGTGTAAATTTAGCTTAAAATCCAAAGAGCTTTGACTCTGAAGTACAGATCAATTATCAATCATGTGTTGGTACCGATATTTGAATACAGAAAGCGGTGGATTCATGAGGATCATATCACAAGTTCCTTGTATTGTGGACCTGTAGAGCCTTAACTGGGTGTGACACAATTCGCTCAGGTTCTGCAGAACACAACTGGCAGGAGGAGGGTAAAGAAGAACAATTTTCGAATTTTGTATTCTGTAACCTGTGGAAACATTGGGCAATTCATGACCTGATACCCTTAAGAGGAGGAAAACTTTTCAGTCACTTTATGTAGATTCCAATTTTTAAAAAATTTTCATACAATTTGTGAATATGTGATTTTCAATTTGAGTAATAGCTCGAATTAAAGCATACCATTACGGAGATTTTGAATCATACAGCAGACATATCTGAACGTTCTATGTTTTTTTGTTGGTTTGATATGGGGTACACAATTTCAGATTCCGGAAGAATGGTCGGAGAACGTGTGTTGCACATCTAGTCTCCCTGATGTTGCAAACCATTTGCACATTGGAGAATTTTGGTATGACAGTTTGCCTGGTTTCGTTGTCTTACCCCAGGACTGGTCTTGTGAGAGCGAGGATGAATGTTGCGTCAGAAAGCAATGACCACGCACGAACTACAAAGTACTGCACAGACAGTTTAGAAATTGTTTCGAAGCGAAGAATTTCTCAAAAATCACATCAGAATAGTCTCATGTTAGATCGAACACTTACTGTTGGGCAGAAACAAATGGTTCAAATGGCTCTGAGCACTATGCGACTTAACATCCGAGGTCATCAGTCGCCTAGAACTTAGAACTAATTAAACCTAACTAACCTAAGGACATCACATACATCCATGCCCGAGGCAGGATTCGAACCTGCGACCGTAGCGATCGCTCGGCTCCAGACTGTAGCGCCTAGAACCGCACGGCCACTCCGGCCGGCTGGGCAGAAACAGTAATGGACTGCAGTGCCGCCTGTGGCGACTGTCCATAAATATACCTGGAGCTTTGTTATTGTCAACAGCTTCGTACGGACGGACTCCAGGGAACAACATAATTATCGCTGGCAGGAATGTTGTGTTGGCGACAACGAGGGACCTTGGACTCGCCGAGCGCTCGCTGCACTGAAACTAACCCGTCCGCGCCGGTTGCGGAGAGCCGATCTGATAACACCGTTAGATCAATGCTGTTTGGAATTAGCTGGGTACAGCTGGCGCAGGAAATTAAATCTGACCAACAACAACAAACAGCGCACGTAAACATGGATGCAATTACGACGGGCAGTGTAATCTGCGCAGTATACAATGCACAGAGACTTCTTGCACCGCAATTTTGTATGAAAATAACCAAAACAGACAAATATTTATTAGTTCAAATGGCTCTGAGCACTATGAGACTTAACTTCTGAGGTCATCAGTCCCCAAGAACTTAGAACTACTTAAACCTAACTAACCTAAGGACATCACACACATCCATGCCCGAGGCAGGATTCGAACCTGCGGCCGGAGCGGTCGCGCAGTTCCAGACTGTAGCGCTTAGAACCGCTCGGCCACCCCGGCCGGCAAATATTTATTCTTTTCCACCTTCCTCGATAGTTGTTCTTTTACTTTTTTTTAAGCTGGTCTCCATTTGTCTACACTACCCCGAATATTTTCTCTTATGACTGTGAAGTGTATTGGGCTGTATTTTTTTCAAATCTTTGCTTTCATTTGGTTTCCAGCTTCCCTAGCGCTCACCAATGACGGTACAGGCAACAGAACCGGAAACATATGTCTCTTCGAAAAAATATGGCCCTATGATAAATGATGCCGTAAACCCAGACCACACAGTGACCTTTTCAGGATGAAGTGGTACTGGTTGATTTGCGTGTGGATTTTCTGTTGCCCATATTCGACAATTCTGTGTATTGACATATCCCGTCAGATGGAAGTGGGCTTCGTCTGTCCACAAAATCTTCCACGGCCAATCATTGTCCACTTCCATGCTGACAAGAAATACTAAAGCAAAGGCCTCTCTTGGTGGCAGGTCAACAGTAAGCAACTCGTGCGCATGGGTAATTTTGAGTGGATAGCAAAGAAGGACGTTTCGTAGGTCTTTTCGGACCGTGCTCACGGGTATGTGCAGTGTTCGGGCAATTCTCTGTGCATTACACGTTTGCACACCACCAACTCCTCCTGCATTGCTGTGGCCACTGCTTCCACTGACATCTAATAAATTAGTTTCCTCCCTCTACCAGATTGCAAGCCAAAATAACCCGTCTTTTCGAATTTCCGAATCATTTTTTCCAGACCTATGGCGGTCATCGGACCAACGCCTTTTTTCAAATCCTTCAGGGTCCGGAACATCTGCAGAGCGATGTGTGCACAGCAGTCATTCTTATAATGCGGCTTTACAAACAGAGAGCGATCCTGCATTGCTACAGTCATACTGGACGTCGCAGACCACCAACTTCAGTGGGTCGTGCGCATGACAGGTGTTTTCATTTACGTATTCTGACACATACAGCGCCATCTATTGATGAATTTTCATACTATTTTTTTCTTCTGCCATACATTTCCCCCATTCTCTGATAATATTCCGTTGCAAATTTGACGATATTCTGACCAGTGGTGTTATTTCTGCAGAGTTTTGAAAGTTTAACTGTAATTATAATCACCCTGTATATAATGAGCCAAATGTCAATAATCAATGCAACATATTTCTCGAGAAATTTATATCCCTTTTTGGACACTGTTGCCCCCCAAAAAAGTAGTAAATGCAACACCAAACAGTTTTCAAAGAAACCTTGGATCACTGCAGGTATTAAAGTGTCTTCAGAAAGGAAAAGAAAATTGTAGGTGGCAGCAAGAATTAGTAAAGGCCGAGAAGTAATTTTACACTATAAAAATTGTCAGAAAATAAAAAAAAATGTACATTGGAGCTGAAATTAACACTCGAGCAGTAAAATCAAATCAATATGGAATGTTGTTAGAAGGGAGACAGGAAAAGTAAGCACTGGGGTAGGTAGTTTTATTATTAACGAGAATGAGACCATCCTAATCAACAGTACACAAGTAGTTAATGTATTTAACAACCATTTCTTGAGTGTGGGTGAAAAAATTAGCGAGAATAGTTCAAAAGAAAAAGCCAAGCAGTACATGGAAGAGTCAGTTTTGAGAAATTCTAGCAGATTAGTTTTCATCTAACAACGTATTGTGAAACAAGGAAAATCATTAAATCTTTGAAAAATAAATGTTCTGTTGGAGTAGATGACATCTCCAACAAGGTATTAAAACAATGTGGAGCAGTTACAGCTCATGTTCTGAGTCACATCTGTAATGCATCACTAACTCAAGGTTTTTCCCAGACAGGAAAAAATATGCCATTGTCAGGCTTCTCTGCAAAAAAAGAGGACACCACGAATGTCAATAATTACTGCATAGTATTCTTGTTCACAGAATTTTCAAAAATTGTTGAGAAACTAATGTACTCAAGAGTGGTTAGCCATCTCAGAAGTAACGGGGTGCTTAGTAAATCACAGTTTGGATTTCAAAAATGCTGTTCCACTGAAACAGAAATATACAATTTCACTCCCCACACAATAGAGTCTTTAAATAGTAAAACGTCACCAACAGGAATTTTCTGTGACTTATCCAAAGCGTCTGATTGTGTGAACCATGACATTACGTTACAGAAATTACAATTCTATGGTATAAATGGAATAGCATGTAAATGATTTAAGTCATACCCACAGAACAGGAACCAACAAGTTTCTTTATATGGTTTAAGTGATTGAAGGAAGTTTCCCACTTCATCCCACTGGAGTGAAATTACGTTAGGTGTCCTACAGGGTTCGATCATGGGTCCCCTTCTGTTCTTGATATATGTGAATGACCTCCTTTCTTATCTGAAACAAGAAGCTAAACTGACTCTGTAAAAGGAACTCCAATAGAAAATGATACAAATAATGTCTTCGGAAAAGTTATTGATTGGTTTTCTGCGAATGGGCTTGCTCTGAATTTTGAAAAAACACAGTACATCCTATTTTCTACTGCAAGGAGTACAGTTCCTTTAATAAATATAACACATCAACAGAATCCAATAGCCAGGGTAGAGCATATTGAGTGTTTGGGTATACATATAGATGAAACTCTTAATTGGAAAATTTATATTTTGGATCTCCTAAAGCGACTAGGTTCAGCATCTTTTGCAATCAGAATAATTGCTCATTTTGAGGATATAGAAATTAGGAAGCTAACATACTTTGCAAACTTCTGCTGTTTGATGTCATATGGAATAATATTTTGGAGTAACTCAACACTTAGGCAAAAAGTATTCACTGCTCAAAAGAAAGTGGTTAGAATCATGTGTGCGGTTCATAGTCGCACATCTTGTAGGCATCTCTTTAAAAGGTTAGGAATTCTTATAACAGCCTCACAGCACATTTAATCAGTAATGAAATGCGTCTCAACAACATGGCCAGTTTAAAAACGACAGTGACATTCATGATTATAGCACCAGAAGAAAGAAAGGCTTACACTATCCTCTACTCAGTCTATCTTTAGCACAGAATGGGGTAAAATATGCTACTGTAAAGCTTTTTGATAAATTACCAGATGAAATAAAATGTCTGACAGACACCAGTAATAGCCGGCCGCTGGTGGCCGAGCGGTTCTAGGCGCTTCAGTCTGGAACCGCGCGACCGCTACGGTCGCAGGTTCGAATCCTGCCATGGGCATGGATGTGTGTGATGTCCTTAGGTTAGTTAGGTTTGTTCTAAGTTCTAGGGGACTGATGACCTGAGATGTTAAGTCCCATAGTGCTCAGAGCCATCTGAACCATTTGAACACCAGTAATAGTTTCAAATATAAATTGAAATCATATCTCCTTAACAACTCCTTCTATAACATAAATGAATTCTTGAACAGGAATAAATAAATCTACAGGTACGAGGAGTGTTTTTTTAAGTAAGTACCGTTTTGAAATTTAAAAAAGACGTTCTAAGATATCTCAATAATTTTATGTTTACATGAAAGCCTGTACCTTAATCTACTTTACTACATAATTTCCGTCAATATTGAGGCACTTGTCATAACGTTGTACCAGTTTTTGAATACCCTCCTCATAGAAGTCTGCCGCCTGACTTGTTAACCACTGCATCACCACCGTTTTGACTTTGTCATCGTGTTGAAGACGCTGACCGCCCAGGTGTTTCTTCAAGTGCAGGAACAGATGGTAGTCACTGGGCGCATGATCGGGGCTGTACGGAGATGTGATGAGATCTTTGGTCTGATTCGCCATATGCGGACGGGCACTGTCTTGCAGCAAAACGATGCCTTTGCTCAACTTCCATGGGCTGTTGCTTTGATTCTGGTGTGACGTAGGCCACCCATGTTTCATCGCCCGTAACAATTTGGCTTAAGAAATCATCACCGTCATTGTGGTACCGCTGAAGGAAAGTCAATGCACTGTCTAAACGTTTGGTTTTGTGCACATCCATCAGCATTTTCGGTACCCAACGTGCGCACAATTTTCGATAATTCAAGTGCTCGGTCACAATGCCATACAAAACGCTACGAGAAACATTACGAAAGTCATCCCGAAAGGACGAAATCGTTAAGCGTCTGTTTTCTCTCACCTTATTGTCCACTTCCTGCACCAAACTTTCATTAAAGACCGAAGGACGCCCACTCCGTTGTTCATCATGCACATTTGTGCGGCCATCTTTAAATGCTCTCACCCACTTTCTTACCATTCTATCACTCATAATGTTTTCTCACGATGAACATCGATCGCTTTTAGGCCTTTAGCACTAAGAAATCTTATAACAGGGCGTACTTCACAGTCGGCGAGACTCAAGATTATCGGAGGCATCTTAAACACTGAGTACACAACGTAAACAAGGAAGAATGAGACTGTAATGGCGTCAGTGCGTAGATTATGGTACAGGCTTTCATGTTAAAATAAAATTATTGAGATATCTTAGCACGTCTTTTTTAATTTCAAAAGGGTACTTACTTAAAAAATACGCCTCATATAATATATGCATTTTGTGCCATTTAAGAGAATGGGGTAGGTAATAAAAATTTTAAGCTTTAAAAAAATTGATTAATGTATGCTTTTCCTATGTACTTGACACTTTCCATATCATAACGGTTACCGAGAGATTGATCAGTGGAACACGTAACCAACTAACTAATTGCAATGTCTATGTTTACACAGTGTCCGTATCTTCACAATACAATGTCCTTCAGACCTGCAAACCCCTCCGTAGCGTCTCATGAAATGAGGGCATGTGACACTGTGGATGGTGACCCGCTCGTCGGAAGGGGACGTTAAGCTCAGCTGCCCGCGGGGGGGTGTAGGCAATGTGCCGGCGCCAGGATTCACCCTCTCCCTTCCTTTCACTCAAAACATAACAAACCTCAGCACTGCACTGTACGACAACTCGTCACAGTCATTCATACGATACAGATACAAACTAGACATTTCATATCAGGTAGAAGGAAGGCAACGGCAAACCACCTCCAATAGGACCTTGTCTAGGACGGCATCTGCACCTGTTACCTTACGTTCATTCCCTCAGTACAGAGAGGTCCACAAAAGTGTAGACACTCTTTGATAGTATCTTTGGAACAAAATGACATACCGTTGCAATTCACGCGGTAGGTAGTCCATTGTTTTCTCAATAGATCTTAGCACGCGTTTCCCTGCTGATGACTTTGCAACAACTAATGAAGTTAAGGTTGTTGTCCGAGCAACGCAAGGCCTTATTGAAGTGGTACTGGAAGTACGAAAACATGATGGAGGTGCAACGGCAGTGGCGTAATGTATACGGAACACAGCCACCAACACGTACAGTGTCAACAAGTCCAGCTTCCAGCGCTGCTGCGTTGCAGCATTCTACTACGCCACCTCAGAAATCTGTGAAGCAGGGTGTATCTGAAAGCGGAATAGGTCGATCAAGCCTACGACAAATTCTGAAGGCTGCAAAGTGGAAAGTGTGTATTCCAAAATCGCTGCTCGCTATGAACGAGACGCAGAGCGCATCAAATCAACCGGTCAAACAGAGTATAACGAACCACAATTACAGAGAATCTTTGATCAATAGTAGATTACTATGCTAAGCATGTTTGACGAAATTTGCGGTTCCACCATTTTTCAGCTGTGCTTCATCTAAAATCGCAGATATGAAGTACAAGAGGCGGAGCTATGGGATCAGTGTATTTTAAGGAAATAGTTATCTAAATTTCACACTTCCGAGTTTTTCTATAATACCTTGTAACATTATTTTTATTTTCGATTTTAAAAAAGTCAATTATTCTATAAATTCCATTTGCTTTAATTGTCTATAAATGGCATGTATTTCGTTCGCACTTTACAATATTTTAGTTAAGAAGTTTCTCATAACTTTTTATTATCTATTAAATCAGAAACTGTACAGTTTTCCGAAAGCAAATTCCATTTTTCAGAAGAAGGAGTCATATGAGACAAAATATAAAATATTATTTTTTTTACAAAACTCCATTTCAGAATTATGCGCAATAATACATAATTAATTTTATTATTATAAATTTTACTTATCTCAAGAGGCGAGTTACCTTTGTAACTGTTCACTCAAGCATGCACAAAATTAAGTACGAATGTTAATTTGACTAACTGCCGATTTGGAACGATCTAGAACTTCATCCTGTACTATTTCTTTTTTCATACACGCAAAAGGTAAGTCAGTCTTTGTCTCTGGCTCGTGTGGTACCGTCTTCGTTTAGATGCCGAGTTGTAACTTAGCTCTTGTGTTATGGGCAGAATGCGGACCAAGAACGACCTTTTATGTTAGAAACTCTAATTTGTACTGAAACTGCATTCGAAATGTTTTACGCATTTGTTGAGTGAGGACAGTGTTAAGCGTGAAATCTGTGTATGATCGAAAGAAGCTTCTCTTTTATGATGTGCAGAAAACTGGTGCATAAATTTCATTGTTTTACCATGTCTGGATGGCAATAAAAGAATATCTTCATTAATGTTCGGCAAACCTGGACTTTTATATCATCCCCTGGGCAAGAAGAAGTTTGGAGCCACAAATGCATTCACGAAATAACACGAGCAATTAAACTTTTTGCTCATCACATCATCCAGTTTTAGAGCTGTTTTTTAACACTGCAGTTTCTCGTACTATATAACTAATGCGTTACATAGCTATGGCCGGCCGCGGTGATCTAGCGGTTCAGGCTCTCAGTCCGGAACCGCGCGACTGCTACAGTCGCAGGTTCGAATCCTGCCTCGGGCATGGATGGGTGTGATGTCCTTAGGTTAGTTAGGTTTAAGTAGTTCTAAGTTCTAGGGGACTGATGACCACAGATGTTAAGTCCCATAGTGCTCAGAACCATCTGAACCATTTTTTTGAACATAGCTATGTGCCTATCTGAAAAAATGCAAATGATTATCGTCAAATTTCTTAACAGTGACTTGTAAATGACATATAGAGAGCAGGAGTGTTAGAGCGGGCAAAGGCAGATTAAATACAACGCAGGCCACGGTTTTATAAAATCCGAAAATGAAACTTTAGTGACTGCCCACTAGTTTCCAAGTATACTGATGATAAAATCGTATCCTAATGTTTCTTCTCACAGTTGAACTATTTGCTGTTTAAGTACGGGATTCCCTGTACGGAAAACATAGGCGAT
The DNA here is from genome assembly GCF_021461395.2 of Schistocerca americana. Lineage (NCBI taxonomy): Eukaryota > Metazoa > Arthropoda > Insecta > Orthoptera > Acrididae > Schistocerca > Schistocerca americana. The sequence goes on from NC_060123.1 coordinate 174,451,479, forward strand.
GAGGCAACGGTGATGAGTCTGAAAATTTAAAAAACAGCGTGTGTCTTGAATTTCTCCCAGCGTTGAGCACCAACACAGAGATCCAGCCGTACATCAGAGCATTATTATTTCGCCAAAACAGTAAACAGTATCCTTAGTATGAAACTTCCTGGCAGATTAAAACTGTGTGCCCGACCGAGACTCGAACTCGGGATCTTAGCCTTTCGCGGGCAAGTGCTCTACCATCTGAGCTACCGAAGCACGACTCACGCCCGGTCCCACAGCTTTACTTCTGCCAGTATCTCGTCTCCTACCTTCCAAACTTTACAGAAGCTCTCCTGCGAAACTAGCAGAACTAGCACTCCTAAAAGAAAGGATATTGCGGAGACATGGCTTAGCCACAGCCTTGGGGATGTTTCCAGAATGAGATTTTCACTCTGCAGCGGAGTGCGCGCTGATATGAAACTTCCTGGCAGATTAAAACTGTGTGCCAGACCGAGACTCGAACTCGGGACCTTTGCCTTTCGCGGGCAAGTGCTCTACCATCTGAGCTACCGAAGCACGACTCACGCCCGGTCCCACAGCTTTACTTCTGCCAGTATCTCGTCTCCTACCTTCCAAACTTTACAGAAGCTCTCCTGCGAAACTAGCAGAACTAGCACTCCTGAAAGCTTCTGTAAAGTTTGGAAGGTAGGAGACGAGATACTGGCAGAAGTAAAGCTGTGGGACCGGGCCTGAGTCGTGCTTCGGTAGCTCAGATGGTAGTGCACTTGCGCGCGAAAGGCAAAGGTCCCGAGTTCGAGTCTCGGTCGGGCACACAGTTTTAATCTGCCAGGAAGTTTCATATCAGCCCACACTCCGCTGCAGAGTGAAAATCTCATTCCAGTATCCTCAGTATGTTCAAACAAGTTCATCATAAAGTAATTAAAGTACGTAGCTTGACCAAGAAACTATGTTAAGAAACTGTATCGCGGGCAGCTGACAGCTGAACACGAGGACTCGTGACTTCAGACTCTAACTCCCGAGGTAAGTGGTATTTCATGTGCTCTTGTCGCAGACTCCGACATTTACTTGTTACAATACACCTCGCCACTTGGTGTTTATAATAGATAGTAACAATTTTCCATGATGATAATAAAACGCTCTGACAATCTAGTACTTGCGATGTGTCATCCCCCGTTAGCTGAGTGGTAAGGGTGGCGGAATGCCACGGCAAGGGTCCCGGGTTCGATTCCCGGCTGGAGCAGCAGATTTTCTCCGGTCAGGGACTGGATGTTGTGTTGTCCTTATCATCATTTCATCCCCATCTTTGACGCGCAAGTCGCCCAATGTGGCGTCGAATTCAATAAGTGCTTGCCCTCGGCGGCCGAACTTCCCCGAATGGGGGACTCCCGGCCCTCTATGCCATACGCTCATTTCCACTTGCGATGTTATACATACAACTGTTTGCACTACAATAGTCAACTAAGCGGGTTGGCCCGTGAATTTTCCATCAAACAGCGTATTGCATTCTCCAATGATTGCCTTGTGTATGCGTATATCTGTATACTAGCCCAATCCCATTAGCATAACCTACGTGCTGAAATACAAGATCAGCAGTCCCAACAGACCTAACTGCGCTTGCTGGCTGCTGATTCCCCTCTGGTATTCTCTAGTAACTGTATCCGTGTCACAGTCTCCAGCTTCTGCAGATGACTCTCTACACAGTGCGTACAAATCGCATAGCACATCACAATTTATCGGATTAGCGAAAACAAACATCAGACACTTTACAGATCTACGTTTAGGTTTCATTATTCACAAGTCGTTTTTCGTGCGTCCATACACCGACCACTACTTTCTTATGAATATACTGAAAAGTCGCAATAAACGTTTTTGTCAGTTTTTTTCGACTCAATAAAATACTTTAGCGGAGAAGGGCCGAAAGAAGAAAAGTTTCGTTGGAGGCCAGAACTGAAGGACAGACCCGTAATGGCCGGTGCGTCTTGAGCGTGAAAAGTTCTCTAGAAATAAATTTTCTTTCTTGTCAGTGACACGTACGGTGTAAAAATATATTCTTTCCGGGGATTTCAGGCAGCTGTTGCTTCCACGCTGAAAGCCTGGTGCTTTGTTAATAAGTTATACTTAAAACTTGGTACACGTCGCTAGTTATGACAATGTTCGTTAATATTGGCTCTTCTTCAGCAGGCTTAATCAGACCGTAGTGCCAAAGCCCAGTTTGTTGTGACCGTTTATCGTCAAAAGATATGATGCAAAACTTAGAACGCTGTTAAGCCTATACTGCAAAATTTGACAGTAAATTTTAAACACTGCCGACTTTTGTATCGTTATGAAAATGTATTTCAGTTAATTAATGCAGGGTTCTTCCGTATTTATTTGAATACGTGTTTCTGTTACAATTACTTCTTCTTTCTTTCTTTTCCATATCGTTTATCCCGTCTAGTAGGAGGTCTGCGTTTTCGGCATTTGGCAAATTTTGTTTTATTATTTACCTTTGTGCTCGGGTGCACCTCCCGACAGCCGGCCGGTGTGGCCGAGTGGTTCTAGGCGCTTCAGTCTGGAACCGCGCGGCCGCTACGGTCGCAGGTTCGAATCCTGCTTCGGGCATGGATGTGTGTGGTGTCCATAGGTTAGTTAGGTTTAAGTAGTTCTAAGTTATAGGGGACTGATGACCTCAGATGTTAAGTCCCATAGTGCTCAGAGCCATTTGAACCTTCCGACAACACAGTCGTCAAAGCAACCTAAGCGAAGGAAGTATTGTGCACCATCCGTCTGTAAATCGGATAAAATTTGTTCTGTGTGTTATCCCATTTTAACTCTCAAGGCTCCTCCTCTGAAATGGGTTGGGAGAGGGGCTCGTGCCGCATCGACACGAAACCACTCTTTGTGGACTAGGCAGCAGTGGGACACAACGCTCTCTTCTGATGAGACACGTATCAGTCTCCACCCTGGCAATACTGATATTAGTGTGTGGAGGCAACGAGGACAATGTTTGCGCCCTAATTGTATCCTAGAGAGCCACCCTTCAGTCCCATTTTGGGGTGCAATCACGTATGGCCGCAGGACACCCGTTGGACCGATGCATAGGAAGATGTTCGGTGTGAAGTTTCGAGACGACGTCCTTGCACGCATTGCGGCTCTGCTTGGTGAACATATTGGGGCGGGATTCACCCTGATGGGCGGCAATGCATGCTTCCATCGTCACAATCTCTTGAACACCTTTCTAGTGGAGTATCAAAATAGTCAGATTGTAAGACGTGTATATTTCTATTGTCAAACCACAATTTATGAAAGATGTTTATATTTTATTAATAGGATTAAGTAGGAGTGATTAATATTTGTCATGTTGGAAATAATTGTGGTAGCAGGGAATGTCTGCACCAAAGTATTCTTGGCAGGAGAGACCGCACTTTAGCGTTCTTAGGAAATCAGTAGTAAGCCAGATGTGAAGCGAGTCGGTAGCAGGTCTGAAGCGAGAGGTTGAGAGGAGCGGTGTGCCTGCTGACCACCAGCTATGATTTACAAGAGATTATAAACGGATGTACACAGACATCAGCTAACTACTATCATAAGAGCAACTAATATTATTGAATTATTTTTTTGAGAAACTCAAGGCTACTGTAGGTATATTTGCGCAATGCTAGTTGTGAGATTATTGTAAAAAGTAAGTCCCATTTGAAAGTTTTGTAAATTATTTCATTCAGAATATAATTAATTTTTGCGGGCAATATTGCATTACTGATTATAATCCATCCCAAAAACCATCAACGTAAAACTTTGCAAAATTTTATTGTTGTCAAGAAAAAGTTTAACTATGAATGACGTAACTTCAGTCAAATTAATTAAAGAATAACGTCATCTTTGCTATTAAAGAATAACGTCAGCTTTGGTAATAAACACAGCCACTTATTATGACAGCCCACCAGCAGCTAACAGAGTATAGTAAAACAGAGTAAGTACATTCATGTCGCAGTTCGATGTAGCAGTCAGATGGCGATCCAGTAACAGTAAAAAAGTTAAGGAACAGTTTTGTGCTATTGCAGGTAACGACTGAGGGCCACGACGACGACACATTCTATGTTTCGTCGAAATAATCAGAAAATCACTTTTAATAAGCAGCATTTAAATTTGTATGCTAAGGTTGAGAGAGAGAATAAATTTCAAAGGGAAGATTTCATTTGTTATTATTAAGCAAGAGTTAGAAATCCTAAGGGAAGGTTTCATAGGTTATTGTAGAAGGGAAGGTTGCGTAACAAAAGAGATATAGAGGAGACGGGAAGGTTTCAAGATGGAATGTCCCCGAAATCCTCCATATTTCAACTGCACTGAATATGCATGGTCTATGCTCAAAAGAGGGGTTGGCAATCGTCCAGTCCCACCAGAGACCCCGTAGAGGCCGCTGTGTGGCAATGGAGCAATATCCCACTGACTTAACTAGACAAGTTGATAAGGAGCATGTATAACCGCATTCACAGTGTCTCTGGTTGCGAGAAGGGTCAACTGGTTCTAAACAATGTGACAGTGAGAAGAAACGGTAGTGTCTGCAGTGGCATCTATTGTGAGAATTTGCTTTTGCTTGTGTTTATCAAGTGGAAATGTTCATTTTCTTGTGACTGTACCTGACAGAAGAAAACCAATTTAGTTTCCCATTACGTCGCGGATTCAAATAAAGCAATATACAACATCTGTTTAGACCTCTGCAGCTCGGATAAAATGCAACGGCAAACAGCTGCCACGCCATCGATCGAACACATTTCGAACAGCTGGGGTGTTACCCGATAAATTAGCAGCGGTAAACTGGTAGGGGTGGCGAGATATGAGCAGTCGATAAGCAACTTTGGCAGCAAACGAGCACAAACGCCTCTCTGTCGGTCTAATGTGAAGAGTTGCGTGAGTGTGATTTGTCCACTGCGTCGCTGATGTTCAATTATTGTGCACTGTGCGGATGAAATGTATGAAAATGAATACCACTTAGTCGATTTTCATATGACTAACTAGAAAAGCCTTTATAACATTATCTACCAAGCAATTAACAGTATGAAAGTAATATATCTGTTCACGATAGGCAGAAGAATACAATAAATTTGCATCGGAAGATTTTTACTACATATGATGAGTGAGAAGGGCGTTTGAAAATTTAAAAAATTTTCGAAATAATTATGGAAGATTAATAACGATCATATCTGGAGAATTAATTTTACATAACTGACAAGACCAATACAATAATTTTGCAGTTTATTAAGCAATTCTACCCAAAGAGAGGAAGTGACGGGTTTAAGATATACATCCTTAAAAAATGGTTCAAATGGCTCTGAGCACTATGGGACTCAACTGCTGAGGTCATTAGTCCCCTAGAACTTAGAACTAGTTAAACCTAACTAACCTAAAGACATCACAAACATCCATGCCCGAGGCAGGATTCGAACCTGCGACCGTAGCGGTCTTGCGGTTCCAGACTGCAGCGCCTTTAACCGCACGGCCACTTCGGCCGGCTATACATCCTTACCTGCTTATTTTTACAAAGCGGCAAGCAAAGTCTATAATCAATAATAAAATTTGTGCGAGCCGTAATTCAGTAATAGCACCTCGGCTGCAACAAATGATCTGTGGAATAACGTTGGAGCAGCATAACTCTGTACGTTTCCACAACTACAAAGAACTTTTCTCGTCCCTTTGGTTAATCCTGCGAGAGCTTAAGAAGAACCTATGATAATTGGTGAAGAGAGTAGATCACAAATACAGGAGTTAGACAAAAAAACGAAACACCGCGAGAGACGCATACTTGAACAGATTCTAACCAAGCCTATAGGGTGAGCTGTTGTATTTGACCACCAACGGCACTTGTGCAACCGCTGTCTGTAGATCTCTGATTTACATGACGCTATACTTTTATGTCGTGTCGTGTAAACCAGAGGTCTACGGACATCGGTTATTCAATATTGACTCCTATTACGACTGCACGAAAGATTGGATTCCTGCCAGTTTGCGTTGGTGAAGGAGTCTAAATACAGTGTAATGGAATACCGAAACCTGGTTGCGTTAATAAATTAAATGCAAAAGAGAAGGATGCAGGTGTTTTAATTTTCATTTCAGTGCTCTGTGTTGTTGTGAGTGCGCTATGTCGAAGCTAAGTGAATTCGAACGTGAGCAAATTGTTGTTGGTTGTATGGTGCGTGGTACCGTAACCGAGGAAGCCGAAGTGTTTTGTGTTTCGAGAGGCACCGTTTCGAAGATTTATCCCGAACGCAGTGATAGTGGAAAAAACATCATCCGCTAAGTTACAACGTTTTCAGTGACAGTGACAGTGACAGACGGTCACTGAAGTGGACTGAGACGAAACATAAGGGGACGTCAGCTGCAAAAGTGATCCCAAAAGTGAATGTCGCACTCGCGAGTCCTGTCAACATCACAACAACACGAAGCTGGAACTTGCAGGACGAGCTGCAATTTCAGAATCAATCATCAGTGATGCAAGCGTCCATAACAAGAAAATGTGGAGCGGTAACCGTAAAACCTGGACTATGGATCAATGGAAGAAATTCGTTTGTTCGGATAAGTCCTGTTTCACACTGTTTCAACTTCTGGCCGAGTTCATGTCCCAAGAGTGGCACATGGCAGGGGTTAGGTGATGATTTGGACAGCCGTATTGTGGTTTTCCATGGACCCCATGGTTACTCTGCAACGAAGGATTATGTGACCACTTTGGCTAATCGGGTCCATCTCATGGTAGAATGTTTCTTACCAAATGGTGATGCTGTGTTCTAAGACTACAGACCGATGTTAACACAGCTCGTTTCGTCCACAGCTGGTTTAGAGGGCATGTGAATGCATTGTCGCATCTCCCCTGGCTACCACATACACCAGATCTCAGTATTATTTAGCCTTTGTGGTCTACTTTAGAAAGAAGGCTGCGTGATCGCAATGTAACACCATCGTGAACTGAACTAGCCACTATTTTGCAGGGATAATGGTATAAGAGTCCGTTGGAAACAATGCAGGACGCGTACTTCCCCATTCCAAAACGTCTCGAATCTGTTGTTTCCAACGGTCTTCCTACGCCATATTGGACATGGTAATGTGTCGTGTTTTTGGTGTTTCCATATTTCTGTCAACACTCCGTATATCCATGAAGAAATGTTATGGAAGATATATCTGTAAACAGCGACCACTCCGAACCGACGTAATTAACACGACGAGGAGGATTTCAATCCACTCCTACTCCATTCGGCCGCTTAATGCTTGTGTATTATCGCGAGACTTTATGGCAGACTAGAAGGTAACACCACAGAGAGGGAAGAGGTTCAGGACACCACCGATTCAAAAAAAATGTTCGAATGTGTGTGAAAGGTCATCAGTCCCTAAGCTTACACACTACTTAACCTAAATTATCCTAAGGACAAACATACACACGCATGCCCGAAGGAGGACTCGAACCCCTGCCGGGACCAGCCGCACAGTCCATGACTGCAGCGCCCCTAGACCGCTCGGCTAATCCCGCGCGGCCCACCGTATTCCCAGTGAGATGGAAATCAACGGTTACGGAGCAGAACTAACGATTACCAGCATTGCAAAGAAACTCATTAAACACAAACAGATTATTTCCCATGACATGTAATGATCTAAAAGGAAGTATTGTCATTGTCATTCTCTGTTTCACAAAAATCTCGAGAAGTAAAGCAGCTCTTTGTTGCAATTTCCGGGTGAAGACAACCCTGTTAAGAGGGGAATAAACGGGGCTAACGTTCTACGAATGTCAAACGTTCGTATGCTATAGGGAACTGGAGGTTTCTAGAAAAAAAAATCATCATGTCACCCTTAACAGAGAGAAATCTTTGGACGTAAAAGTAGCTTCTACCTTATCCCAGGGAAGCTAACAGGACCATTACTTTTCTACGTATACAAGTACTCGGTGGTTAACGTCGTAAGTTTCATGGCTTCTTCCGCGGATGATGCTAGTGTATACAGAGACGTCGCAACACTGGAAAATTCTAGCGAAATGCAGGAAGATCTGCAGAGGATCGATGTATGGTTCAAATGGCTCTGAGCACTATGGGACTTAACATCTGAGGTCATCAGTCCCCTAGAACTTAGAACTACTTAAACCTAACTAACCTAAGGACATCACACACATCCATGCCCGAGGCAGGATTCGAACCTGCGACCGTAGCAGTCGCGCAGTTGCAGACTGAAGTGCCTAGAACCGCTCGGCCACCACGGCCGGCGGATCGATGTAGATTTAGAGGTTATTGTCAGCAGGAATTACTGAAGAGTACAGAAAGACAGCGGCGATTAATGATCTGGTCATTCTAAAACAATAATAGCGGCGTCAACGTATGTCATTGCTATCAACAGCTGAATACTCGTAGATACGCCTGAATTACTACGGGAAATGCACTGAGAGAAATTATCTACCGACGCTTGAAATGAAATCAGCTGCTAACAGTGGTCTACGGTTACACGCGATTATGGTGGGTTTATCTGAGTGAACTGTAGAACAGACACGAAACATTTGTGTGTGTGTGTGTGTGTGTGTGTGTGTGTGTGTGTGTGTGTGTGTGAAGGTGGAGTTAGTATTTGATAGTTTTAGCTGAGTGGGACACATTAGTAGAGACAATAAAGGTATTACTGGAGGATATGAATTGTGGGAAATAAATGAGAGAAGATAGGTTCTAGGATTCTGCAATACGTTTCAGTTGATTATAATAAACAAAATAACAGGAACTATTGGAAGATATGTTCTGGGCTAGAACATCGTTAGACAAGGACTTATTATCATTGTATGTAATATTTAAAACCTTGATGAGGAATCTATCCTTTAATCTTATTCGATGCAGGGTAGGCCAATAAGTACACTACTTTATATGTTGTTTCGTCTTAAACGAACCAGAATATGATAATTATCACATCTGATTCTTTCTTGCTAACAGGGGCAGATATTGGAAGCGATCTTAGAAGCATTTTGTCACCTACCTGAAACTCTTGCATTCTGGTCAACTTTCTGTCAAAATAAATCTTCCTTATGTAAGCATCTTCTTTTAGTGAAACCATGGTTTATTGGATCTTTTCCTCCTAAGATTCTTCATCTGTTGGAATGCAGGAAAGTAGAACTATCCATTCATTCGTTTCCTTTTTTCTAAGCAATATTTCAGTAGGTATGTGTAAGGTACAAGTATGAGGAAGACTATTTACTATCTGTTCAAAGGGCGTTATGTATTCAACCCACTTAATCTGTGGATTGGCGGTATAATTGCCAATGAACCGGTTAAATCCTCTGAAAATCAACGTTACTGGGTTCACTTCTGGGTGAAATTTTGAGATTAAAATAAGTTTAACTTGTTATTCACTGAGGAATGACTTCCACTTCGCACTGGTGAAGTTATAAGCATTATCCGAGAGTATATTATCACGCTTACCAATTCTTGGTATGTAGTCATTGTCTATTCTCTTCTTAATACTTGATGACAGGGACTACAATAGCTCTTTTTCTTGCATATATTCAGATATATTTTTAGTAGATATTATATAATGCTACCAAATACTTTACTCCACCTCATACTTGACGTAGGGGATCAGAGACGTCAATAGACACAATTTCACTGGTTTGAATGGCATGATTGAGGGTAATTTCATCTGGCAGCATCTCTTTAACAATTTGGCTTTTTGACAAATTATACAAGTTCTCAAAAGTTGGTGCACTCGTCGACACATGTTCAGAAAACGGCAACGAAAGCTAATCTTTTATGTACATCAAACTGTCCCCATGCATAATGAGTGGACCAAATTCAACTAGCTTGACAAATGGAAAGGCTACAAGCACACCAGGAATCGGATTACGTGTTAAATGTACAGAACAAGACATTACTATGTATTCTATAATGCTGCAATAGTTTATCGGTCGGATTCTGTAACAAGTTTGTAACTTTGCATTATCTTCTGTCGGCATCCTGCAAAGTTTCGGTACTTCTGCACATGTCCAGGTAATAACGCGTATAGCAGGGGTCCTTAGAAGCAAAACTTTGAAATTTGATATTTGTTCGATTAATCCCGAAAATTCCAGCAGCCATTGAGGAAGGTAAGATAAGGCATCTGCAACTATGCCATCCTTTCCATTAATGTGAATCATTTCAGAGCCATACTCTGACGAAGGCCAACATGCAAGGCATGCATGCAAGAATCGACAATTTAAGAGAAAGCTCAGAGCTTGATCGTCGCAAAAGGCTTCGACATGATTACCGTAAAAATAGTAATGAAATTTCCTGAAAGCCTATACTGCTGTCAAAGCATCCAGCTCAGGGGCTGAATACGTTCCTTCATATTCTGTTAACACTATTATATGAATGGTTAATTTGGCAACGGTTCCATCAGTTAGGAACAGACAAGAATTTCAACTCATACACTATGTGATCAAAAGTATTCGCACACTTGACTAAAAATGACTTACTAGTTCGTGGCGCCCTCCATCGGTAATGCTGGAATTCAGTACAGTGTTGGCCCACCCTTAGCCTTGATGACAGCTTCCACATGCGTTCAATCAGGGACTGAAAGGTTACTTGTAGAATGGCAGCCCATTCTTCGTGGACGGCTGCACTGAGGAGAGGTATCGATGTCGGTCGGTGAGGCCTGGCACGAAGTCGGCGTTCCAAAACATCCCAAAGGTGTTCTACAGGATTCAGGTCAGGACTGTGTGCAAGCCAGTCCATTACAGGGACATTATTGTCGTGCAACCACTCCGCCACAGGCCGTGCATTATGAACAGGTGCTCGATCGTGTTGAAAGATGCAATCGCCATCCCCGAATTGCTCTTCAACAGTGGGAAGCAAGAAGGAAACAACGAGGGGTGCAAGCCCGCACCATGAAAAACACGACCACATCATAACACCATCATCTCCGAATTTTACTGTTGGCGCTACACACGCTGGCAGGTGACGTTCACTAGGAATTCGCCATACCGACACCCAGCCATCGGATCTCCACATTGTGTACAGTGATTCGCCACTCCACACAACGTTTTTCCACTGTTCAATCGTCCAATGTTTACGCTCCTTACACCAAGCGACGTGTCGTTTGGCATTTACTGGCGTGATGTGTGGCTTATGAGCAGCCGATCGACCATGAAATCCAAGTTTTCTCACCTCCTGCATGACTGACATAGTACTTGCAATGGATCCTCATGCAGTTTGGAATTCCTGTGTGATGGTTTGGATAGATGTCTGCCTATTACACATTACGACCCTCTTCAACTGTCGGCGGTCTCTGTGAGTCGGCCTGTACGCTTTTGTGCAGCACGTGTCCCTTCACGTTTCCCCTTCACTATCACATCGGAAACAGTGGATCTAGGGATGTTTAGGAGTGTGGAAACCTCGCGTACACACGTATGACACAAGTGACACCCAATCACCTGACCACGTTGAAGTCCGTGAGTTCGTGAGTTCCGCGGAGCGCCCCATTCTGCTCTCTCACCATATCGAATGACTACTGAGGTCGCTGATATGGAGTACCTGGCAGTAGGTGGCAGAAAAATGCACCTAATACGAAAAACGTATGTTTTTGGGGGTGTGCGGATACTTTTGATCATATAGTGTACGTGAGCCATCTGTCGCTATACAGTAATCTTCAGACGTACTGGGCGGTGTAAGATTTTAGAAGCTACTGGAGCATGTTTAATAGTATCAATGGATACCGGGCTATTCTTTGACCAAAATTAACGTGTATTCTTCCTAAATAAACTTAAAATTGCCTCTCTGTTAATAAATGATTGGGACGATGAGCCTAAAAAACGAGGCTATTTCTACGAATGCTTTGAACTGCTTTTTGTGCTACGTGGTTGGAAATTTTTTATGGCACAAATTGATTGAGTATCTGGCAATACTACTGTCAGTGAGACTGCATGACCGAGAAGTTGATCTTGTCTATAGCAAATTTTGCTTTCTGGAGATTTGCAGTACCCCTGCCTCCAGAATTTTTTGTGATAGTCCCAAGTATATGTTGCTATAAGGAAATCACCAACATGTAAAGTTCCTTTGTCCCAGAACTGTGTCTAGGTCAATAATGAAAACTCTTGCATTTACATTTAACACAAAGGGTAATACACGAAATGGATAACTTCTCCGTGAAAATAAACGTGCAGTGTACTTGTGAGAATCTTCTGTAAGAGGAATCTGACAATATGAGGTTTCGGATCAACAACGGGGAAAAATTTCACGCTGTAAATCTTCCGTATGTGTTCGTCTAGGTTCTCTGGTCCAGTGGGAACAAGGGCAATAATTTGGTTTATCACTCTAGCTTGAAGCACAAGATGAACGTTACCACCAGGCTTAGCTACTGCCAAGAATGAACTACTATATGGTGACAATGATGATTCTATTATTTCCCATAACAACACCTTACATGTTGCTTTTGTGACTGCCTCTCTTTTGAACCACAGAATGAAATGGATGGAATGGCAGTACGTTTCGTGAGGAACTACCTCCATATGATATTCATATTCTATGATGAATCCCGTTTTTTCAGTGACTACATCTGTGTATTTTGATAATAAATCACTTAGTTCAGCAAGTTAAGGCACACAGATTCGAATACTTTCTCTTTGATATAAGCCTCTTTAGCTTTCATATCGTTGTAATGAAGCTGTTGATTTATGGTCATTGAATGAAATGAGTGACTGCCAATATGCAGCACTTTTGTTCCAATAAACTTCAGCTTTAGCTTTTGGTAGGAGTTGCCATGTTTGGTTTTTGTTTTATTGAATCTAATGTAACATCTTTCCCATCAATACACATGTAGCATTTACCACAACAGAGGTCAATTTTTAACGCCCCTCTCACGTAAAAATTGAATGTACAGGATGCAATTCAGTGTTAAACTTCGCCCTGTGTGTGATCATTACTTAACTGTTCATGTGTTATCTTTCGAAGGCGACAGTGAGGAGCAGCTCAGCATTTGCTTAACGGAGTGTGGAAAACCGCCAAAAAACTACGAGGGTGACCAGTGCACCAGCCACGGCCGTTAATCCGCTGGGCGGATTCGGTCAGCGTCGTACTCGGCTTCCTTGCTCGGATGCTAGCGTGTTTGCTACGCTATGTGAACAGCTCCGATCGGACTTCTGTGGATCAGCTGATCCACAGTGCGTCTCATACCAGAGCCATCTCTACCACGATTGAATTGGTCACTGTGCCTCCTTAATGCGACACGAGTGCCCTAATCTACGTACTGACCATAACTGAGATCAACTAGATGACCCGACAGGGCTAGCTACCTTTCACAGTCATGAAAGGCGGCTAGTAACAGTGGCCAATTCAATGACCACTGTAGGATTGACAGTTATTAGGCCTGCTGTTGTTTGCAATGTAGTTTTGCATGCTTTATTTCGAGGTGAAGGAGCTGTGGTTATGTTGGAAAGTGTTTTCCTCAAGGCCACCCAAGGTTGGTAGTAGGTTCAGTGGCTGGTGGCGACGTAGATAGCGAAATAGCCACCTTGCGAAGGGCTAAGCTCAGGAATGCTGGGCGAAGGGCGAAGAGTCTCGGTCGCGGCTTCCCCCTGCGGGTAGACCGGTGGTGTACGGACCCCAGCAATGCCACAGCTGTCACAGGTAGCCCAGAAAATGCTTTTTTCCATCAACCTTCCACAGAACACCTTTCTGGACAGAGCAGACAAGAGGGATCTGCGTTTTCGAAGTTGTGGGAAGAAGACGAAGATTCGAGTTTCTGAGGTTGTGAAGAGAGAACGAGGATAGCGATTAGACTACCGGAGAGAAGTCGTAATCAGACTGCTGGAATTGTGTGGCAGCCACAAAGCCCACCGTACACATGGGATTAGGTGCAAGAGAACTCAGGTCGATTTTTGGTTTGTTGCCGTGAGGTAAATCTGAGCAAATTTTCTAATAGCCTTGGCTCGTGAAGCGTTCGATTTGAAGACGCAGTTCCGGCCCCGGCAACGAGCAGCAGAGATTGGGGTACGTCAATCGAGTTATCGCTGTGGCGCCCATTCACCGCACTGCAGACTTCCAACGGTGCACGATAGGCATTACGCTGCTCCGGCTTGACAGGTATATTGGAAGTGAACTGCTCACCGTGTACGGCGTTCGCCCCTGCAAACAGCAGCAGTCGTACCTCGACGTCTGATCTCTGTCAGTTCAGTGAATGACAGTCAGGTTACGTTATCCAGACTCGAATCGGGAACAGTGGTGTAGGATTCCACTCATTCCCGACTATGTCAACTGCAATGTAGCAATTTTCATGTTCTTTCTAATTACGTGTTATCACGTTGACTCGTCATATTTCACTCTTGTACAAGTCTTAACAACAATAAATCTGTGTAATCACCCTCAGCATTTTCAATTTCAGAGCCTATAGCCCATTTTTAATATAATTTATGTGGGAGGTAGTTGAAGTGGAGGAGAATTACGTCTAATTCGGCTTCACCATTAGGGACAAAATACACTGAAGCGCCAAAGAAAGTGGTATAGGCATGCATATTCAAACGCAGAGATATGTTAACAGGCATAATACAGCATCGCGGTCAGCAACGCCTATGTAACACAACAAGTGCGATGATGATGATGATGATGTATGGTTTGTGGGGCACTCAACTGTGCGGTCAGTAGCGCCTGTACAAAGTCCCAATTTTTACACAGTCCATTTTTTTTTACAGACCAATCTAGTCACTGTCACAAATGATGCTGATGATGAAATGATGAGGACAACACAAACACCCAATCCCGAACAGAGAAATTCCCCAACCCGGCCGGGAATCCAACCCGGGACCACGTGATCCAGAGGCAGCAACGCTAGACACTAGACCACGAGCTGCGGACACAAGAAGTGTCTGCCGCAGTTGTTAAGATCAGTCACTGCTGTTACAATGGCAGCTTATCAAGGTTTAAGTGACTCTGAACCTGGTGTTATAGTCGGCGCCCGAGCGATGGGACACAGCATCTCTGAGGTAGCGGTGAAGTGGGGATTTTCCCATACGACCATTTCACGAGTGCGCCGTGAATATCAGGAAATCGATGAAACTTGAAATATCCGACATTGCTGGGGCCGGAAAAAGATCCTGCAAGAACGGGACAAACGACGACTGAAGAGAATCGTTCAGCGTGACATAAGTGCAATCCTTCTGCAAATTGCTCCAGATTACATTGTTGGGCCATCAACAAATGTCAGCGTGTCAATCATTCAACGAAACATCATCGACATGAGCTTTCGGAGCTGAAGGTCCACTCCTGTACCATTGATGACTGCACGACACAGAGCTTTTCGCCTCGCTTGGACCTGTCAAGACTGTTGATGACTGGATACATGTTGCCTGGTCAGACGAGTCTACTTGTAATGGTGTGGGGCGTGTGCAGTTGGAGTGATGTGGGACCCCTGATACGTCTACATACGATTCTGACAGGTGACACGTACGTAAACATTCTGTCTGATCACCCACAGAACAAGAAAAAAGAGAAACGCAACTCCCGTGTTAAAAGTGGGAAACACAGACCGACAGCAGCGCCTCAAGTGATATGGAGATGAACTAAAATATGAAAACATTGCGGGTTGCATCCCCCCCTAGTTTACTTACGTTGTAGGTCTTTATTTTACTTTTAATTCTGTTACCTTTTTTTTCTGGGCGTGCTATGTAATTATTTTGGCTGGCATCATAATAAAATAATTGAAACACAGCTTTAGCACACTGTACTACAGCAGAGAGAAACCTATTCAGTAATATTTTCAGTCTATTTTTGACGTTTGCGTCTGACAGACACAATCTGTTGTGTTGAATATCAAACTACTACAGATATATCAAAGTTATTTAAATAAACAAACGGAAACCACACTGCTTAATTCACGATAGAAGAGAATACATTTCATTTATAGGCTACGACATTATTTAATGAAAAATTAAATGTCTTCCCTTACAATTAATTGTGGACATTTTTCAGCAGGAAACCTCTTCAATTCCACGGTGAACTTTATGAATTTAAAGTAAAAATGTAAGTAGGCTGTTTATGTTTTCTCTATGTAAGTAGGCTGTTTATGTTTTCTCTATGTAAGTAGGCTGTTTATGTTTTCTCTATGTAAGTAGGCTGTTTATGTTTTCTCTATGTAAGTAGGCTGTTTATGTTTTCTCTATGTAAGTAGGCTGTTTATGTTTTCTTATTGGCAATGTTACGTAGCGCTCAATATGAAAATCACTGGCTGTGCTGTGTGCAGTCTGTGGCTGCTTTGCATTGTTGTAATACTCGCCATTGTAGTGTTAGGCAGCTGGCTGTGAACAGCGCGTAGCGTTGCGCAGTTGGAGGTGAGCCGCCAGCAGTGGTGGATGTGGGGAGAGAGATGGCGGAGATTTGTAATTTGTCATGAACTGATATATATATTATGACTTGTGATGATATCAAGGTAAATACATTGTTTGCTCTCTATTAATATCTTTCATTTGCTAACTACCCCTATCAGTAGTTAGTGCCTTCAGTAGTTTGAATCTTTTATTTAGCTGGCAGTAGTGGCGCTCGCTGTATTGCAGTACCTTGAGCAGCGAAGATTTTTGTGAGGTAAGTGATTTGTGAAAGGTATAGTTTAATGTTTGTCAGGGCCATTCTTTAGTAGGGAATTTTGAAAGTCAGATTGCGTTGCGCTAAAAATATTGTGTGTCAGGTTAAGCACAGTCTTGTATAATCGTATTAAGGGGACGTTTCATATGGCGACCCTGCCAGGATACCTCACTGGAATCTTCTGATTTTTTCTTGTAGTTTGTGTATTTAGTGTAGCTTTTGTTTATTGCTAGCGCATAATTGTAGAGAGAATTTCCTTTGTAGTTGCAGTCTTTCATTGTTGTATAGTAAAACAGTTGTGGCATGCATGTAGATTTGCACCAAGTATTTCGCAGCTGCGCTTGCAATTAACTAGATATTATTTTCAGTGCTATGTTAATGTGTTCTCTTATTTTTGATCTTCAAATTGTGTTTTTCTGTGTTGTCGTGTGAAATACTGTGACAATAATGGCGTGTGAAAAACGTAACACTAGGCTCCAAACTAAACTGAGAAATAATAGTGATGACGAGCGTAGCTTATCAGCGCCGCCGAGTAATGAATTTACTAATGTTCAAAGTAGTAATTTGGTAACTGTGCACAGGGAAATGGAGCGGGCGTCAAACAATGGCGTGGACAGTGAAACAATTAGTGAAGAGGGAAGCATTATCGATCGACCGGTCGGCAATAGCTCGCCTCAGGAAGCCGAAATGACACGACACGATCTCGCAAATACTGTAGATTCAGGTTTTGGATCCTCACCGTTTTCTCAAATAAGTCAAGACACATTTTCAGCTTGTCAAAATGTGAATGTTGCCGGTGCAAATGCACTGCCGAAAAGAGTAGAGGAACAGATTCCAGACACTAATGCATTGTTATTACAATTAATACAACAAATGGGACAGACACAGCAAAAGCTTCAAAAGTTAGACACAGTGGAACAAAATCTTAAAAAGTTAGACACAATGGAACAACACCAGAGACAAACACAGCAACAGTTAGACACAGTGGAACAAAATCTCAAAAAGTTAGACTCATTGGAACAAACTCTCGAACAAACACGTGAGGATTTAACTGCTGAGTTACATAACATTGAATCGAAATGTCAAAAAGTCTGTAATGACGTAAAAACTCAAATTTGTGAGCATTTTCAACCTATTTTTTCGCGTCATGAAAATGCATTACAGAATCACGAAGCAGCCATAAAAGAACTGCAAACTATTGTTCATGAAAATCACAACACCTTGCAAGCTAAAATTGACGCAGTTGCATCTACTGATTCGGTTACGCAACTTGCAAAAAGTCAAGAAAACTTAAAAGACACAGTAGATACGATTTCAACACAAATGGACACTCTGAAACTTGATTCAGAAAAACACACTGAGGAAATAAGTACACTATTGGATAAAGTAGCCGAACTTTCAGATCAGTTCACTAACTTATCTACAAAGGTAGATGATGATCTGAATGACACAACACCTGTAGCCTTCACTGACACAGAAGAGTGTGAACAAATTAGGAAATTCAAACAAAATCAGAATCGAATTAATACACAACACCAAAGAGAAATCCGGGAAGTACAAGATCAGCTGACACAGGTAATACAAGAATTACGTATTTCAGAGAACACTCGCGCTCCAACACGGGAAGAGGGACTTAGAAACACGGAAAAGCTGCAAAATAATAACACAGGGCATTTCGGAAGTAATGAAAGAAATTGGGAATGTGCACCGAATTTTGAGATGGAACGGCCGACACGACCTAACAATGACCGATATGCGACTCGCCGACATGATGATTTTGACTATAAGCTGTTCATTACTACACGTAAATTCAAAACATTTAAGAATTCTGGCAACGACATTCATCCACAAGCATGGCTCCATCAATTCTCTCATTGTTTTCCTCCCAACTGGTCGTTGGAACACAGATTAGAATTTATGTGTGGCTACTTAGAGAATGAACCAGCTGTAAGAATGCGATCGGTAATTCACGATTGCCACAGTGAAGGAGAGTTTTACCATGCCTTCCTCTCAGCATATTGGTCTCAAGCTACACAAGACCGTGTAAAACATAGCATCATGATGATGAAACACTTTGAACAATCTGAATTTTCCAGTCTTGTCAAATATTTTGAAGACATGTTGCATAAGAATCAATATCTATCAAACCCATACAGCCCCTCAGAACTCATCCGCATTTGCTTACTCAAATTGCCTGAACATTTACGACATATTATTTTAGCAGGACGTTGCAAAGATGACATTGAAGCATTTCAGGGTCTGTTACAAGAATTGGAAATTGACACTGACAATCGGGGAACGCGGAAACAGGAGCACAACAATTACAGGTCACATCTGTCACAATTCCACGATGAAAGAAATAATAACTGGACACGACAAGGCTATTCTCACAACACATATCGTGACCAAAACAGACACCACCCGTATGACAACCGTTGGCAGAGTAGTAATAACTACAGGGAAAGATCACCTCTCCGTGGTAATGACTATCACAGAGACAATCAGAGAAACAGACTATATGGGAACCAAAATAAATATTATCAGGGGAGACAGAATAACTTTAGACGCAACGGTCCAGCGCGCAGTTTCGATTCAGAGAGAAATTCTCCATCACATGACCGACAAACAAGAAACTATGTAAACTACCGACAAAACGACAGACCTGAATTCCATCAGAACTGGCGGGATTCAAACAGAGCAGGGCCCTCTCGAGGAGGTGAATTTGTAGAAGTTAGGTCTCCAAATCCCAATAACGACGCGCGCCAACAAAGGAACAGACAATGACTCGCACAGCAGGCAGCCGCGTGCGCCAGGTGGCTCAGAGAAAAATAACATAAGACGCTAACCTTGAGAAAAACTCCAGTATTCTTTACCGACGTATACCGCCTGACAATTGCATTCAAGTTCAAACACTGAGTACTATGAAGAGTAAAGGTTTACACCACATTTCTCATGTAAAACCATTTATTGAAAGATAATCTGCTTTTTAACTTAGTCTTTGCCATAAAACTTTTCACTTTACATTACTAGTATGCTGTGTTAGTCTTAAGAAACTGTTAACATGTAACAATGTTTGAAGTGAAATATCCAGTCAAGAACCAAGAGAACTTATTTAAACAGAAATTACGAATGCATTGTTATAATGAACAGACGACACAGTGTTGTTAGTTGTACATTCTTGCTTGTTAGTTGCACGATTACGTAACGACTATAAGGCTCACATACTTAGAACATTTACCAGTACTGCTAATGAGATTTTAATGCAACATTTTGGTTTACTTGAAAATACATTCTGGGTTTAAAGTACTTTCTGTGAGATACCAGACGACACAGTGGTTAGTTTATGTGACAGCTACACGATTTTTATCACGACGCTACTAATGAGTGACAATTTACAATGTTACTTTTGCGGTGTATCTGTTTTATATCTGCACAGTTTTCTGAATTCTTCTGGAAAGAAAAACATGTTTTAGTAGTAACTTTTGTGGTATAGCAACAATGAGACAGCTTTTTCGTGGCACAACAATACGTTACTGTACAGTACTTTCTTCATCACGCCAATAAGCATAATAACTACGATATCTATACGCAAAGCATTTCACTTTTGTTTATCATGAGGTAAGTACATTGGCTTCTGCAGAACTTAGCTTTCGGAGGAAAATAACTACGACACTTCCACAGAGATTATCTTACAACAAGATGCACATTTAGCGCTACAGGACACGCATTTCAGTGATCAATTTTATACTTAAAACATTTAATTTTAAAGATTTTTGAATTACAAAGAAAGTTTTCCGTGATACATTTCATTTCATTGCTGTAATCTGTAACACCTGAGGGTATAATTACATAAATCCTCAGGGGGGTACATGCTTACTTTGTGTACCATGTGTGTGGCAACCACAAGGAACCCTAGCTAATATGGTATTTGCTTATACAACTTTACACATCGGTACCATATTTCTCTAACACACAAATTACACAGCTATCTGATCATTTAACTGAGAGATAAACATTTTTTTTTACTATATCAGTGACAGATGTTTACGTAGTTACACCGTTGGATAACTTCACACTTATGAAACTGTATTTTGTCTGTGCATTGTAAACTGTTCATATTTTTTTGGAACCATTGTGATACTATGAGAGCTTTGAATGATGTATTTGGTAAAGGGATTATGATTTTTAAAGTACGTTTGAGGCAGATGACACTTTTGACATGAGCAGAGAATTTTTTTTAATTATTGGAGGAAGCTACGACGATTTTGAGATTTGACTGAGGTGTTATGATGTTATTTTTACGACGACGATGTGTATTATGCTGCTGAGGTATGTTTACGATTAATAGGCTGAGGCTACTATATGAGTTATTTGATTATGCTTCATATTTATAATGACGAAATATTGACGAGTGTCGATGGGTACGTATATGTGTAATAAGGTAAGGAGTAATGAATAGTGGGTAGGGACTCTTGACTTGTGAAAAAGGATGTTGGAAACCAAGAATCGTACTTTAAGAGTTATGACATGTGTGAATCATGTGTGAATGTATCACAATGCCACTGAACATTTTTTGGACACTGTTATATTTATAGGGTTTTGTTTCTACAGATTTGCAACGCTAATTCTTGACCTGTGAAATATTTTTATATGAGACTACCACGGTAGCAGAATCTCCTGTCGTAAATATTTCCGTACGAAAGTTAAGTGACCACCTGCACGTAATGCGTCGCGGGCACCCAGCTGTGTCAGACGCCTGGAGAAAAAGCCATTATTGCGAGCCCTTTTCAGCGGCACAGGTAGAACAAAAAAAAAAGGGGAGGCCATTATCCTGGGAAATATTCTTACATCTGCAAACCTGATAATGACAAGTGTCTTTCTACGAGACTTGAGAGCTACTGACTTACGAAATGCCACATAGCTATTGAATGATGTTTCTATGCTTTGGTTTGCGTAATTGCTTATTTCATTTGACATCTGTTTTCCAGCTGTGTTGCAGCATTGCTTTTATAAAATAAAATGCATTTGCTAATGTGAACACTTTCTGTCAACAGATCTATTAAATAATTATTTTATGATCCACATTCTTTAAAAAAGGAGCACTTGGAAAGGAAAGAACAATAAGAAGGAACTAGTAACTGCATTCATAATTTTCTTTTCAAGTAATTGGTAACTTTTTGGTAGAATAACTTCTTGTGGTGCACCACTTTAATTACATAGACATTAAGATGGTACATTTCCCTTATCTGCATTGTTGTTTAGTGTAATATTTTTTCTGCTTGCGCTATGTCATGTTTAGGTATAAGTTGCTGCTGTTTGCCAGGCATAGTGTTATTGAATTTGACTTTTGCTCATTTATGCTGCTAGCTTTGCCAATTTGCATTTTTTGCATTGCTGTTTGTGTTGATTTGTTATGCGATGCTGCATTGCCTCGTTCCTTAGTTTAGCATCTGAGCTCAGTAGATTTAAGTTAGCTTAAGAGGGGGTAGCCTCTAAGAGAATGAGTTGCGATGAATTGGAAGAAATGCATTGAGGAGTTATACAAAAAAAAAGTACATAAAACAGGTTTAGGTAGGATTTTCTTGGAAATAAATGTTGAGGTAAGAAATGTGTGAACATATAAATACAGAAAGCATGCTTAGATAGAATTTTTTTTGGTGGAAACAGAGGATGAAATAAGAGGAAAGATATATGAAGTTTTGGGTTGGACTGCAGTACCAAATGTTACACTGAAAACGAACCCTGTCCTTTCCTATTGGTGTTATCCCACTATGTGTTTGTGTACCCTTGTGTAGTTGTTTTCTTCCTGTCTCTGTGTAGTTTCATAGAATTTTTCCCTCTTTTAATATTAAGCTACATTCACTATGATGAGGAATACTGTTATCATCAAATATAATTGGCATTAATAATATGTTATTTACTTTGTAAAGATATTAGACATTATTCATTCTGTTTAAATGCTTATGTGTGAAGTTGATGTTTCGAAAGTTATTCTGATCTTTTATGTACGTACTCATGTCATAATTCCTGTAACACTGATGTCTATGTTAGTTCGATTCTTTTGTAAAGCCTGTACTACAAATGTTATCTGTATTGTTATGTTCTTTAATGATGTATTTTGTACCTTTGTTATTGTATTCTTCTGTTATAAAATTGTAATTGTCACCAGTTCATGACATTATTAACTTGTTAGTTACATTTCACTGCACACGTTTCTGTTGGTCATAGTATGTGGACAATATGTGAGAAGTTGGGACTGTTAGTGTTTGCACGTGTGTTAATAATTCAGCAAGGGACTGGATAACAGCATTGCTGGTTCTAAGGACATTTAAAAAAAAAAAAAAAAAAAAAAAAATTCCTGGGTGCACAAGTGGTGGTTTATGGACTTGCTATATTATCCGCAAGACTCTTCAATGGTGATTGTGCACCTGCACAGTCACAACAGATGGCTGCTGGCCATCTCTTCAAGGACTACAGTGGGTCTACATCTTTGATGATCCATCAATACCATTATTTCTACAAGGACTGCAGTGGGTCTGCACCTCTGGTGGCCCACCAATACCATACTCTCTACCAGGACTACAGTGGGTCCGCTCTGTGATGACTTACCTACCAATACTCTTCAAAACTTCGAATGACTCTGCTGTGGGTTTGCTCCATTGTGGCCCATTACCTGTCAGCATGTCAAGAGCCAGCACTGTCTTTCCGTTGGAAGGACAACACTACTTCTTCAAGACTGCATGGAAATCCACTACTTCTGTGTGCAATTTCTTTTACTAATGAGACTTTGTGAAAAAAAACCTGTGATTACCGTAATGAATGATCAGGACTGTCTTTATAAACTGTGAGAAAATTTTAGCTTTTGACCAACATTGTATCAATAAGTGTGTGCATTTGATTTCTTTGTTATTGTAATTATGAAAAATTTTATCAAATCATTATTGGCCACTGCCCAAAAAAATTTTGTAAAATTTTTTGTGGGGAGCATGGGGGCTATGTAAGTAGGCTGTTTATGTTTTCTCTATGTAAGTAGGCTGTTTATGTTTTCTCTATGTAAGTAGGCTGTTTATGTTTTCTCTATGTAAGTAGGCTGTTTATGTTTTCTCTATGTAAGTAGGCTGTTTATGTTTTCTCTATGTAAGTAGGCTGTTTATGTTTTCTTATTGGCAATGTTACGTAGCGCTCAATATGAAAATCACTGGCTGTGCTGTGTGCAGTCTGTGGCTGCTTTGCATTGTTGTAATACTCGCCATTGTAGTGTTAGGCAGCTGGCTGTGAACAGCGCGTAGCGTTGCGCAGTTGGAGGTGAGCCGCCAGCAGTGGTGGATGTGGGGAGAGAGATGGCGGAGATTTGTAATTTGTCATGAACTGATATATATATTATGACTTGTGATGATATCAAGGTAAATACATTGTTTGCTCTCTATTAATATCTTTCATTTGCTAACTACCCCTATCAGTAGTTAGTGCCTTCAGTAGTTTGAATCTTTTATTTAGCTGGCAGTAGTGGCGCTCGCTGTATTGCAGTAGCTTGAGCAGCGAAGATTTTTGTGAGGTAAGTGATTTGTGAAAGGTATAGTTTAATGTTTGTCAGGGCCATTCTTTAGTAGGGAATTTTGAAAGTCAGATTGCGTTGCGCTAAAAATATTGTGTGTCAGGTTAAGCACAGTCTTGTATAATCGTATTAAGGGGACGTTTCAAAAAATCTGTTTATAATGAAGCTGAGTAGTATGTAAATATGAGACAAATACAGAGACGACTGTAACCGAGAACCACAGACTTCAGTGCAGAGCAACACGATAGAATATTTGCCGGCCGCAGTGGCCGAGCGGTTCTAGGCGCTTCAGTCTGGAACCGCGCGACCGCTACGGTCGCAGGTTCGAATCCTGCCTCGGGCATGGATGTGTGTGATGTCCTTAGGTTAGCTAGGTTTAAGTAGTTCTAAGTCTAGGAGACTGATGACCTCAGCAGTTAAGTCCCACAGTGCTCAGAGCCATTTGAACCATTTGATAGAATATTTCAAAACAACCACCATTGGAGTTAAGACAGCTCTCATTGGTCAATTCCAGCTTTGTTTGACCCCTAGCGCCTCTAGTGGTCTGGAATGGAACTACGTGGCTTGTTGCCTCTTCGCCCATATAGCTTTCACACCCGTGTGATCACCTACATCCATTGATGTCCAGTGTGCACCCGACGGACTTGGGCAATTCCAGCAAGACAATGCGACACTCCACACGTCCAGAATTGCTATAAAGTGGCTACAGGAACACTCTTCTGAGTTTGAACACTTCCGCTGGCCACCAAACTCCCCAGACATGAACATTATTGAACACATCTGGGATGTCTTGTAACGTGCTGTTCAGAAGAGATCTCTAACCCCTCGCACTCTTACGGATTTATGGATAGCCCTGCAGGTTTCATGGTGTCAGTTCCCTCCAGCACTACTTCACATCGTGTTGCGGCGCTTCTGCGTGCTCACGGGGACTCTACCTGATGTTATGCAGGTGTACCAGTTTCTTTGGCTCTTCATTCTACTAATTAGCTGAAGTAAGATCCCCGTTGGGCGTAGTTTTACAGTGATGCTGTTGAAGGGAAGGGTGACTCTTTCACGTAGAGTGCCACCCGACAGATTGAAACAAGGAGTGGCGTCCCCCATCTTCAAAATCAACTCACATCACGGACGTTTTGTAAAGTGCGTTGGCAACCTCTGCTACAGAGGCAGGTCGTGCCGGACTGATGGGACCAATATACTCGGAACGTGTCTATCACGAGCAGCATCCGTCCTAGAAACAGCCCTGCTGAAATAATCCATGGAATCGACCTTCTGCCAAGCAAAACAGTCCTCGCTAAAAGGCCGGCGAAGAAGCTCAGTTGGCGGCGCGACTGAAATAAACAGAACAGCGTCTGGCACGGTTATTCCGAGCGCACGCAGTTATTCTGAGCAAGCTGTGCTGTTCTCGCTGCGCTGATTCGCAGACTCGTCGAGGAACAGCACGGGCGAAGAACTGCCGGCTTCTTTCGTAAAACTCTCGCCACTGTCTGTGGTTCTGAGAGGATGGTCTCTCACGTAGCGCAAGATGACAAGAAACGCCCCGCGGAAGTGCGGTGAGGATCCTGCAGTTCGCGACACCAAAATAGCACAACCGAAGAAGAACGGCATCAATAGTACAATCTGAAACTCTCCACACATTATGTTCAAGGTAATATTTAGTGTGAGTACGGGACCGTAGAGGATATATATATATCGCGCTTCACACGCGAATGGAAGGGGAACAAGCCCTAATAATGGGAGGTAAAAGGGGCCACGCACTTCAGAGTCGTTTGCACAGTACAGATGTAAACGTAGATATCTCTGTGGCACCACATGTATTTTAACTGTAATTAAGAATCGCAAGCACGCTGAACTATGATGTGCTTGCTAGTCCCACTAAAAACTATTTTAAAAAATATGCGTATGATTAAAAATCAAACCACCCTATATGTATCTATTAGCCCATAGTTTTCTTTTCTTGTCGACTGATGACGATATTAGTAAGGAAAATGAAGTTGTGCCAGACAAAAAGGCTGCCTGCCAGCACGCCATCTAGACTGAGTTCGTCTCTGTATTTCTTTGCATAGTTTCGTTTTTTTCGGGTTTTAAAGCTTTCGTAGAATTTAGTGTCATATCGCCCGTCGCAGTGTGAACCTGCTCTTCTGCAGCCAATTATTTAAATCACTTGTAGGGCTTCACTGGCAAGAGTGGCCTGCTTTCGTAGAGGATTCTCATGCGTTATTGCTGGTGGTACACTGAAGTCGGCCTTCGACAATAGGTCGAAACAAATCTGCGACAATAGACTATTGTGTCGCGTACTGGACTTATGACTTTTATGGGTGATAAACTGTAGCTGCTATCCGTTGTGAAGATACTCGTAGATGTCAGCCTTCCTTTATCTTCTAGTTTTCTCATTTCCTTTTGAAGACATTGTGCTTACAATGGGAAAAAATCGCAGCACTAAAAAGTAATTAATGTAGAGTAATAAAATTTCGGGAAACATTTGTCTAGGTGACATATTTAAACGATTAACATTGCAAGCGCGACGCAAATGTGACATGCTGGTATATTAAAAATCGGCGTAACCCGCCATAACGTTGAATGCAAGCGTGCATGCATTGTGTTGTACAGGTGGCGGATGTCAATTTGTAACATAGAGCTCTGTGTCTGTTGGACTCGGTCGGTCAATACAGGGACGGTTAATGCTGGTTGTGGATGACGCTGGAATTGGCTTCCGACGATGTTCCATGTGCGTTCGACTGGAGATAAATCTAGTTATCGAGCTGGCGAGGGCAACATGTCGACACTCTGTAGAGCTTCTACAGTTACAACAGCGATATGTGAGTGAGCGTTATCCTTTTGGAAAGCACCCCGTGGATTGCTGTTTATGAATGGCAGCACAACAGGCGACTCACCAGACTGACGTACAAACTAGGAGTCCGGTATGTGGGATAACCATGAGTGCGCTCCTGGTGTCATACGAAATCGCACTACACACCATAATCACCGGTATAGGTCCAGTGTGCCTAAACAAACTGGATGCAGGACCTCAACTGACCTCCTCCTAACCAACATCACAGCATCATTGAAACCGAGGCAGAATCAGCTTTCATCACAAAACACAACAAACCCCTGCCCTCCAATGAACTCTCGCTTGACGCCACTAAAGTCAGAAATGGCGGTGGTTTGGGGTCAGTGGAAGGCACGCTATATGGCGTCTGGCTAGGAGCTGTCCTTGAACTAACTAATATATAACAGTTCGCTGTGTCACTGTGGTGCAAACTGCTGCTCATATTGCTGCTGCAGATGCAGTTACGATGCGCCAGAGCCATACGCCGAACACGACGGTCTTCCCTCTCGGTAGTGCCACGCGGCCGTCCGCAGCCCGATCTTCTTGCAAGCGTACATTCACGTGACCATCGCTGCCAGAAACAGTCCTGCCAGGTATTTCTGCAATTTTGTGCAGCGCGGGATTAGCCGAGCTGTCTGAGGCGCTACAGTCATGGACTGTGCGGCTGGTCCAGGCGGAGGTTCGAGTCCTCCATCGGGCATGGGTGTGTGTGTTTGTCCTTAGGATAATTTAGGTTAAGTAGTGTGTAAGCTTAGGGACTGATGACCTTAGCAGTTACATCCCATAAAATTTCACACACATTTGAACAATTTTGTGGAAGGATCATCCAGCTTCTCGTGCCCTATTACACGACCTCGTTCAAGCTCAGTGAGGTGCAGATAAACGCGTCTTTGTCGTGTTAAAGGCATTCTTGACTAAACTCACCACGTCGAATCTCGAAGATAACTAACGGTCGCGACTGTTCCAACGTGTATCTGAAGCAAACCTGATTTCTACTCTCAGACGACTGGCGCAAAATTTGAATAGACCTCATCTTTCAGGAGTAGAAACACGCTTACCAACTGTCGTTTATGTAGCACAACTCCTTAGTGTTGCGATTGGTTTTCTAGGTCGGTATATGTTGCTTCCATGAATGGGCAAGGTAAAGCCTCTGATCTTTTTCGCTCTTTATTGTTATTTCAATTCACCACGAACTGGTGGACTGGCTCTTCAGCCAAAGGCTACACACATTTAAAAGATTTAAACTACATAGAAACAAAAAGAAATAAATGACGTTTTTTGAAAACACATTGTTGGACAATATTTACGACTTTTAAAACTTTGTAGTTGATTTTATATTACAATTATAATATAACCACTGATGTAAAGTTAATAATTGTTGAGGAGCGGGAGTTGGTTGAAATTTCGGCGGAAGAGGATGCACAAGGCATGAACGTGCATGGAAGGTAGATTATGGATACAGTGGTGCAACAGGGTACCTAAACTGATGGTTAGTGGGTGGGATACTGGGAGGAAGTATCGCTCTTATTCGAATATTTGTCCCTATCGCCCCTAATGGCTTCAGCCAGTTTACCCGCATGCTCTTTTTCGTACGCATTTAATTCAGCTACGTATACTGCTATTTCAGTCGCTCCAGTCCATTCCTTCACGGTTTTGTGTTTAAAACAGGTTCTACGTTATAATTTAAGACTTTTATTAAGCATATGTAGCTCGTCATCGTTAAATGTGCTTTTTGTTAATAACTTAGAGGTAAAACTGGAAACTGTCTCTTCATTGTGCATGGACTGTGCGGCTGGCCCCGGCGGAGGTTCGAGTCCTCCCTCGGGCATTGGTGTGTGTGTTTGTCAAAAATGGTTCAAATGGCTCTGAGCACTATGGGACTTAACATCTATGGTCATCAGTCCCCTAGAACTTAGAACTACTTAAACCTAACTAATCTAAGAACAGCACGCAACACCCAGTCATCACGAGGCAGAGAAATGTGTTTGTCCTTAGGATAATTTAGGTTAACTAGTGTGTAAGCTTGAGGACTGATGACCTTAGCAGTTAAGTCCCATAGGATTTCACACACATTTTAACATTTTTTTCTTCATTGTGCTCTCTCCATTCTACAATCATTTTGCTGCCGCTGCTAATTATCGAATTTCTTATCTGCCTGTTTCTTATTTTTAGGAATTCATCTCAATCTTAACCTAGTTCAGCTTTGACTTTGTCTCATGTAGCACTGTGCATGAATCTTAAGTATCAGTCTTTTTAATAAAGTCTTTTTCTTAAATAAAGGAGTTTATTCATCATTTGAATTTGCAGCTCCTTGTGTTGACCGTGTTTGCAGTTAAAATTGTAGGATGTGAGGTCCGCCATTTATGAAAAACACCGTTTTTTCTCAGTACTCAAATATGTTTCGTGTGAACATTTTTGTTAAATTATTACAAAATTATGTGGATGTTTAGTTCAAACAATAGTTCGTCTCTTTTTCTCAATACCTTTACACCTGGTGTGAATTAATTTTCCGGGTCACTTGTGTATTATTTACTAGAGGTAGCTTGTCATCTGCGACCAAACGATGTTGATGAGAAAATTTTGCTGAGAGTTAACCTATCATCTAGAATGTAATTTGATTTGTCGCGATGTTTTCGCGCCTACATTCATTTTTACTTACGTTTTCGTGTGTCAAGCCCATTTATTCTCCGCATCATGGTGAGGTGTCATGATGCACACGTAAAGGCGTTTAATTTCGGTCGCAAGACAAACTTCCTGAACTTTCATGATCATCTTCTACTTATGTTAGGTTTTGTGTTACATAGCTTCAGGCCGATGTAGTTGGGACACACTTCTCCATTACACACGCCTCATTAAAAATCAAGGTACACGCTGTTTTTGTTACGGCGTAAAGCCAAGCGCCGGCACTCCAGTCGGGAACGATAGAGCAGAGTGTGCTGCGACGTCAGCCAATTGAACGCTGACTGACCCTTCAGGACGACAACGCAACAGCAGCGGCCTCTATACGAAGAGGCCCAGTCGAAGAGAAGCTTCAGGACTAGCGACATGAATAGAAGCGTCAACTCTATTACTTCACTTGTATTAGGATTGTTTATACTGAAGAACCTTGCTTGCGACACACTTGTGTAACACAAAGTTAAATATTGTCATTGTTTATTTTGTAATAAAACCCATTAATACGATTTGTTTGACTGTTCTCTAGCTATCCGAGACTGCAGGTTTCCTAGGCACCCCATATTCGACGAGTAGGCAGGATTTAACAATTTTGTCCCTCCAGATTTTCTCTTCATTCACTCTTATTTCAAAAATATACATCGTTATGTTTCATGTGCATGTCCCTCTAGCTATAGATTTTCTGATAGTACATATACATTACTTATAGTCTAGTTTTCGAATTTTTCGTTGACAGCAGACATCAGAAATACGCCTTGAAGAACATTTATTTATCCACAAAGAACATCTCTGGAGTGACTTCTACAATCGTTGACTTTTGTTTATGACACGGATGGGTATGTCAGTTTCGTTTGGCATTGTGCTTCGTCTTGTTAAGATAATGCATAATGTATAAATCTGGTACTTTCTGCATTCGTATAATCTCGATGCAGTTAATAGATAACGTCGGTCTAGATAGAAACAGTCATGAGTAAAAACATGTGCTTTAATGGATATCGTTTTTGTAAGTATAGATTGGGTGATGACTGTCTGATGAATATATGACATTCTTCTTTCGCCTACATCTACGTCTACATACATACTCCACAAGCCACCGTACCATGTACAAACAATTAGTCATTTCCTTTCCTGTTCCACTCTCAAACAGAGCACGGGAAAAACGACTGTCTATATACCTCTGTGTGAGCCCCAGTTTCTCGTATCTTATTTTCGTGGTCCTTCCGCGAAACGTGAGACGGCGGCAGTAGAAGCGTTCTGCAGTCAGCTTGAAATGCAGATTCTTTTTTCTCAATAGTGTTCCTCGAAAACAACTCGCCTTCCTTCCAGGGATGCCCATCTGAGTTCCGAGAGCATCTGCGTAACGCTTGGGTGTTGTTGGAACCTGCCGGTAGCAAATCTAGCAACTCGCTCTGAATTGCTTCACTGTCTTCCTTTAATCCGACCTGGTATGGATCCCAAACATTCAAGCAGAGCTCAATAAAAGGTTGCACTAGCTTCCTGTATGCTGTCTTTTTCACAGATGAACCACACTTTCCCAAAACTCTCCCAATAAACCGAAATCAACCATTCGCGTTCCCTACCACAATCCTCGCGAGCTCGTTCCATTCAATATCGCTCTCAACGTTACGCCCAGTTAACTGACGTGACTGTGTCGAACCGAACACTACTAATGCTGCATCCGAACATTACAGGTTTGCTCCTACTCATCAACATTAACACTTTCAGTGCCAGCTGCGACTCATCAAACCAATTCGAAATTTTGTCTAAGTCGTCTTCCATCTTCCTACAATCACGCAGCTTCGACACCTTTCCGGACACCACAGCATCATCAGCAAACAACCGCAGATTGCTGCCCATCAAATGGCTCTGAGCACTATGGGACTTAAACATCTGAGGTCATCAGTCCCCTAGAACTCAGAACTACTTAAACCTAACTAACCTAAGGACATCACACACATCCATGCCCGAGGCAGGATTCGAACCTGCGACCGTAGCGGTCGCGCGGTTCCAGACTGATGACCTAGAACCGCTCGGCCACAGCAGCAGGCTTGCTGCCCATCGAGTCAGCCAAATCATTTATGTGTTAAGAGAAAAACAGTGGTCATATCATACTTTCCTGGGGCACTCCTGACGATACCCTTGTCTCTGATGGACAAAAAATGGTTCAAATGGCTCTGAGCACTATGGGACTTAACATCTGTGGTCATCAGACCTCTAGAACTTAGAACTACTTAAACCTAACTAACCTAAGGAAATCACACATTTCCATGCCCGAGGCCGGATTCGAACCTGCGACCGTAGCGGTCACGCGGTTCCAGACTGAAGCGCCTAGAACCGCACGGCCACACCGGCCGGCCTCTGATGGACAGTCACCGTCGAGTACAACATACTGGGTTCTATTACTTAAGAAGTCTTCGAGCCGCTCACATATCTGAGAATCTACTCTACTCCATATGCTCGTATCTTCGTTAACAGTCCACAGTGGGGCAACGTGTCAAATGCTTTCCGGAAAACTAGAAATATGGAATGTACCTGTTGCCCTTCACCCATAGCTCACAGTATATCATGTGAGAAGCGGGTAAGTTGAGGTTCGCATGAGCGATGCTTTATGAAACGGTGCTGATTCGTGAACATAAGCTTCTCGGTCACAAACAAATTTATCATTTTCGACCTAAGAATATGTTTAAGGATTTCGCAGCCAACGGATGTTAGGGATATTAGTATGTAATTTTGCGGGTCCGTTCTTTTACCTTTCCTAGGTACTGGAGTCACCTGCGCTTTTTTCCTGTCGCTTGGGATTTGCGCTGGGCGAGAGATTTGATATAACAAAAGCTAAGTTGGGGGTCAGTTCCGTAGTAAAACGGTACTCGGATTCCAATCGGTATACATTGTTCCTAATTATAGACTTTAATACCGCATTTGATGCTTCATGATGGTCTGTTGTTCGACCGTAACAGATAGTAGATATTGCGTCAAGTCATGATTTTTCGGAGTTCATTAATTCTTTCAGCTCTTTGCATTTACATCTACATCCATACTCCGCAAGCCACCTGACGGTGTGTAGTGGAGGGTACCTTGAGTGCCTCTATCGGTTCTCCCTTCTATTCCAGTCTCGTATTGTTCGTGGAAAGAAACGTTGTCGGTACGCCTCTGTGTGGGCTCTAATCTCTGTTTTTATTGTCATGGTCTCAACGGAAGTATTTTTGCTTTTAACTAAGAGAACATTTAAAAGAAGACATAAGATACACTTAAAAGAAGACTTTCCCTGGATGGACTGTTTCTTTATTTTGAGATAAATAATTTATTTCATTAGACATTTCGCTACGTTGGGCATATCAGCCTACATCACATCGTGTTGAGCTTATAGCTTGCTATGACCTACTCACACAACACGAAGTAGTGTCCGTAATATGAGTTCAGCACAAATGCAAATGTAAAATAAAAGAGTGGAACACACACATCCTGGTTATGTCGTCGCACCACCTTACATAACCCGTTAAAATCTGTCAGTACAACTACTGAGCTGGAAACACATGCGCAGTTGTCGCGTGAATTAGCAATTCGTGGCACGGTTAAATTTGCGCCATGCGCAGCTGTTTAGACAGCACTGCCCTTGCAGTTTGGTCACGTCAGAGGGCACGCGTTTCTGTGAGATGGGTAAGCACGGCGAGGTGAGAAGTGGCGTGGAGTCAGAGTGGTGGGGAGTCTGGCGACGGAAACGGAATGGGCTACGTCTACTTGGAGCCACGGTGGATGGCGCCGGGCCCAGCATAGCGCGCTGATAGATCTTGCTGA
Organism: Schistocerca americana; assembly: GCF_021461395.2. NCBI lineage: Eukaryota > Metazoa > Arthropoda > Insecta > Orthoptera > Acrididae > Schistocerca > Schistocerca americana. The sequence goes on from NC_060123.1 coordinate 174,484,843, forward strand.
AGTTTCTGCGGTGGCTTGGCCAGGGGTCGGTCCAAGTTAGGGGCCCTATATAGAGGGAGGACGCAGTGGTCGCGTTCATCATCCGAGTGGGGAGACATTGGATATCAGCCAGCGAAAGCGAATTCATCTAAGAGGTTTCAGCATGGAAGCAGCCGTCTGGAGATGAAGCATATAGCGTGGCGGAACAGCAAGCCAGCTGGATGAATTAAGGGCTGAGGCTGATTGTGGATTGCACTCAACGCAGGGCGGTGTTTGGCTTCGCCCAGCCAGAGGATACGACGTAGCTGGAAGCGAGGAGGTGCTTGCTGTAGAGCAGGGCTGCCCAAGCTTTTAGCTTACCTGGTCCACACTGGAAGGAGAAGAGTATTTTTGGGTCGCACATAAGATACGTAACACTACTAACAATAACTGCAAAAAAAAGTAAAGGAAAGAAGAGTTATGTACCAAGGGGACAAAAGCGTCGTGTTGCGGCAGTTTCCGATTCAAAATACTCAATTTGTCATAACACTGCACAGATGGAATCGTATGAATTTTTTTCCGGTCGTGTAGCAGGTGCTCACTGCACGGGTCGCACTGATATTTGCATGCGGCCCGCTGGCGGCGCGCTGGATACCCCTGTTGTAGAGCGCTTTTTACTACTACAGTTACAAGGGAATGTGTTTGTGGCATCTAGTGCTATATTGTCAGGCAAACGGTTGAGTCAGTTCTAGCCTACTTACATTGAGGTGACAGAAGTCATGCGACACGTCCTAATAACGTGTCAGACCACCATTTGTTCTGCGTACTGCAGTAACTCGACGTGGCATGGACTCAACAGGTCGTTGGAAGCCCCCTGCAGAAATAGCTGCCTCTATAGCCGTTCATAATAGCAAAACTGTTGCCCATGCAGGATGTGCGTGAGCTAGCCTCTCGATTATGTGCCGTAAATGTTCGACGGTATTCATGTCGGGCGATATGGGTGACCAAATCATTCCCTCGAAACTGTCAAGAATGTTCTTCCAACCACTCGCTAACAATTGAGGCCTGGTGATGTCGCGCATTGTCATCCATAAAAGTTCCATCGTGGTTTGGGAATATGAAGTGCATGAATGGCTGCAGATGGTCTCCAGGTAGCCGAACATTATCATTTCCAGAGTACCCATTCCATTCCATGTAAACACGGCCCACATCATTTTGGAGCCACCACCAGCTTACACAGCGCCTTGGTGACAACTTGGGTCCATGGCTTCGTGGGGTCTGCACCACACTCGAACCCTACCATCAGCTCTTATCAACTGAAATCGGGAATCATCTGAGCAATTCATGGTTTTTCAGCCGTCTAGGGTCCAAGCGATATGGTCACGAACCCAGGAGAAGCACTGCAGCCGGCCGCTGTGACCGAGCGGTTCTAGGCGCTTGTCTGGAACCGCGCTGCTGCTGCGGTCGCAGGTTCGAATCCTGCCTCGGACATGGATATCTGTGATGTCCTTAGGTTAGTAAGGATTAAGTAGTTTAAGTCTAGGGGACTCATGACGTCAGATGTTAAGTCAAATAGTGCTTAGAGCCACTTGACCATTTTTGAAGCGCTCAGGGGATGTCGCGCTGTTAGCAAAGGCTCTTGCGTCGTCGTCTGCTGCCACAGCCCATTAAAGCCAAATATCGCAGCACTGTCCTAAAAGATATGCTCATCGTACGTTCCACATTGGTCCCTGCGGGTGTTTCACGAATTCTTGCTTGTCTGTTAGCGCTGACAACTCTACGCGAACGTCGCTGCTCTTGGGTCAAGTCAAGGCCGTCGGCTACTGCGTTGTCCATGGTGAAAGACAATGCTTGAAGTTTAAATACTACTGCCATCTGTGTATTTCCCTATCGATACCCCACGACTTTTATCACCTCAGTGTAAGTCACCAAGAGATTACGTTTGTGAAACACAAAGAGGTTGCTGCGATGCCTGGAATTGGCAGTGGAGAGTTCTAATTGATTGAATTGATCTCAGGACGATTTTTTTCTGGTTTTTCTTCGGCTCAGTTGCTACAGGTTCACATATGAAGGGCTTATTTCAATAGTGTTACAGGTCCATTTTTGTTCATTTTGAGATATTTTGAGTCCCAAAGTTAAATGAGCGCTGAAAAATCTGCAGTTGAGATACCAGAAATGTTCAAACATATGGCTTCTTGCTAGAGTTGAACCTTTCTTTCTGTTTGTTTGTCTCATTAATTTCAGAAGCATTATAGGCAGAAAAGTGGAGGTAATGGACTTGTACCACTACTGAAATAAGCCCTTCGTATGGTTGGTGCCGTACTGTTGATGGTGTCTATTTGTGTTGTGTCTCTTATGTTTACTTGAGGTGTCAACCTTGGTTAGGTGCATTTTTATTAGGAACTGGACTGAGGTCCGTTACTGGGTATCCTCGTGGTCTTCTATGTGTGTGTTGTCACTTCGACATATTAATTTGTGACCCCTCTATTGTAAAACGGATTAATTCCAGCAAGTATTTCAAAGTGTATTACGTTATTGTATTAGGGCTCTAGTCTTACTTCATGAACTGAGCGGTCTCTCCTTGTTTCTCCCTCCTCCTGCATGCGGTCTGAGACGTTATACTGTTTAATAAATCTGATTAACATATTGTTAGAAATTTCCACCTAAATAACACCAGCCGCTTTACTTTCTCACCATCTGCTGCGCGACAGCGTGATCAGTGTCTCCTAAATGTATAGTAATCTTTTTAATGTCCCAAAGCCTTACAACGTTAACCAAAATTATCAACAGTACAAATCAAAATGTAGCTACATGGGACTTACGCGAAGAAAAGTTGGAAGAACTGAAGTCGGCCCTGAAATAGTATCAGTTCATGTTTGCTCAAGTGTCACAAACCATGTGATGCACACTTTGTCGCAGATTCAGTTCTTAGGCTTAAGTTTTCTGCTTATTCCAGTCATGACGCAGTTTCACTTGAACTGCGCCTAAACACGCAAAGTCTTTTACTGAATCTTATATCAATAAGGAATGTCTCACGTAAACTGCAAAGTGTATTTACCCATAATATGAGATGGCTTTGTAAGTGATCGTGTCTCTATACGGAAAAAGATGACCGATTTAGCGGAACACTCAAGCATTCATATCGAAGCAAAATACAAAAGTTTCGATGGTTTTGTATATTGATTACGACGAGAGAACAGACATCGTGGACTTAGCCCAGTTAGCTGTGACCACTCGTACTTCCAACACAGATTTCAATATTATTGAGGAATTATTGAAATTATCACAGCATAAGACACATTTGACTCTGTTTTTGACGTATGCAAAAATACAATCTATCTCTCTCAAAATTAACTGCCGTAACTATGCATGTAACTACACTCATGCTCATAAATTAAGGATAATGCTGATACATGGTGAAACAACGCTCTGGTGGGCGGTTTGCGGGTTTAAATCACCTCGGGGTATGACCATGCGGCGCATTTGACCTGCGGACGTCGCACGGTGGCGCTGGAGCAGTCCACATACGCAGAGGTGTGTTGGTGAATGTCAGAGTACGGTGCAGCGAGTAAGTGTGCAGACTTTTCAGACGTGCTAATGGTGACTGTGTGTTGAAAATGGCTCAAAGAACACATATTGATGACGTTATGAGGGGTAGAATACTAGGGCGACTGGAGGCTGGTCAAACACAGCAGGTCATAGCACGGGCCCTCCGTGTGCCACAAAGTGTGATCTCAAGATTATGGCAACGATTCCAGCAGACAGGAAACGTGTCCAGGCGCTGCAGTACGGGACGTCCACAGTGCACAACACCACAAGAAGACCGATATCTCACCATCAATGCCCGCAGACGGCCACGGAGTACTGCAGGTAGCCTTGTTCGGGACCTTAGTCCAGCCACTGAACAGTTGTCTCGAGACACACAGTCTACAGACGACTGAATAGACATGGTTTATTCGCCCGGAGACCTGCAAGGTGCATTCCACTGGCCCGTGGTCACAGGAGAGCCCGTAAAGCCTGGTGTCAAGAACACAGTACATGGTCATTGGAGCAGTGGTCCCAGGTTATGTTCACGGACGAGTCCAGGTATAATCTAAACAATGATCCTCCCCGGGTTTTCATCTGGCGTGAACCAGGAACCAGACACCAGTCCCTTAATGTTCTTGAAAGGGACCTGTATGGAGGTCGTGGTTTGATGGTGTGGGATGGGATTATGATTGGTGCACGTACACCCCTGCATGTTTTTGACAGAGGAACTGTAACAGGTCAGGTGTATCGGGACGTCATTTTGCACCAGTATGTCCGAATTTTCAGGGGTGCAGTGAGTCCCACCTTCCTCCTGATGGATAATAACGCACGGCCCCACCGAGATGCCATCGTGGAGGAGTACCTTGAAACAGAGGATATCAGGCGAATGGAGTGGCCTGCCTGTTCTCTAGACCTAAACCCCATCGAGCACGTCTGGAATGCTCTCGGTCGACGTATCGCTGCACGTCTTCAAACCCCTACGACACTTCAGGAGCTCCGACAGGCACTGGTGCAAGAATTGGAGGCTATACCGCAGCAGCTGCTCGACCACCTGAACCAGAGTATGCCAACCAGTTGTGCGGCCTGTGTACGTGTGAATGCTGATCGTATCCCATATCGATGTTGGGGTACATGCGCAGGAAACAGTGGCGTTTTGTAGCACATTTGTTTCGGGACGGTTTTCTCAACATATCACCAATACCGTGGACTTACTGATCTGTGTCGCGTGTGCGCCTATGCTATTAGCGTCAGTTTTGTGTAGTGCCACCACATTCTGTAATTATCCTTAATTTTTGAACACGAGTGTATTTCTACAACTCGAAAAATTGTAGTAAGAAGAACAATAACATCAGAAACACGGACCAAATGAAAGAGTTCCAAGATAAAGTTATAGTAGAAAGAAGTATTACGTGATAATGTAATAACCACGGAACTTATACTGAGATCTCTCAAAAATAATTAATTTAATTGTATCTCGAGGATTAAATCAGCGACAGTTCTCTGCTTTTTGTAAGTGAATCAAATAGAGAATATTTACTGCACCAAGCAAAGTCGGTTATAGTTCTTCTGGATTCTTACACAGTTCGAAGGTTTAGAGGAAAATATCTCAGTTCTTAATTAGGTAAAATGAGGACACAAGCCTGTTTCTGACGCCATGTAGACGGAAAACTTATCTTTCATAGTTGATAAAGGGAAATCTGTTGTCCAATTCAATGTCAAATTTACAACTGTAAGGAAAATATTATGTGATTATGAATATATGTGAGCAAGTTAAGGCATAAAAAAGGCAAATTAATACTTTGCGAAAAGTAGCTGAAGAATTAAGAAGTGACGTACTCTGTTACATGCAACACAAATAAATCCAGTTCAAGTGAAACTGCGTCGTTTTCGAAATAAACAGGAACTTTGTAAGCCTGAGAACTGAATTTGTAACAAACTGTGCAGATTTTAAAATTTGGAAGACACTTAACCGTTGTTTCCTCCAAATTTTTCAATAATTTTGATCAGTATCTAATCGAAAAGAAATGGAGGTAAATGAGATCCAGTGCGATTTTTACGTGGATTTTACAAATATTTACCTGTCAGGTTTGAACATACCAGAAAAAGCCGCGCGGGGTAGGCGCGCGGTCTGGGGCGTCTTGAAACGGTTCGCGTGGCTCCCTCCGTCGGAGGTTTGAGTCCTCCCTCGGGCATGGGTGTGTGTGTGTGTGTTGTCCTTAGCGTACGTTAGTTTAAGTTAGAGTAAGTAGTGTGTAAGGCTAGAGACCGATGACCTCCGCAAAAAATCAAATGGCTCTGAGCACTATGGGACTCAACTTCTAAGGTCATCAGTCCCCTAGAACTTAGAACTACTTAAACCTAACTAACCTAAGGACATCACACACATCCAAGCCCGAGGCAGGATTCGAAGCTGCCTAGATAACCTCAGCAGTTTGGTCCCATAAAACTTACCACAAATATCCAAATACCAGAAAATACGGATAAGAAAAAATGTATACATGTAATTATATTCTTATTTTAACTTGCTGGTCACGGAGCCCGTTATTTACAATCACAAAGAAAAATAAATCATGCGCCAAATTCAGAGTTACTGATATTCATACTCTCTCACTTTTGGAAGTAACCGCTGCAAATAAAATTAGCTGTAAATTAGAAAAGGTAGTATTAGAAAAATGTCAAAATTGGGGAAGAAAACGATAATTTCATTACTGTACATCTGCTATTCTCTACTGGATATTCAAAAATTTCATCCACACAATCCCGAAGGTATTAAGGACAGATAAACGCGAGAACTATCGGACAATCAGCTTGCTAACAAGAAGATAAACAGAAGAATAGAAAAGAAAACAGCCTTTGTTAGACAACGATCACTTTCGCTTTAGAAGGACAAAGGCATCAGAAAGACATTTCTGGCGTTGCGTTTGATAATGGAAGCACGGCTTGAGGAAAACCACATCAAGTTCAGAGAACCTGTAGGCCTATAAAAAGCGTTCGACGATGTGAAATGAAGAAAATTGTCCGAAATTCTCTGGAAAATAGGTGTAAGCTAAGAGAGACGGGTAACACACAAATCTGTAGAAGAACCATGAGGAAAAAATGGGAACTGAAGAACAAACATGAAGTGCTAGGGTTAGAAAAAGTAAGGACAGGGATGTAGTTTTCTGCCGCTACTGTTCAACCCTCACATCTAAGAAGCAATGGCGGAAATAAAAGAATGGCTCAGGAGTGGGATCAAATTCAGTGTTAAAGGATGTGTGAATGCCAAGATTGGCTTATGGCATTGCTATTCCCTGTGGAAGTGAGGGTGATTTGCAAGACCTATTGAATGGAATGAGCAAACGCTATGGACTGAGTAAACCGAAGAAAAATGAATGTCATAAGAAATACCATAAATAAGTTACCCTTCTGAACTTAATATCAAAGTTTGTGTCCTCAGAGTCTTTCGCGACGGCAGAGTGGATTAAAATCTTCTCGGCTTTCATGCCGCGAGGCCACAAAGTAGACGAACCACAGAAATTCTACTGTCTTGGAAGCAAAATAGCACCTAAAGAACGAAGCAAAGAGGACATCTCGGTAGATATAAGACCAGACAATCACCGGCAAAGAAGGCATTGTTCGCTCAAATAACTCTGTGTAGGACTTAATTTGAGGAAGAGAATGTACATTCTGTACCACAGGGCGCAGCGAGGCGAAGTCTGATTAATTAAAGTGCAGAATGACAACTCAAACACTTATTAATTAAACACCAACAGTTTGTTGATAAAACCTTGAAGAAACAAAACATATGCCAAGGTATAGAGCAAAAAAATTTACATAAATACAATAATACAATGAGTAGCAGTGGCAGCTGCTTAGACAGGAGGTGACTCAGTTACAGGTTGCACAAGAACATGACACTGGCCATCTGAAAAATAAACGACATTAACATCGGCCAAGACAGAAGATTACAATTTTTATCGAAATAACTTGCACCTGTGGCTGTTTATTTCCTTCTAACCCCACCCCAGATACCGAAATGATAACTCAGACCCAACTCGTAGTTAAACTTTTCAGAATACTTTAACAAATCCACGAACCATAATCCATAAAATAATTATTATGTACAGGACAACATGCATCAAAACAAAACTAACACAGATCAAGGTTCAACATATAACAAGAGTATCAATAAAATTACTTAAAACAACGCCTCATTAGGTTGCTATCACGAGGAGTCCCACCTACATTCTAAAAACCCCAAGACAAATCGGTAGATATAAGACCAAACTAAAAAACACAACTAGGTACTTCTTAAAAAATAATGCATTAAAATTATACGTCACACTCCCTGGTCACCACTGTGGTCCACAATATTAAACCAATTTAATACAGCAAGAACCAAGTTAAAACTTATGTCAAGATAACACTTTTTACAAATGGGCCGTAAACTAACGCCCTACGTCCGCATTCATTATCACAAGCCCAAACGTCTGGCTAGTTACGTCAGTAGCGGCCACTACCAAACGGGAAGTGCTGCTTGCGAGTGTACCGCATCTCCTGAGGTGGTCATGAACTTGAAGTGTGTAAATGCAATGTATCGATAGTTATTGTATGAGTAGCTGGCTAAGCATGCCAGCGAGTAAACAAATGCATTATATAGCAATGTCAAAAAAAAAATGGCTCTGAGCACTATGGGACTTAACATCTATGGTCATCAGTCCCCTAGAACTTAGAACTACTTAAACCTAACTAACCTAAGGACAGCACACAACACCCAGCCATCACGAGGCAGAGAAAATCCCTGACCCCGCCGGGAATCGAACCCGGGAACCCGGGCGTGGGAAGCGAGAACGCTACCGCACGACCACGAGATGCGGGCTATAGCAATGTCCATGGACATTAGAGATTCTGTGTCTGAACTCTCTATTCTTTGGTCGTCTTCTTCTGTTATTGGACTTGAAGAGAACAGAGCGATTGTCTGAAGTTCATCTTGCTGTAATAGTCTATGTAAGTTGAAAACGAAGAAAAACTATAGTTGTTCATAACTTAAAATTTGTGTACGGTATTCACTAACGTATATTTTTCAACCTTTCTTGTCCTGAGTAGACGTGGCCTTAACGGAATATTGATCATTGTTAAGTGCCGTACTAGAAAATAATTAGTAATTTTCATTCAGCTCATCTTCGAGACGTGCCGCCGGTTGGGACACTAAACTTTCTTTCAGATTCTACGAGCTATGTGGCCGCTACGAAGAATTTAATATATTTCACTTTCAGATTTTCTCAAGGTTGCGAGATAATATCCTAGGCAGTAAGGCCTGGTCACAGGATTCTAGTTCTAGTATAAGATTTCATCTGCAAAAGTTCAGGCTTGTTATCTTATATTGGTATTCGAGACGAAATCACGATCTTGAGTTATGGGTTGCATGCCTTCACATTGAACTGACATACGAAATATTATCGGGTGCTGTAAGTGCATGAGTTTTAACTATAATTTGAATATACGTACAGTGGGGAATATCTGTGATGATTTATTTATAATCCCGTAAGCACCCTGTGTACTGAGCTAGTTTGCTGATTGCTGATCCGCGTCAGGCTAAATTAAAAATACTTTACACTGTTGATAGTATTATAAGTTATTTCTCTTTCGTTTTGACGTCACTTTATTAAAAGATATCAAAGCAGATACAATAAATTTAAAATTTTATTAAATTACATTACACGAGCTCTGAGCAAATTTCCCTATATGAGCAAAGCCACAAGAATTCGAAAATGAAACCTCGAAACAGCCAGTATGAAATCCAGTCTCGTAAAGGGAATACACCCAAACACAACCCTGAGTAAACAAGTCACTTTAGGTAACAGAAGAAATGCACCACCTATGTTTCATATTCCTGGGAACGCCACGTATCCATTCAAAGATTTTCCCATTGTGGGAAGTTTAGCTGTACTGGTGAAATACTCCACGGTATCTTAGACAATAAGCAGTTCGTAAAGTGCTGTTCTTTTTTTGGAAATTTGTGGTAAGTTCCTATGGGACCAAACTGCTGAGGTCATCGGTCTCATGTAATTTAAACTAATTTACGCTAAGGACAACACACACACACACACACACACACACACACACACACACACACACACACCCACACACACCCATGCCCGAGGGAGGAGTCGAACCTCCGACGGGAGGCGCCGCGCGAAACATGGTAAGATGCTCCAGACCACGCGGCTGGTGTGCTTCAATACGGGTTGCGCTGCAGATGCAACCTTACAGCGTGCTGCAGTTCACGAGGCCAAGAATCAGACGACCACCACGACGCACTACCCTAATTCAGCCAGCTGACCGTAGCTTGCAGTTTGCAAGTACTCCGGTATCTTTCCGGTCAAAGGCTCACAACTCTGTTCGAAACTTTTTATCACTGACACCCGCTCCCCCCTCCCTACACAAATGAGGAAAGAATAACATATTTATTGCTACTCTCATTTTCGTACTTCATGTAGTGAAAAGTGCAGTCCTAAAGCATCGAGTGCACACCGACCAGCGCAGCGCCGGAAAACGGCATCATGAAGGCGCTGACCGGCGCGCCTGTGGAAAGAGCAGGCAGCGCCACACCTCCAAGAAGACAAGAGTTCAGCGCCCCCCTGTCAGCGCTGATTTAACCAGCCCCCATGGGTGATTGGCCCCTGTGTGGTCGCAGATTTCGGGGTCATCGGCACTGACAAAGGAAGCTCCCCATCACACCGACCTCAGGTTTAGTGGTGAGAGGGTTCAGTGGACAGCCCATCAAACCCTGATCAAGCATGAAAACAGGAAGAAGGTGTACATTAGGGTTGTCATAATCCAAGGACGAAAAGCAAGGACAAAATTCGGTGATTGTAAATATGTGGTTGAATCGCGGACCGATATGTTGTGCAAGTGACCATTGGTTTGCATTTCAGTTGAATCTTCATCATTGCTTTACCGTGGTAATTACGAAGATGTGGTTGAAACCTGGAATCACACAATGTCCTTTCACTTTTCTCCACGTCAGCCAAATCTTCGTAATTACCATAATTCAAGCAGTAATTCTGTCAGCAAAGAAGGAAAATGAGGAAAGAAAAACAAATTTATTGCTACCCTACTGCGAGTCGATTTTCCTGGGCTGCGAACAAATGCTTGCTGGATGCGTGCTACATTTTCATCACTCGTTCTCGGCCGTCCAGAACTTTTCCCTTTGCACAAACACCCATTCTCTGTAAGCTGTTTATACCAACGTTTAATACACCACCTATCAGGAGGTTTAACACCATACTTCGTTCGAAATGCACGCTGAACAACTGTCGTCGATTCACTTCTGCCGTACTCAATAACACAAAAAGCTTTCTGTTGAGCGGTCGCCATCTTGGCATCAACTGACGCTGACGCCTAGTCAACAGCGCCTCAAGCGAACAAATGTACAACTAAATGAAACTTTATAGCTCCCTTAATTCGCCGGGTTTTCATCTGGCGTGAACCAGGAACAACTTTTTAATTAAAGCACTGAACACAAATTATTAACATGTACACAATCATGCTACTACAATTGATATATACCTTCACTTTATGCTTTAAACCAATCATATTTCTCTGAGCCCTGGACAGAAGAAAGAAACGCGGTCCGATTCTGAATCAGTCTATGACAATCTGTGCAATTTGTGTTTTTCATGTTATATTGCATTTGAAGCATTGCATTGACTGATGTTAAAGCTAGCCTGTTTCTTTCTTTTGTCCATTGTGCATTCACTAGGGAAAACACTCTCTCCATATTGGCATTATGCACTGGAATGGAGAAATAGTACTGCACAATAGCAAGCAGTTCTTTTTCCCACTTTTTTCCACTTTCCAGTTAGCCACTTTTTTTCGTGGGCATTTTCCTCTTCGTCCAGGACACCCGTCTTCGAGCATAAAATCGCGGACAGTCTGCGAAATCCGCGACGTATGGCAACCCTAGGTGTACTGAACTGTGAAGAAAAAGCAAAATAGAAACAGTGAACGGTCGAAGGACAAGCAGTGCAATACAGAACGACCCTGCTCTGCAATGGCGTCGCGATTTGCTTGTCACGGTGTTCGGCTGCCAAGAGGGCGAGCCCTGTTCGATCCTCCCTGGTGGCAATTTTTTTTTTTTTTTTTTAAATCGCTGTTCGCTGTATTCAGATTTGTGTTTGTGTCGTGGTGTAACGTCTGTTTCCAACAGCGAAGTGTAGGGAAGGTACCTCTAACGACAGTTGATTCTGCACAACTTCTCTGTTCGTAGCCGAAAGGAAGTGACTTTCGAATGGGAACCGCGAACGTTTGATGACAAGGCGACAAGTCAACCGAATCCTCCACCGAAAAAGACGTCTGGTGTGTCATACACGGCATTAGTGAGAGTGCGTGTGTCATATGATAGGAATCTCTTATCGCCGCACCTAATTTGTACGACCGGTAAGTGAGTGAGATATGCCTCCTTGCCCGATTTAGGTGTTCGTATGAATGTGAACGTGATCACTCACAGGGGAATGATGAAAAAACGGTAATGTCACGTAAGCTGCAACAAATGAACGCAACAGTTTCACAATCACACAATTTCTCTGTGCTCAGTCAAAACATACATTTTTAACGATTTTGAAGTCGCGTTCTGTTTTGAAAGTTTGGACTCTTGAATTCCTTTGTTGTAACACAGTTCACAACCGTTTGTTTGTTGTTTTCATTTCTGTCAGACGTCTATATGACAGCTTGCCTGCTCTCACTATTCACACTATTTACCACGTTTACTCGCGACAGTAACGTATGCTTACTAGCCTGACCTACGCAGCTCCTGGTCTTGCGGTAGCGTTCTCGTTTTCCGCGCACGGGGTCTCGCGTTCGATTCCCGGCGGGTCAGGGATTTTCTCTGCCTCGAGGTGACTGGGTGTTGTATGTCCTTCATCGTCATTTCATTATCATCGACTCGCAAGTCGCCGAAGTGGCGTCAACTAAAAAGGACTTGCAATACGGCGGCCGAACTCCCCGGATGGGGCCTCCCGATCATTTCGTTTACCACCATGACTTCTATTCTATCAGTATAGAAAGACAACTGCCAGGACTACAGAGAGACAACAAACATTTCGCCGGCCGTGGTGGCCGTGCGGTTCTAGGCGCGTCAGTCCGGAACCGCGTGACTGCTACGGTCGCAGGTTCGAATCCTGCCTCGGGCATGGGTGTATGTGATGTGCTTAGGTTAGTCAGATTTAAGTAGTTCTAAGTTCTACGGGACTGATGACCTCAGATGTTAAGTCCCATAGTGCTCAGAGCCATTTGAACCATTTTTGAACAAACATTTCAGTCAACAGACGGACAGAACAGTTCATAATGTTGTGAAAAAAGAAAGATTGACACAAGAGAGTTCTCGTCGCAGCTCATCCGTTTCATAGTCCAACACCGTGATCACTTAACCAGGACGTCGCAGCTATTTACCTACGCTCAATATCACGCTTGTTGAGCTTGGACCGTTCGCTGTTACTATTTCGCCGTTTTTCCACAGTTCAGTACACATTCTTCCTGTGTTCATGTTTGGTCTGTGTTCAGATTTTGACGGGCTATCTACTGGGCCATCTTACCACTAAATCTCAAAAGGCTGCGATGGGGAGTTTGCTTTGTGAGTAATAGGAGCCCGATACTTAGCCTGCGTTCTGCGAATACTCATAGACAGTAAAGTACTTGTATGTAGGAGGCACATGAAGCACAAGAATCAAATTATGTTCTTTTTATTTAAGAAATAAAGTGTCCAATTAATCTTCAACTGAAACTTCCTGACAGATTAAAACTGTGTGCGGACCGACTCTCGAACTCGGGACCTTTGCCTTTTGTGGACAAGTCCTCTACCAACTGAACTACCCAAGCACGACTCACGACCCGTCCTCACAGCTTCTGCCAATACCTCGTCTCCTACCTTCCAAACTCCACAGAAGCTCTTCTGAGAACCTTGCAGAACTAGCACTCCCGGAAGAAAGGATATCAGCCCACACTCCACTGTACAGTCAAAATCTCATTCTGGAAACATCGCCCAGGCTGTGGCTAAACCATGTCTCCGCAATATCCTTTCTTCCAGGAGTGATAGTTCTGCAAGGTTCGCAGGAGAGATTCTGTAAAGTTTGGAAGGTAGGAGACGAGATACTGGCAGAAGCAAAGCTGTGAGGACCGGGCGTGAGTCGTGCTTCGGTAGCTCAGATGGTAGAGCACTTGCCCGCGAAAGGCAAAGGTCCCAAGTTCGAGTCTCGGTCGGGCACACAGTTTTAATCTGCCAGGAAGTTTCAGTATCAACATAAGCTGACGGAAAAAAATCGCAAAACCAAGAAGGAACTGTGCGAAATAAATGAAAGTTGGTAGGCGTGTTTCTTCATCTGAAAGATGCCGTTTATTCAGATTTCGCGCCAGTCACATAAGAGTGGCGCTAGTAGTGAGACCATGAGGATCAGGTTTGCTTTAAATGCACGCTGTAACGGTCGTAGGCATTCGTTACCTTTGAGATTGGAGCAGATGTTAGCCAAGAATACCTTTAAGGCGACAAAGACACCGTTATCAGTGCCTCACTAAATTTGAAACAGGTCGTGTCGGGAAGCTCGTGTTCCTTCTGCGGTACTGCAGAAAGACTTGGCAGGAATGTCGCCACTGTACATGGCTGCTCGCTGCAGTCGTCACGAGAATGTACGGCCGCAAGAAGACCGGGCTCCAGACGGCCACGTGGCACTACCGAGAGCATCGTGTTAGGCGTATGGTCCAGGACCATCATACGGCATCTGCGGGAGCAATTCCAGCAGTAGTTGCCACCACAGTCACACAACGAACTGCTATATATCAGTTACTTCAAGGACAGCTCCGAGCGAGACGTCCTGTAATGTTACAAATAATAAAGGCAAGGCCTCCGGTCCAGATTGTATACCAGTCAGGTTCCTCTCAGAGTATGCTGACAAAATAGGTCCGTATTTAGCAATTATGTACAACCACTCGCTCACAGAAAGATCCGTACCTAAAGACTGGAATATTGTTCAAGTCACACCAATACCCTGCCGGCCGCGGTGGTCACGCGGTTCTAGGCGCGCAGTCCGGAACCGTGCGACTGCTACGGTCGCAGGTTCGAATCCTGCCTCGGGCATGGATGTGTGTGATGTCCTTAGGTTAGTTAGGTTTAAGTAGTTCTAAGTTCTAGGGGACTAATGACCACAGCAGTTGAGTCTCATAGTGCTCAGAGCCATTTGAACACCAATACCCAAAAAGTAAAATAGGAGTAATGCGCTGAATTTAAGGCTGATACCACTAACGTCGATTTGCAGTATGGTTTTTTTGAACATATACTGTATTCGAACATTATGAAGTACCTCGAAGAAAACGATTTATTGGCACATAGTCAGCACGGATTCAGAAAATATCGTTCTTGTGAAACACAACTAGCTCTTTATACTCATGAAGTAGTAAGTGCTATCGACAGGGGATGTCAAACTGATTCCATATTTTTAGATTTCCAGAAGGCTTTCGACACCGTTCCTCACAAGAGTCTTCTAACCAAACTGAGTGATTACGGAGTATCGCCTCAGTTGTGCGACTGGATTCGTGATTTCCTGTCAGAAAGGTCACAGTTCGCAGTAATAGACGGAAAGTCATCAAGTAAAACAGAATTAATATCCGGCGTTCCCCAAGAAACTGTTATAGCCCCTCTATTGTTCGTGATCTATCTTAACGACATAGGAGACAATCTGAGTAGCCGTCTTAGATTGTTTGCAGATGATGCTGTCATTTACCGTCCTGTCAACTAATTTTCGATTACAGGAGAAGTCACACAAATCTGAAGGCTCTAAATTCAGCTAAATACTTGTGGATTACAATTACAAATAACCTAAATTGGAACGATCACATAGATAATATTGTGAGTAGAGCAAACCAAAGACTGCGATTCATTGGCAGAACACTTAGAAGGTGCAACAGGTCTACTAAAGAGACTGATTACACCACGCTTGTCCGCCCTATTCGGGACTATTGCTGTGCGGTGTGGGATCCGAAACAGGTGGGACCGACAGATGACATCGAGAAGTACAAAGAAGGGCCGCTCGTTTTGTATTGTCGCGAAATAGGGCAGACGGTGCCACAGACATGATACGTGAAATGGAGTGGCAATATTAACACAAAGGCGTTTTTCGTTGCGACGGGATCTTCTCATGAAACTTCCATCACCAGTTTTCTCCTCCGATTGCGAAAACATTCTGTTGGCACCCACCTACATAGGGAGAAACGTGCATCACGATAAAATAAGAGAAATCAGGGCTCCCATAGAAAAATTTAACTGCTCGTTTTTCCCGCGAGCCGTTCGAGAGTGGAACGGTAGAGAGACAGCTTGAAGGTGGTTCATTGAACCCTCTGCCAGGCACTTTATTGCGAATAGCAGAGTAATCTCGTAGATGTAGATGTAGAATGTGCATTCCACTGACCCCAAACCACCGCTATTTACGACTTCAGTGGTGCCAAGTGAGAGCTTGTTGGGGGCCGAGTGAAGGTCTGTTGTGTTTTCTGACGAAAGCTGGTTCTGGATCGGTGACAGCGACGCCCGTATGTTGGTTTGAAAGAGATCAGTTGAGAGCCTGCAATCAACGTGTCTGCGTGCTAGACACACGGGTCCTACACCTGGTGTTTGGTCTACGGTGCGATTTGGTATGACAGCAGGTGCGCTCTCGAAGTTATCCCACGCACCCCGACTGCAGATTTGTACGTAATAATAATAATAATAATAATGAGCGTATGGCATTGGTGGCCGGGAGACCCCTCGCGGGGCGGTTCGGCCGCCGCTCCACAAGTTCTTTAACGGCGACTTGCGAGTGAATGAGGATGAAATGATGATGAAAGACACACAACACCCAGTCATCTCGAGGCAGAGAAAATCCCCGGGAATCGAACCCGGGACCCCGCGCGCGGAAAGCGAGAACGCTACCGCAAGACCACGAGCCACCTGTTGTGCTGCCATCTTGAACAGTATTCCAGGGGGGTTTTCGAGCAGGATAACGCTCGCCCACATACTGCTAATGTAAGCCAATGTGCTCAACAGTGTCGACATGTTGCCTTGGCCTGCTCGATCGCCAGATGTGTCTCCAATCGAAGACATATGGGGCATCATCAGACGACAACTAAAGCAGCATCCACAAACAGAGCTAACCATCCCTGTATTGACCGACCAAGTGCAAGAGGCATGGAACTCCATCTAAAAACTGACACCCCGCATACGTACAACACTTTCTGGCGGTTACAGCGGTTATTAATGCACCAGCGTATCAACTTTTCAATGGCTCATCTCGAGCTTACATTAGCCTGTGATCTTCCAATGTTAATTACTTAAAAATGTTACGTAGACAAATGTATTCCCGAAATTTTATTGCCTGCCATTTATTTTTTGGTGCTAAAATTTTTTTCGTCAGTTTGTATCACTGAAAGTACCTACAAAATTATATGATTGTATGGCGAATATTTCAGGAGATGTGACGTCATGACCTTTGAGATGTGTGAAAAACTTGCTTATGCTTAAAATCTATTACGCATACTATATTCATCTAAAGTTTCAATTAAAATGAAAATATTTTCCGCCTTTGACAGTACTTATTAATTTCCGCCATTGGCCAATTTTTGAATGTTATTCGATTTTCAAGCGGTATCGGTCGTTGCTTTGAAATGTCAATGGCCAATTTCGTTCCTCGTCCTTTTCTAGCTACAGAAAACACTGTTTCTATAAGGAAAGACCGTAGAAAGAAATTTAAAACCACTCTGTGATCTGTCGCAAAGTGAATGACACTGATACTGATCGCAAATGTCTTTCCCAATAACGTTTCAACAAAATGGTAAAAAAACTGTTAGGATATTATTGCTCTCTGATAATAGTCACAACGTGGAACACACGTTACTCTCACAACACGTCGTTCTCAAGAGTGGGTGCTGAATCGGCTTCCCGTGTCAGCTGATTTATCTCACAGAACAATTCTACCCGCTGATAGTCTTATATTACAGGAAACTTTATCTGCGAAGGCATTAGATTACACTGGATAATGTCGCAGGTTATCTTTGGCTCTCCTGAGACAATCATTCACAAAATACTCCATTTGGCGTCATATCTAGCTGGTTCGTTTCCGTATTTGGCCATGGACTACAGCACCGAATGCTTTTTAGGAACGATGAGAATACATAACCGAATACACATGCACTGCAATATGTCGAATACCAATATAATTACCAAATAATCCGAACGAAATTTTCACTCTGCCGCGAAGTGTGCGCTGATATGAAACTTCCTGGCAGATTAAAATTGTATGCCGGACCGAGACTCGTAGTCGGGACATTTGCCTTTTGCAGGTAAGTGTCCTATCGACTAAGCTGCCCAAGCACGACTCACGTCCCCTCCTCACGGCTTTAATTGCGCCAGTAGAGTACTTGCCTGCAAAGGCTAAGGTCCCGAGTTCGAGTCTCGGTCCGGCACACAGCTTTAAGCTGCCAGGAAGTTTCAGTAAGCAAATAGAAAAGAAAATCTTTAGCTTTTTATCTATTTTGAATTTACGTAACCCCTATGAGCACGGATCTAACAATATTGGCATCATATATGGTCCTGATATATAGAAGGAAAGCAGGTACTGTATGCATAAGAACCTTAACTGTGATGTATTCCAGTAGATAAGGAATACGATGAGTACAATGTAGCAATTTCGGTGACCTTAAACATTGAACTAGATTTTACTCACGTACGAATACTTCTCTAACACAGCGTGTGGTTTCTTTAATAGCAATAATCTAGACAGAAAAGCATTACGGCATATTTTTGCGTAGTAATAAACTTATTTCAATCGTAATGGTGAAATAACCTTTTATGTAACATGCCAAACCACAGAGTATGAGTTACAGTTTGCTCCATAAACGTTATCATCAACACCACGAACCACAGCCAGTTTTCACATTATGTAAGATGACGCTGTTTGCTCCACTGATGCATAGGGAGAGTAGAATATGACAGAAAAACATACGTAGTAAATGCTTACAGAAGAACTTGTGTGCTAAACTTTATATAATAAAATCAGTAGTCGCCAAGAATGTGAAATAGGTTAAAAATTTAAAAAAAAACTTGTCTGCAAATTAATACTCCATTTGTTACAAACATGTAAAAATATACAGACTAAAGTACATACGACAATTCATTTGCTTAAAATGCATTAGATAATTCATTTGCTATAACACTCGACAAACGTTAAAGGAAAACAGTATGCAAAGTTTAATTTCAAAGATTGCATTATTGCGCTTAAGGTGTGCTTACCATTCGCGTTATATGACACTGTTAATATATGTACTATAATTAATTGTGCTAATGTATTCGTCGACAGAAATGAGAGAGATAATTATAAATTAATCCTTTAGGCTCTTCTTAAATTGTACGTTCTTGAAAATGTATGTTCCTGAATAATGGTGTTGTTTATGGACCAAAGTAAATAAATTTTCTTATCCCTAACATTGATTTCGTGAACTCGGCTGTTGCTTTGAAACACAGGTACATTGTTTATTAGCATATCCATTAAGGAAAAAATATAGTGATAATCAGTAGATAGCATTCCCAGGTCTCTTCACAGGTTTCCGTAGCACGTTCTTTACTGTACACCACAAATGAACAGTTTTACTCACTTTGAGGCTTGGAAAAGTTTAGCTTGGCTTGATGAGCTTCCCCAAAACATTATACCACTATTTATAACCTTGCGGAACGAAAGCAAGCAAAGCACGACAGCGTATTTATTTTTACATCACGTTTATGTACTGCATTCCCATCGCAAATCAAGATTAGTTTCGCCGCTTCACTTGTTCTCTGGTGTTCGGAACTGAATGTGTTATCACGTTGTAGTCCTAAGAAATTAATACTGTCAGCCTCTTGTATTTGTAATTTGCTTGTCCTCATATTTTATGTACATTCTGAGTGTGTGAGGTTCTGAACTGAAGCTAGCCTCATTCTCGTTTTTTTTGTTTTTTTTTCCAAGTCTCTCACATTTTGACGTGTAAAATCCAAATCCCATCATAGCCCTTGCAGTAACCGTGTGAAGGATCCGAGCAACTCTTTCCGCTCTCCGCATTCGTTCGACGTCTCCATCCCACTGTCAGCTGTGGCAGCGCCCGCGCCTGTCCACCTACAAATGCTGTCTTCCGCAGCGAACTTTTGGCAGTCATAAATTAGTTCTGACGAGAATATCCTTTCTTCGTTCGAGGGACGACGGAGATCATGCTACACTGGAACAGGTGCACGCAAAATTATCTCTTTTCTAGCGAACACACAATGGAATAGGCGCGACGAAACAGAAATGCACCTTCGCAGCTTCTAAGCAGTCTAATAAAATCTACTTACGTATCATGAGTGTTCCTACATTTTAGCACCAAATGTGACATCTGCTCTTTCTTCTTGACACAAACAAAATGTTCTACATCTACATCTACATCCATACTCCGCAAGCCACCTGACGGTGTGTGGCGTAGGGTACCTTGAGTACCTCTATCGGTTCTCCCTTCTATTCCAGTCTCGTATTGTTCGTGGAAAGAAATATTGTCGGTATGCCTCTGTGTGCGCTCTAATCTCTCTGATTTTATCCTCATGATCTCTTCGCGAGATATACGCAGGAGGGAGCAATATACTGCTTGACTCCTCGGTCAAGGTATGTTCTCGAAACTTCAACAAAAGCCCGTACCGGGCTACTGAGCGTCTCTCCTGCAGAGTCTTCCACTGGAGTTTATCTATCTTTCGCGATTACTAAATGATCCTGCAACGAAGCGCGCTGCTCTCCGTTGGATCTTCTCTATCTCTTCTATCAACCCTATCTGGCACGGATCCCACACCGGTGAGCAGTATTCAAGCAGTGGGCGAACAAGTGTACTGTAACCTACTTCCTTTCTTTTCGGACCGTATTTCCTTAGGATTCTTCCAGTGAATCTCAGTCTGGCAACTGCTTTACCAACGATTAATTTTATATGGTCATTCCTTTTTCAAATCACTCCTAATGCCTACTCCCAGATAATTTATGGAATTAACTGCTTCCAGTTGCTGACCTGCTATATCGTAGCTAAATGATAAAAGATCTTTCTTTCTATGTATTCGCAGCACGTTGCACTTGTCTACATTGAGATTCAATTGCCATTCGCTGCACCATGCGTCAATTCGTTGCAGATCGTCCTGCATTTCAGTGCAATTTTCCATTGTTGCAACCTCTCGATATACTACAGCATCATCCGCAAATAGCCTTGATGTTATCCACAAGATCATTCATATATATTGTGAATAGCAACGGTCCTACGCCCGTGTTCCCGGGTTCGATTCCCTGTGGGGTCAGGGATTTTCTCTGCCTCGTGATGACTGGGTGTTGTGTGATGTCCTTAAGTTAGTTAGGTTTAAGTAGTTCTAAGTTTTAGAGGACTGATGACCATAGATGTTACCGAGCATTCGGGAGGACGACGGTTCAATCCCGCGTCCGGCCATCCTGATTTAGGTTTTCCGTGATTTCCCTAAATCACTCCAGGCAAATGCCGGGATGGTTCCTTTGAAAGGGCACGGCCGACTTCCTTCTCCGTCCTTCCCGAGACCGATGACCTCGCTGTTTGGTCTCTTCCCCCAAACCAACCAACCAACCAACCATAGATGTTATGTCCCATAGTGCTCAGAGCCATTTGAACCATTTGAACGGTCCTACGACACTCCCCTGCGGCACACCTGAAATCACTCTTACTTCGGAAGACTTCTCTCCATTGAGAATGACATGCTGCATTCTGTTAGCTAGGAACTCTTCAACTCAATCACACAATTGTCTGATATTGCATATGCTCTTACTTTGTTCCTTAAACGACTGAGGGGAACTGTATTAAACGCCTTGCGGAAGTCAAGAAACATGGCATCCACCTGGGAACCCGTGTCTACGGCCCTCTGAGTCTCGTGGAGTGCACATGACACACGTCAGGATGAATATAACATCATGAAGCGATTGCTTTTTCTATTCGCAGACAGTGCCTGTAGTCATTTGTTCAGAAATTGAGAGACAAAATATCCTCTCAGAAGAAGGAGACTGCGAAAATCAGTTTTAAATAGACAGCATCGACGATAATTTCCTACGAGAATCACTACGTCGTTGTCATTACGGAGGTGCACGTCATTCTATGTTACTGAAAAATCCAGAACGAAGCAACAATGAGTGACAGCCTGTCTTTGTTCGACCCACTAAAGTTCTTGGTAGAGGACGACTGTCTGACGCTATAACTGCCGGCGTTGTAACGAAAATACAAGAAACCTTCATAGAGTAATGCGAATCCCTCGCTGCATGGAATGGCTTAACGTCCGAAAACTTTCCGACAAGCAGTGGATATCGCTAATAAACAACCGTGCGGCGCTACTGAACAGAGGTCGCCGAACCGAATCCTGGCGGCACAACAGATTTTTGTTATCAGTATTTGCTATACAAAGGAAGGAAAATACGACATTGCTGCGCCTGTGTTGTTTAGAAAAAAGACGCAGTGTTCCTTCGGACATAATACAGTCACTGCAATATCGTATTTATCCGTCGATACCAGGCAGCAACTTTCAATTAGTGTGTCCTCCCCTGCACGGGAGTGTACGAATACAGACAGTGAAGCAGAAATGACGGAATATGGAAGTTTGGGTCTGGCCGTCAGTCGTGCACGGATAGCCAAAGCGGTTAAGGCAACCTCTCGCATAAAGCAGGAAATCCGGGTTCGAGTCCCGGTTCGCCACAAATTTTCATTGTTGTCATTCCCTTACACAGTTGACGGTTGTCCGCATTAGCAACTGCGATTACATTTCATGTGTATAAAGGAAGGAGAGTTGGCTACCAGGAATTGAGCAGTACACTGGATTAAGTACGAAATTTGTCTACTGTGTTTACGTAGTAAAGGGATGCGATACTGTTGATAGTCGACATCTGTCGGATGAAGTTGTTATGTTCGGGATCCCCCTTGGTGGTGTTCGACAGAAGTAGGCACGGAACGGCGGACATCATGATCGTCGGCACAAACTCAACAATAAAAACCCCACAGGCACTCACCACAGACCGTTACACTCGATACGACAGCGACTAGAAAAGCTTGCACCACGTGGCGAACAGCAGGAAACAAATATATTTCTACTACAGCAGCATCTTCATTAACTTTCCGGAGAGGTGATTGCTGTTGGCAGATCATAGCCTTACTCGAACTCTTAAGACTGCTTACACGAACCATTCGCAAAAGACGTCGCCTCGCGGAAAGACTCAACGATTGTCAGTGACCCTCTCGCTAGTTGCTACTAATCGGCCAATAATTCCTGTAGTTCAATAAATCATACAATAAGCGTGGAAGCGAATTTCTGGAATTTCACTTTCTTCAAAATAAAAAATACTCTCATTCCCGGTTTCATAAAAATCATTTCCGTTCTTCATGTTAATCCCTCATTTTCAGTCGAGATAAAATTAATTTAACAAACTAGATTGTAAGTTGAGGGCATCGAGGGAACCTCATCAGGGCAGTGTCAGCTACAACCGAAGCAGACGGAAAAAACTACCAAATGGTATTACCACTCTTACATCTACGTGATTACTCTGCTATTCACAATAAAGTGCCTGGCAGAGGGTTCAATGAACCACATTCAAGCTGCCTCTCTACCGCACCATTCTTGAACGGCGCGCGGGAAAAACGAGCACTTAAATTTTTCTGTGTGAACCCTGATTTCTCCTATTTCATCGCGATTATCATTTCTCCCTAAGTAGGTGGGTGCCAACAGAATGTTTTCGCAATCGGAGGAGAAAACTGGTGTTTGGATTTTCATGAGAAGATCCCGTCGCAACGGAAAACGCCTTTGTTTTAATGATTGCCAATCCAATTCATGTATAATGTCTGTGGCACTGTCTCCCCTATTTCGTGATAATACAAAACGAGCTGCCCTTCTTTGTACTTTTTCGATGTCATCCGTCAGTCCCACCTGATGCGGATCCCATACCGCAGAGCAATACTCTAGAATAGGGCGGACAAGTGTAGTGTAAGCAGTCTCTTTAGTCTATTGAGTGTTCTGCCAATTAATCGCAGTTTTCGGTTTGCTCTACCCACAACATTATCTATGTGACAGTTCCAATTCTGTTCATTTGTAATTGCAATGCCTAAGTATTTAGCTGAATTTACAGCTTTCAGATTTGTGTGACGTCTCGTGTAATAGAAATTTAGCGGATTTCGTTTAGTACTCACGTGAATAACTTCACACTTTTCTTTACCCAGGGTCAGTTGCCACTTTTCGGACCATACAGATATCTTATCTAAATCATTTTGCAATTCGTTTGGGTCGTCAGATGACTTTACAAGACGGTAAATGACAGCATCATCTGCAAACAATGTAAGGCGGCTATTCAGATTGTGTCCTATGTCGGTAATATAGATCAGGGCCTATAACATTACCTTGGGGAACGCTGGCTGTTACTTTTGTTTTACCCGGTGACTTTCCGTCTATTACTACGAACTGTGACCTTTCTGACAGGAAGTCGAGAATCCAGTCGCACAACTGAGGCGATATTCCACAGGCATGCTGTTTGGTTAGAAGACGCTTGTGAGGAACGGTGTCGAAAGCCTGCTGGAAATCTAAAACTATGAAATCAATTTGACATCCCCCGTCGATAGCACTCATTACTTCATGAGTATAAAGAGCCAGTTGTTTTCCACAAGAACGATATTTCCTGCGTCTGTGTTATGTGTCAATAAATCGTTTTTTTGAGGTACTTCATAATGTTCGAACGCAGTATATGTTCCAAAATCCTACTGCAAATCGACGTTAGTGATATGGGCCTGTTATTCAGCGGGTTACTCCTACATCCCTTTTGGCGAATTGGTGTGACATGAGCCATTTTCCAGTCTTTAGGTACGGATCTTTCTGTGAGCGAGCGGTTGTATTTAATTACTAAATACGGAGCTGTTGTACCAGCATAATCTGAAAGGAACCTGACTTTTTGAATCACATTTACATTTTCGGTATTTACATACATTACTGAGCTTCTCAGAATAAAATCAGGCACAAATTAGTTACAGAAAAAAAAGCAGTGAGGCACACATAACATTACAAACTTTCTGTGAGCGGGTGGTTATATACGAGTATAGTTGCTAAATATGGCGCTATTGCATCTACATGCTCTGAAAGGAACCTGATTGGTATACGGTCTGGACCGGAGGCCTTGCCTTTATTAAGTGATTTAACCTGCTTTGCTACACCGAGGATATCTACTATGCTTCTCATCTTGGCAGATGTTCTTGATTGGAATTCAGGAATATTTACTTCGTCATCTTTGGTGATGGAGTTTCGGAAAACCGTGTTTAATAACTCTGATTTAGTGGGACTGTCCTCAGTGATTTCACCGTTGTTATCGCGCAGTGAAGGTATTGATTGCGTCTTGCCACCGGTGTGCTTTATGTATGACCAGAATCTCTTTGGGTTTTCTGCCAGATTTCGGGACGGAATTTCGTTGTGTAAGTTATTAGGAGCATCTCGCATTGATGTACGCACTATATTTCGAACTTCTGCGAAACTTTACCATTCTTGGGGACTTTGCGTTCTTTAAAATTTGGCATGCTTTTTTCGTTGCTTCTGCAACAGCGATCTGACCCGTTTTGTGTACCATGGGGGATCAGTACTTTCTGCTACAACGGCTTGTTTCCATAGAAATTAGTCTTAAGAAGAAGGGTAAGATTCATAGGTGACAGCTATTTAGGGCTGCACATCTAAGTTTTCAAAGTAAGTTTATGTAGTATATTCAGTTGTCTCTACACCGTCAACGGCGGTAAATATATTTGTGTAATTAATGTGTGTTCGTAGGTTTTCCCCGCCAATATGCTGCTTGACAGTCTCTGTGGCATGCAGTCGAATTGAGTGATAGTTGTAGGAGGTCAATTAATCCGGCTACATACCCGAGAGACTTCCAGACACATTCATGTAATCAATTTTAATGGTGCGGCACTTCTGAAATAAATGATATACATGTGCCGTGCGGATTAGACGTTGCCGGCCCGAATGGCCGAGCGGTTCTAGGCGCTGCAGTCTGGAACCGCGCGACCGCTACGGCCGCAGGTTAGAATCCCGCCCCGAGCATGGATGTATGTGATGTCCTTAGGTTAGTTAGGTTTAAGTAGTTCTAAGTTCTAGGGGACTGATGACCTCAGAAGTTAAGTCCCATAGTGCTCAGAGCCATTTGAACCATTTTTGACTGGATGTTTGACAAATTTTCCGTTAGCTCCGATATAGTTTCGATATATAGATTGCTTATCTCATAATCTATTACGCAGTTATATATGTTTCTTTGGCAGTTAACTGATAAAGTATGAGTGAAAGTGAGGTTTCTGCCTCTGCCGTGACTTTATTTGTATTTTCCAAGCGTTTCTCATAAATTCTGTGAATGCAAAATGCACTACCTAAACAATTTCAAACAACGTGATGTAATTAACAGAGTGCCAAGCTGATCGTTCTGGAAACAAAGAGAGCAGAAATAGCTGTCCGGGTAGATACGACGTTATCTCGGGCGCCAGTAGTGATAATAGCAATCTGAGCGACGCCTTTTATCGGCCGTATCTCGACGCGTAACGCGCCGTCATAATGAAAGCTGCAAGTAATTTACGTAACAAACTCTACGACAGGCTGTATCACAAACTGACGTAAAAATTATCTTGGTGTGTCGCTAGTACTACTACTAGGGATGTTACTCACGGAATCACCTGCTATAGTAGGGTTAGCCTGATTTCATTTCCGAAAAGAAGTGCCAACTATGTGGGAAAACCTCTTTCCGCGATTAGGTATATAAGTCGGATTTAAATGTAGATACTTAGATTATGCAAATCAGTCACAGCTGCGCATATGCTCTGTAAATCAGTGTACAGTGCAGTTGGAAGGTACCTTGCACGGCAGTGAACCTCTCCCTGTCCAAATCGTGTACAAAGCAACGAAAAAGTAACCGTCTGTCTGTCTCCGTACGGAGAAAACAGAAAATTTCTTTGTTTTAAGCAAAACAGAATGTTTGTCGTTGCGATGAAAAACGTAGCGGAGAAGATGAGGAAGCGCAACTACTAACTTGTTGAAGAATTTATGTTAATCATTTCTTGAACGAGTTCGTATACATCGTCAGTTTGAAATGGTGACCGATGGCGAGGTGAAACTGGTCACCTGATTTGAGTAAAACCTGTATCTCATTGTTGTGATGATACGCACCACCCCCCAAGCGTGAAACTCTACCTATTTTGTGCAAGGATATCTGACTGCAAAATAACTTTTTTGGCCCTGTTTTTAATGGGAATCCATAGGTTGACCACTTCTCATATACACTAAGTAATCTCGCCCAAAAAATGTGTTTAAATGCGGGGTATTCTAATGAGGTTCCATGATCACTGAAATGATAGCAGGCTTTGTTTTACAATGAGATTTATTAATTTAAAGAACAAATAAATACAATCTTCAAATATTATGTGTTATGACAGTATGTGGCTACTCAAGTACATGACAAATACAACAAGTTTCCATGAATAATTAGTTGGCAGAGTTGAAGTAGGAGCCTGCCACATGATTGTAGTTCCCTTTCCTCTGTTGTGTGTGGGCTGATTACGCTAACAGCTTGCTAATTCGCTAACCTGTGGTACAGTGACCGAGTAACGGAACTCATCTATAGAATTCCACATGTAAATAAGATGCGTTGTGGACACAGTGTGGGAAGGCGCGGGGCTAGGGTCGTAAAAAATAAGTGAGTCCTTTGCCGGAGCTGCCAAATATTTTACCAAATGAAACTTCCTGGCAGATTAAAACTGTGTGCCGGACCGAGACTCGAAGTCGGGACCTTTGCCAAATGGTGTGCTCGATTCGTTTGGAATCAGCTGTCAGCGATGGGCTGCACTGCAGGCTGCACCCAGGACTGCTGGCCTCTCCGACGAGCTGCGACACTGGACAACGTTCCGATGAACCACACTTGATACACGAAGGCGCCTAATTATACATTAGAAGGAAAAAGAATCTCCTTTGGACATTATCCTTTTTAAAACGACAAAAGATAAATGTATGGGTGTTTTTATCAACTTGCGAACTAACGATCAGTGGGACAATTGGTAATACTTATTTCTAGCCACCTTTTTAAAATAATGATGTCTCAACTCTCAGTGCGTCACGAGTGCTACCTGGAACTCCTCCTCAGTAAAGAAAGCTATCGACACTGAGGGCAGACACTTATCACAAAACATGCTTCCTTTGCACCGCTGATCTTCCTAGCGACGCTTGATTCACCCATACATTGAACCCCATTTAATATAATAATTCCGTGTGGCTCAACGGCTGGAGCGTCTTTCAATTAGACGCCACATCGGCGACTTGTGTGTCCCTAACCTACCACAGTTATCCAACCGGGGAAAGGGCACCTACATTTTAACTTGGAGTCCGAAGCACGTGTCATTTCTGGCGATTCATTAAATCGTTAAAGGCTAGGTTAAAATGCAGACTGAAAAGTCCGTGGTCTGATTGGTATTCGATCCCATAACCTCTCCGTTTCCCAGTTGCTCATCAGACCCAACGACCAACAAACTTAAAATGTGTGCATTGCACTGAGGCCTACAGCTAGTACCTCACTTGATTCGTGGACTCCTTACTTCCACACCAGCAGAAATTGAAAGACTTCCGGCTACCATTGCTCTGTATCTGGTCACTGCCACTAATAATAATACTGATGGTAATAATACAGTTTAGGCTCTACAGCAGTGTAGTAGTCATTACATAGTTACTATTGTGTTTTGCTTCAGTCAGTGAAGTGAAGAACGAAGCAATTTACAGTCTATTATCAGCCGCTGTGGCCGAGCGGTTCTAGGCGCTTCAGTGCGGAACCGCGCTGCTGCTGCGGTCGCAGGTTCGAATCTTGCCTCGGGCATGGATGTGTGTGATGTCCTTAGGTTAGTTAGATTTACGTAGTTCTAAGTCTAGGGGACTGATGACCGGAGATGTTAAGTCCCATAGTGCTTAGAGTTTTTTTTTTTCTCCTTCTTTTTTTTCAGTCTATTGCTGGAACTACCTACAACTCGGAGAACGAATTTTCATGGGATATTTCGTGATGTATAAATATGTCTCAATTTTACTGCCATAGACGCATTGTACAAAGTGCAAGTATGTTGTAGTGAGTGGACGCTGTGAGGAAGATGATGTTTATACATTCCTTTCACTAGAGGTAACCTCCATCACTGCGTGTCACGTCTTATTGCTAGTATTTAAAAAATGTGAAATTATTGATAACGTGTGTAATCAGTATTACAGTTTTTCGAAACAATAATAATAATAATAGTAATGGTCTTTTAAGAATAGTTTAGTTTCATGACCGAAATACAAATGAACATTTTCGTTTTTACCCCGCGGAGAAATACATTTTACCCCTCACGGGGTAATTACCTCCAGATTGGGAACCAGCGAGCTAAACGGTATTACGTATTACTGTTAGAGGCATCAAAAGTACTTCAATACGTAATATCAAACAGCAGAATAGTTTTTACAGTTTTCAGAGCATTTTCAAGTTCTATCAAACTGTAAAATCAAAAATTTTGAATAACGTCTAGCTCACAGTTTCAAGAACGTATTCTACGTAATGTAAGATCTACTTTAAAATATCTTTTGGATTTTCAACTATTTCTGATCCTATATCGTCACTTACATTGACAAACCCTACGTTTTTATCATCAGGAGTTACACTTTCTACTGGTTTTCCTGCGACTTATCAAGGTCGAAGAAGCCGCGAAAATCGCTCTGAGTGTTCCCGTTAGCTAAGCGACAAACAAAGAAAACTAGCTAGCGCGATGAACCGTGTCGTCAGAAACTATCTAAGAGATGATTATAGTCGTATTTGTCGGAGAACAGCGAACGACAACCCACAGACGGAGCTGATGAGGTCGGCGGAAACTGCCGGTGAACCGCGCCTCCTTGAATATGGAACGCTTATGTGCGAAGCTCATTTGGAAAGTTCTGGCCACCAGCGCACGGAAATCTCCTTTAGTCCCTCACTCGTAATGAGCTTCCTTCCAGTGCTAAGTATCTGTTGCTATTAGTGGCAAAGGCATCCCAGTATTAGGACCCCTCTTAAAGCACTGCCATATGTAAATTGGTATTATACGTCAGAACAAGGAGGTTAGTTTGGTTGCCACTGGAGAGACACTTTACCTCTACGACCTGTTTTGTTCAAGTCTTATTGAGGCCAGTCGTGCGGCGTTTTGGAAGACGACGAATTTGAAAATGTTGGTAAGGAATTCTTAGACCGCTAAAATTCCATTTCAGAACTGAATTTCGTAGTGTCAAGTTACTATTATTCCCGGTTTTACAATGTATTTACATTTTCCAGTAACCCAAAGTTATGGATAAAGTTTAATTTTCATTCTACATTTGGACCTGTCTATCCATAAATTTTCCTCCATATTCTTTCTTCTTAATGTCTGAGGCCAACAGTCTTGCCGCAGAGATAACACAGTTTCTCATCAGATTAGCGAAGTTAATCGCTGCAGGGCTTGGCCAATACACGGATGGGCGGCCGTCCGGTCTGCTGAGCGCTGTTGGCAAGCGGGGTGCACTCAGCCCTTGTGAGGCAAGCTGAGGAGCTACTTGTTTGACAAGTAGCGGCTCCGGTCACGAGAACTGATAACGGCCGGGAGAGCCCTCCATATCCGCATCCAGTGACGCATGTGGGTTGAGGATGACACGGTGGCCGGTCGGTACCGTTGTGCCTTCAAGGTCTGTTCGGACTGAATTTAGTTTGATATTAATGTCTGAATTCCTTGTATCTATGTGGCCAGAGATCTTGCTCTTTTCTTCCTTCCTGGTGTTTCCCACACGATGGCAATCTCTCCCCTGACATCCGTACTCTACGAGTTTTTTTTTTCTTCCACAAAATTAATAATCCAACATGTGACCCCACTTCCTTCCAGATGACTTCATTTCTGCTCCTTTCCCGACTCGACCGCATCGGAAAGTCAGTTTCAGTAGTCACCGATCTTTCCATTCATTGTAATACTTCCATTAACTGTCAATACTTTTGACACATATGTCATAATACTTCTAATAACCGTTATGAAAAAATTTTGCAATGTTTCATTTCTAATCTGTTGATCCCATAAAATACCATTCTAATGTTCCAATAGTGAACGTCCGAGCATTTATTCTTGCCTTAATTCCCTTGTATTGTTTAAATTGTGCGTGAAGTTTGCTCCTCGATATTTCTTCGCTTCAGTACTTGTAATTGTACCCATCCCTTCTTCCAGTTTCAAGCTGCCAGTTCTATTTAATTTAACCGTATGGCTAGGGCCCCCCGTCGGGCAGGCCGTTCGCCGGGTGCCGGTCTTTCAATGTGACGCCACTTCAGCGACCGGCAGTCGATGAGGATGATAGGATGATGATGAGGACAGCACAACACCCAGTCCCTGGGAGGAGAAAATTCCCTGACCCAGCGGGGAATCGAATCGAACCCGGGCCCAGAGGATTGACGATCCATCACGCTGACTATTCAGCTACCGGGGGCGGACAAGCTGTCAGTGAAAAGGTTTTTAACGGAGGAAAGGATATGAACATGTAGTGAATGACAATATAATGAAGTTTAGTGTAGAAGGCTACAAAACATTACCGTTCTATTATCTCAGAAATAGCCCGGATTTGGTTAAATTTCAGACCCGAGCAACTGGAATTTTTGCGTTCCCTTGCTCGGTGCATGCTCTGGTAACTGTCAGATCAAACACAAGCTTAAGTCTTCGATGACTGGTTGGTCCGAGAATTTTTATGGTATTTGGTACGACGTTCACACCTCGTGCTTTATGTGAGACAAAAACTGTGTGCAGGATCGAAATTCGAACCTACAAGGTTTCCCTTAGTGGGAAATACTACTAATGATTAACTGAACTTTGGTGATGGTTGGAAGTGAAGGTCTTGGATTTTATTAACAGCCGAGGTTGAGCTGAAAATCGTTTACTGAAGAATATATTTTTGCGACAGTAATCTCTGAGGCTACAGTTGACATCCCGTCGTGGCTGCAGAACCACCACAGCTTGGTAGGTGACGTCAGGCATCATCGATCCCCCAGAAATAGCCATCGACGCCTTCCTGTAATTCAGATCGTATACAAGCCACGGCACCCTTGAAATACGAAGGACACACAAGATGTGAGATGAATACCATAAGATTAACTATCTATCGCTTGCGCCTTTGTCCCACATTGTGCGCGGGATTGGTGTGGTTAAACCGGATTTGGCATGTTAATTTGAAGGGGTGGCCGGATGCACTTCCTGCCGCCACCCTGTAGCCCCCCGGGACGGAATCAGAGTACTCCATCTGTCTGCGTCTAGCGTAAATCGTGGAAAAGTGCGGATGTGTGTCAGATGTCAGTGAGTCGTGTAACTGAGGCGAGACGTGGGGACCAGCCCGGTATTCACCTAGAGCGATGTGGAAAACCGTCTAAAAACCACATCCAGGCTGGCCGGCACACCGGTCCTCGTCGTTAATCCGGCGGGCGGATTCGATCCGGCGCCGGCACGCTACCCGAGTCCAGGAAGCAGCGCATTAGCGCTCTCGGCTAACCTGGCGGGTCAGATATCATAACATTAACGACTTCATATAAAACGTATTCTGAAGGAATTTTACGTTTAAAATTTCATAAAAGCATTCTTAAGAAAATTACACTGTTACACCGGTGTCCAAAATCAAGGCAACAAACCCTTATTTCTCTGGCCTATGTGTAATTCACGATATAATCATACAGAGTGTCAACAGGTGTCCCTACGATCGCGTTCTGCAGGGCAGACAGCATTCCGGTCGATGGACAACCCCGCCTGCGATGACGTCACGGCACGTATCAAACGGGGTAGTGTTTGCCGGGCAGTCCCACACCCCCAATCGCTGTGTGCACAGTCACAGACGGTGCAATACGGCACAAAAAAGACGCCTGCCAGACACTCTGCAGTGGAGAGCCGTAGGAAGAATGGAAGCAGGAGAGTTGCAAACTGATGTGGCCCGATGGCTTCATGTGAATCGTTCTGTTATTTCTCTGATGTGGCGACAGTTTATAACAGACCGAAACTGTATCCCGAAGACCAGGGCAGGGCCAACTACGTATGACGTCAAAAAGAGAGGACCGTTATTTGCTGTAAGCGTACGGCAGTACCGCCTTAGTAGTACACGGCAACCAACGTGTGACCTCGCAGCATCCACTGGATGTTTTGTATTGAAGCAATCTGTGTATAGAAGGATTCGGCAGAGTGGCCTTTATTGTCGGAGAACTGCTGTATGTGTGCCTGTAGTATGTCTTCACAGAAGGAAACTTCTAGAGAGAGTCGTCAACATGCCACCTGGATGGTCGAACGGGGGCCAAAGTTCTTTTCACAGTGAGTCCCGATACGGTTTGGACAGTGATCCTCTATGGATTCGCATTTGGAGGGAACGTGGAACACGATTTCGGGACCCAAACACTGTAGAAAGAGACCGATATCTAGGACGGTCCTTAATGGTGTGGAGATGGATTATGTTGACCATTCGAACACCTCTTCATGAAACTGTACGGGTGAATCAGCAAGGTTTAACTGCTTTCAGGTATCGTGACGAGGTCTTCGAACATCATGTGCGGTTGTTGCGAAGTTCTGTCGATCCAGACTTCGTACTGAAGGGCGATAACGCTCTACCTCATTGAGCACAGGTGGTTGAGGTTATCTCGGAAAAGGACTGCATGCTTGGCGTGGCCTTCTCGCTCTCCCAATTTGAATCCCATGGAGCATATCTGGGATGCACTAGGAAGACGGGGTACGTCATGTCAGCACCCATCAACCACTCACCAACACTTGCGAGCAGCTGTGCAGGAATAATGGGAGTTATTACCTCAACAAAAGATTGATGACATCATTCACTGTATGCCGCGTCGTTGTCAGGCCTGTAAGCTACCAGACGAGGTCAAAGCCCATACCGAGCACATTAACCAGTTGTCGGAATGTGTGTGTGAGACCGTTAAGTTGGAAAAAACGAAGAACATTTTTGTCTGCCGTTATGCATGTTGCAGTTGTTTACGTTCTGTATTCTTTACATTGTTTGAACTTTACTATCACCCGTTTATACTGTTGTGTGTCAAAATAAACGGAACCTTACAAAATTTCAGTCTGTTGCTATTATTTTGGACACCAGTGCATATAGCCTTAAAAAAACTCTTAAGATCCACAGATTCTCACTGAAGACAAAATTCTTAAAACTGACTGCAGACGCTATCTTTACTCAAAAGATCAACGTTAATATGTAATAATACACACGCAAATTAATGGTTAATATCAACACTTGGCTTTTGTTTTAACAGGTTTCCACCTTAAAAACTGAAGGACAACTGAATTCCAATTTCACTCAGTTTATTCTCGTCGACGAGAATTGCCCCACAACAACAATGTACACCACATGTAACAGCCAATGAACGTCCGGTCAGCGATCATCACAGGACAAGACAACACATAACTACTAGTGCCAAAGGCACCACTTTAACTCTACAGTAGTACGTGCCATGCTCTCTACACGCCAAATCATCCGCCCAAACTAGTTATTTATCGCGCAGCAGACCTTAAATAGCTTGCACGACCTAAGACACTTTCTGACGTAAGCCAGCTTAACAGCGCTAAATCTGCATAGATACCACTTATGCTAGGTGACTAATCGGAACACTATCTCCGGCCGGAGTGGCCGGGCGGTTCTAGGCGCTACAATCTGGAACCGCGCGACCGCTACGGACGCAGGTTCGAATCCCGCCTCAGGCATGGAGGTGTGTGATGTCCTTAGGTTCTAGGGGACTGATGACCTCAGAAGTTAAGGTCCATAGTGCTTAGAGCCATTTGAACCATTTGAGGAACACTATCCTAAGGGAGCGTGGTGCATCGCATCTAATTCAGAATTAAGAGGCAGCCCTATTAGGCACAAGGAAATTCCTTACACTCCTATTTTTAATTTAATTAAGCACAGCACTGGCAACCAGTATCAAAAGGCCGCGTCAGTTACGCTTTATCTTAAAAAATTGTTCTTTGCTCACACTGAATGTGGCAAGCACACTTCCTGGTATATTTCACCAGGACACATACGGCGTGAATTCTTTCACAGGCGCTGCCGCCAATGGCGCAACCCTCCGCTTTTATCGCGCTTGTAGCACCGGAAAAACAAGTCTGAACAAGAATATCAAATACAATCGTCCACGACCAGCACACAGGCGTAAAATCAGTAATCACGTTCTGCCATAGGAGAATAAAAGTCACTGTAGACACTTATAGCAATGAACACGCATAGAGAGAGAGAGAATGAACGACCCACGGCTTGCTATTAGCCTCAAGCCCGACACAGACTAACACCAGTACCATGCGACAACGCTGGAACAACTGACGTGGGCTGCACTCCGTGCAAGGACGTGGCCTCAGACACAGGCAACACTAACCTTGTTCCGTGCCTGTTGATGGTGCAGAAGACCCATCACCAAAGGTCCGTAGTTCATTCGTAGCGTCTCCTGCCCAGGTGCTTCCACAGAATTCGTCTTGATCGCTGCACGTGCAACAGCACCTCTTTTTACCGTAAGAAGATTTCTCTGCGCAGTAGTGAACACTCGCCACAACACCAAAGCCAAGGCGCCTGCAGTATCAGCGGCGATGCAACAAAATGCAGACTGCGCGAATCTCACAACTTCGCCGACCGGAGCGTGTCTACGGAACACTACCACGAACTACGATGGCGACACTGCACTAAAACACTTAATAGCAGACCCGTGGTACGACACAAAATCATCTCAACATAAATGAGCTGTCTCCACTCAGTAATCGGGTATATGTCTTTTGCATCAATGGCCCCGCACACTATTTTAGTATCCTACCTCCGATCAAACTGATAATTCGGACAAATCCTGCGGAATCCACAGTGAAAACCCTGCAGATCAACGACATGGCCACGGACGCCCACCATTAACAGTTTTCCGTGTTGTGTCCGGGCCGCACGACGCTACTTCCCCGACCGGCAGGAAGGCCTGACTCGCACCAAGTCACACAGCCGACAGACAGTTAACGCCTCGGCCGTGCACCGCGTGTCCGCCACAGAGGGCGTTCACTCGTCAGCCTAGAAGCCAGCTGCCGAGCAGAGGCGCCAATTCAAGTCGCCGGAAAGATGAACATCCGGCACACCGATTAAGCTATCCTGATACGGTATGTTCTGTTAAACAAGCTCTAGGCTGCGGTTACACCAGTTCTCTGCTACATCCTTTCTTCCAGGAGCGACGGTCCTACAACGTTTGTAGGAGCGCGTCTATGAAGTTCGGACTCGTAGACAGTCACCGGTAGAATATAAGCTTTGAGTCGTGCCTGGATACCAAAAGCGTGCGAAAGGCACTGTTTCCGTTTGAGGCCCGCTCCGGCACTATTTTAATCTGTCATGAAGTTTGGAAACACATTCCGCAGCAGAGTATTAATGTACACTCATTTTCAGAGAAAAGAGAATACCTTGAACGATTCTAGATAGGACGTTCATATTCATAGGACATGTACATTCGTATGATCTGCAAAAATGATTAGCAATTTAACCATGGGTGATATTCCTGGCTGTGGCCGCCAGTATTTTATTTTGCTAGAAGCCTGCCTTGATGCAGCTTGATGCACGCGAGGTAGCATATGGTACAAAAGTGGAGTGAGGTACAAGCGACAGATGGTACAGTACGTACCAGTCCCGTGGGGCGTCAGCCAATTGTACTGAACGTGCTTTCGATTAGTCGGCACGTTCGGGTGCTAGGCGCCAAAACGTCTAACTTTTATTAATTAATTGTATACTTTTCATTGTATTTAACCCAGTTTTTAGTATGACAATTTCTCATGGTTACCCTACGAGTCTATCGCTTTTATTTATTAAATTTCACTAGTTTTGAGAAACATAAGAGTAACGATATTGCAACCGAAGTGCTTCGGACACCTTCGGGTCGCATTGGCGCGCCTAGGAGACGAAGTACTGTACAACGGCTGCGCTAGTTACTCTGTTTCGGGCATTCTAGAGGGCCGGACACGTATCTCAGTATCGTGCGTTACATAGATGTGAATATGTAATACTCTGTTTCGGGTGTTCTTCAGGGCCTGACATGTACTCTATATCGGACATAACTTAGTTGTGAAATGTAATACTCACTCTGTGTAGTGCGTACCGGAGAGCCGGACCTGTGTATCATATTTCGGAAGTTGGACAGAAAAGTTACCATGTAATTAGGAAAGGTATCTCGAGTGTCGGAAAAGACAGAGTATATCTGTGAATATTTGAATAATAACCAGACAGGATACATTAGTGAGAAGTGTCGCCAACCGTCATTGTCAGTAATACAGATCCTGCCCTCTGTAGGTACGGAGACTAACCTGGGCAAGTGGCAACCCCCAAGAAAGCGAAGAGATTCGAATTCACAGCGTAGCAGCTTCCACCGACGAAGATCCCACGACCGACGAGCTGCCTTCTGCGCTGGGGACACAACTTTAGAAGACGACAGGTTGGGGGAAAGGATGGTAAGAGAGTCTCATTCAATCTCTCCAGCTTCCAGATCTGACTTCCAAGCCGGCCGAAGTGGCCGTGCGGTTAAAGGCGCTGCAGTCTGGAACCGCAAGACCGCTACGGTCGCAGGTTCGAATCCTGCCTCGGGCATGGATGTTTGTGATGTCCTTAGGTTAGTTAGGTTTAACTAGTTCTAAGTTCTAGGGGACTAATGACCTCAGCAGTTGAGTCCCATAGTGCTCAGAGCCATTTTGACTTCCAAACACCACTACTGGTAAAAATGTGCCTGACGCTCTCGTTGTCGCTATAAAAGGAAGGTAATCGATCAGTGTGACTTGAGCAGACGTGGAGGGTGCCTCGCAGACGTATGCGCGAACTGTACTGTCATTTCAGTGAGTTTGAAAGACGGTGTGTTACTGGCATAAGAGAATGTGATGCATCCATCCGGGAAATTGCTGCTGGCTTGGGACGAAGTGTTTTGGCAGTACAACGGGTGTGTACAGAATGGTTCAGGGAAGGCCCTAGAACACGACAAGATGGGTCAGGTCACCCCGTCCAGACCACCACCGGAGATGATCGATACCTCATCTGGACGCTATTGCTCTGCCTCGTGATGACTGGGTGTTGTGTGATGTCCTTAGGTTAGTTAGGTTTAAGTAGTTCTAAGTTCTAGGGGAGTGATGACCATAGATGTTAAGTCCAATAGTGCTCAGAGCCACTTTTTTTTAACGCTATTGCAGGACAGATCTCCGTCCTCCTCGGCTCTAGTGGAACAGGGGAACGCGTCGTATGCTATCAGGGCCGACAGTCCGTGGCCGTTTGTTACGGTGTAGGTTACGTGTGCGTCGTTCACTTCTCCGCCTACCTTTCGACGAATGTGCAGAAACATGCTGGACGGTAATGGTGTATGGAACGACGTCACCTGCTACAGGAATGACATCAAATGTGTTTTTGGACGAGTCCTGGTTTTGATTGTTTGCAAATGATCCCCGCATTTTGGCTCGCCGCAGACAGTGGGAGCGGCATCACAGCGACTCCATTCGCACAAGATGTACAGCGCCAGTCAAGGCCTTATGGTGTGGAATCCTATTGGGTACAACCACAAATCACAGTTGAGGCATGTTCAGGGCACTGTGACCAATGTGACGTACGTGAATGACGCGTGAATAACATTCTGCGACCCGTAGCCATACCCTTTCTGCAAAACACTCCAGACGCCATTTTTCAGCAAGATAATGCACGACCACATGCTGCTGCACGAACAGGTGCCTTCTTGGTGTCACAGAATGTCAGCCTTTTGCCCTGGCGCGCCACGTCACCAGACTTGTCCCCAATCGAAAATGTGTGGGATATGGTGAAACAACCGTTGCAGTGCTGGGACCCAGCGTCAACTACCACAGATGATCTTTGGAAACAGGTGACTGCAACATGGATGGCTGTACCATAGGACGCCATTCACGCTTTATACGCGTCGATGCCATCATGCATGGGACAAGTTATCAGGGCTAATGCCGGACCCTGTTTCTACTAGGCAATAGGACACTTGCTGAAACGAGATGACTGAAACTCCAATCATTTTTGCAGAACATACTAATGTGCCTGTCCTGTGAATATGACCGTCCTATCTGCAGTCGTTCAAAGTGTTCTATTTTTTCTTAACATGAATGTATTCGAAATTTTCGGTTACACCTCGGTTCAGTTTCCACATTCAGTTGTAGGTTCACCTGTAGATGGAAAGTAATGAAAGTAGGTTCGAACCCATTATAGACGGAACACTAGATCAAATGGAGGATGTTATTGAAAATCAGCCTTGAAAAAGGGAATTGCAACGAAATTCGCCTTCACTGATTCATGAACTACAGGGATTAGCTGAATCTGCATGACTGCATAAGGATATGAGCCCGTCTCCTCCCGTCTGACAGTGCAGTGTCTTAACCGCTGCCCCTGTACCATGCAATCGCAGAAACTGCTGGGCCAGCCAGTTCTCAGTATGGTTAAAGGAATCAGTTTCCGCTTTTACTAAAGCGCCTCACTGTTCAGCCTTTGGGTTGACGACACTTTTGATTTTTCCATGTCTGTGCAAGTTTTCACTTGCGCACTCTATGAGCCCAACATTCGCTGCTAGCCATTAACCCTCGCAACACAGAGAGGGCAGGGGGTGGGGGAGGTAATTTACGCACACGCTTTGAAAATATTGTAATCTAGTGAGCTACATTATGTTTTAAAATTTTGGAAAAAGTATTTATTGTTTTTAATGAAATTTTCTACCAGATTCCATATAAGTTATAAATTTTCAGTTAAACTTACCTCCAAAATTTAAGATACAGTAGTAGATATCACTTTCGCCTATGAACATCGTATTCAGTATTTCTAGGTTCAGGGGCTTACTTAAACGTCGGTATCTATTTAAAATGTATGTTAAGAGTAAAAGTCAACAACAATGAACGAAATTCGCATTTTTTAAATATTTTTCCTTGTGCTAGCCACAAAGTTGGCAATACACGTTACTGAAAGTGTATTGATAATACTAAGAGTGTGCTAAAAAGGTATTTTCAAGTTCTGGACCCTACTTACTAATCAGTAACTCTTTAAAAAGTATGTTGCTAATATAATCCAACAACAATTAACAGATTTTTCTGTTTTTACCAAAAAATTTTAATGTGGGTCCAAATACCCCTCCCCTAACCCCCCCCCCTTGTAATGCGCGTTATAGAAAACTGCAATACCATGATGGAAAATGGAAAGGAGCGTTTGGCGTCATGTTCATATAATTGCATGCGAGGTACCATAGTGGAGGTTGTGGAGAACAGGGGAAGAGATGGAAAGGAAAACAGGGGGAGAAATAGGAAGGAGACTGTGGTGTCACCGCCAGACACCACACTTGCTAGGTGGTAGCTTAAATCGGCCGCGGTCCATTTAGTACATGTCGGACCCGCGTGACGCCACTGGGTGATCGCAGACAGAGCGCCACCACAAGGCAGGTCTCGAGATACGGACGAGCACTCGCCCCTGTTGTACGGACGACATTGCTAGCGACAATACGGACGAAGCCTTCCTCTCATTTGCCGAGAGACAGTTAGAATAGCCTTCTGCTAAGTCCATGGCTACGACCTAGCAAGGCGCCAATTGTAACAGTGCATGTATCTTACGAGTCGCATTTGTATAGTCAAGAGAGATGTATCACAAGGAGTCATTAAAGTTAAGTATAAAGCAGCTACGTACTTTTCTTGCTACCATTCAATAGTTATCCTGTTCCAGACTTGACGCCAGTCGGCGTGTGTGTACGCGTGCCTTTCTTTCGGCTACTTCCGTGTGGCGTAACAGTCTTGTTACGTCACAACAGAGACCATAAGTTATGAGTCCAGCAAACGTGACCGTGCGAGTGTCCTGGGAAACAGTGCTCTGTGGATTGTATCTGCAGAGGCACTTCTGGTCATGGCTCTCCTCTCTTTCTGCTTAGGGTCAGAGCAGGAGGGTGTCTGCTCGCAAAACATTTTACCTGAGCCAGGCAGCAGCCCACCGCGAAGGTGGCCAGTTGGTGGAAAATGGGTGGAGGAAGCCATTTAAGAAAGACTGCTGTAAACGGAGCCTTTGAGCAAATGGTGGGAAGGCCATAAAATTGTGCATTCTCATGTCAGAAGCTGGGATGATACGGAGAGAGTGGCTGGTGCACTTGATCAGTGGAGGCAAGAAGTTCCCAGGTTATTTTGCGGATCAGTAATCCCTACACTGGTAAGTAATATTTAGAGAAATACATTGTGAAGTAGTTACCTAACACCAAATCGATGATGTCTTTAAATTAGTTCGTTGGACCTTGACGTTTCCAGTTTATAGCTGTATGTGTGTCACCAAATGGCTGCAGTACATTTTTGAGACCGATTACTGGTCATCTTGAATAAAATTCCTTTGCTCTTAGCCGGCCGAAGTGGCCGTGCGGTTAAAGGCGCTGCAGTCTGGAACCGCAGGACCGCTACGGTCGCAGGTTCGAATCCTGCCTCGGGCATGGATGTTTGTGATGTCCTTAGGTTAGTTAGGTTTAACTAGTTCTAAGTTCTAGGGGACTAGTGACCTCAGCAGTAGAGTCCCATAGTGCTCAGAGCCAGCCTTTGCTCTTTCTTGCGTCCTACTTTAAATATCTTCTTATCCACCACAGTCATCAGAATCTGATGCCCAGTACTGATGTTGTCATGGTAATTTGATGTTGTTCTAGCATTTCATAATTAACAGTTGGATAAATTACGTTATGGTGATGCCATGCTAATGATTTTATTTATACTAGTGTAGATTATAGTAACTTCAGCTATGGAGGAATGGTAGTAAAACCATCTGTTTAGTCTCTGGCATGAACGGTGGTGCTAGTTGCGTTCCTGCATTGTGTGGCCGCTAATGGTCATGATCACTTGCATAATTATGCAGCTATGACTGAAATAGATAATCAGTTTTAGATAACCGTTAGCGAACAAGTCACATGAGCAGCACAACAGTTTCTAGGCAAAACTCATACTTTTTTTACAGTGCCACTGAGTAAGACTGTCTTCAAGATACTCATTGACAATGTTGACTTATGATCACAGTAGACTATACAAGACCACAGATCGTTGCACACTTTTCGACATCCTTCGAAAGTAACCAAGAATTTCAGTTGTTATGCGGAATGTACATACCAGGCACATTCCAGTGTCGATTGAAGATCAACAAGCTATGCTTTTCGTATCGTTTTGAGATGTACTTCGACTAAGACTAGGTTTTTTTCCTTTCGTCAAGCTTTCGGAGTCAGTTGTGTAATTGCTAAGGCATCTGCCTATGCAGCAGTTTTGTATGACATTTATTACTCGATATACAATCTTAATAAGCCTTTTGGAGGCTGACAAACTACACTTTTCACATGACCATCAGAAGACGTTCGTCGACGTCGTTCTTACTGAGCTGACCATGGAACATAGCCTACGCTACCAGTCTATGGCTGCCCAAATCGTACGGCAAGGTGAGTCTAGCGTTTTGTTTAAATGGTTTCGCCTCCCGCGCTGATATCACCTTGAATAGGACGACAATAGCATTTACAGCACCTAATATCTTGATGTCTAGAACTCAAAACATTCTAGATACCAGCGGCTCATATATTACTAGAGATGGGAAGATATGTTCAAGTAAAGTTTTGTAGACCTTAATGTTTGTTATTTCTACTAACGAGATTTCACGATAACGAACCACTATACACCATTGTTATTTATTTAACGATTTAACATTCATCTTGCGTAACAGTAAAAGTTTTGATAACTCATATGATTTGCATCATAGTGTAACTCACTCCTCCCTACGAAATTCACATATAATTGTTCAGAACTATAGGGAGCAGCTACGCCCAGACTTCAGTCCTATCGAGCACACCTATGTTGTTACTTACAATTCTCAACTAGTTCCTGCTACTGTAAGGCAAATGTTCAAACGTCCATAACACTATTACACAAATTTCAAACCCACATTAATGAAAACAGAAATTGCAAAATAAATCTAGTAACTACTGTTTGGCCACGATAACTTGACGAATGAGCTAGTGCTGCCAGAAACGGAGAAAATTGGCACTGCTTGGAAGATACTCATTTGTCTCCGAGTGCTGTCAACGTCAAGCTGCCCCAAGACGCGAAGTATCCGCTAGCGAGGAACTTCTGTAAGCACTTCCTCGAGTCACTGGGGCAAGATGTTTTCAGTAGCCTGCTGCAAGTACTTATTATTCAGTTATTCTTAAAAACCAAAGCAGTCGCCACTGCTATTGCATTATTATTAAGGAATAAAAATCGTGACGCAACACAAACTAAAAAATTGAAAAATGTTAGAGTAACACGTATTGATGTTATCAAAAGACTCTTTTCAATGAACTAAAGTTAGAGGACTTCACTTGGATTAAAAACTTTGACAGTGTATGCAAATTTCCCATATCTCTAGCCAATTGTGTAGTCAAATATTCGAGAACAGGAAAAAACATGCGGCGCGGATCTCATCAAGAGATTAACTAAAGACAATCTTCGATTTTTGTAAGTAGTATTTACTGCTTTTATCACAAATGTAATGCATTTCTGTATACGGTAACATTAAAAAATCGGCTAAAAACTAAATACGGCTGTACTGCCATTCTACTTTCTCTTCTGATGAAACAAATTGATTT
The DNA here is from genome assembly GCF_021461395.2 of Schistocerca americana. Classification (NCBI taxonomy): domain Eukaryota; kingdom Metazoa; phylum Arthropoda; class Insecta; order Orthoptera; family Acrididae; genus Schistocerca; species Schistocerca americana. The sequence goes on from NC_060123.1 coordinate 174,528,018, forward strand.
GTAAACTCATTTCACACTTTCTTAACTGGTGGTTGCCAATTATATGTGTTTAGGGTTTCCAGTGGGACATTTGTTTTGGCCCATTTGTCTTTGTGCCGTTCTCCTTTTCGACACTGATATTTTCGCACCGGTTCTGGAAACAGACAACTTTGATAAGTTTGAGAGAAACTCCAACAAAATGACAAATTCGGCGAGGACTTGCAGCAAGATGCGAGAAGCTGGTACGAATTTTCACCCTGCAACGGTGTGTACGCTAGTTTGAAACTTCCTGAGAAACTAAAACTGTGTACCTGATGGAGTCTCGAACCTGGGAACCCAGTCTGGCACACAGCTTTAATTTTTCGGGAAGATTCGTGCAAGAAACTGTGTCCACTAACTTGTAGACTACTTCAAGTTGAAGAAACTGGCTGACGTCGAAGGGGAGGGGGGGGGCGGGGGGGGGGGGGGAGTGTGAGGGGTAGTTTGCAGATATGGCGGTTCGCAATACTACACTCAACCCAATTCTGTGACTATATGGATAATGTGCCATACCACAACGAGTTCGACAGAATGCCTACTAAATGTGATTTCAGGATTACGACGTCAGAGTGGTTGCGAGGCGCAAATACACTGCAACGACTCAACGAGAAGGCTGAACTGTTATCTAAGAAACATACAAGGCCACAGAATAGTCCGTTTACCGCCCTACAACTGCGATCTACATTCGATAAAATTGGCATGGAACAAAATAAAATAATTCCAGGAAGAACAAAGTCACTTTTGATTTGCCGAGGTAAAGACTGCAGAATCTTGTTAATGCTGCATTCCTTTCAGTTACTGCACAGAACTGGCAAGGTTACTGAAGAAAAGGGTAGCAGCTGGAGCAAGTGTGTTGGATACGAGATGCAGTAACGGAAATGGTCATCGATAAAGGTACCATCAATACCCCGTTCTCAAGTGATGATGATAATGATCATCCTGAATCAAACAAAAACGACAATGAGCTTTAGTGAACACCATTTTGACAGTTGTTTCAGGAATAGTTAATTACTCTTTGTAAACATTCGCTTTCACCAGAGACTGAAAGAGCTCACTTCCTGTCCCCTGTCACTTGCATTGATCGGTTTTACAGGACAGGACGACTGTTGGAAGTAGTAACAACTAGGAACTGTAAAAGTGTGTAAACGAGTAAGTATGTCAAACATATTGTTTAGGTATATAGTTTTGTATACAGGGTGGTCCATTGATCGTGACCGGGCCAAATATCTCACGAAATAAGCATCAAACGAAAAAACTACAAAGAACGAAACTTGTCTAGCTTCAAGGGGGAAACCAGATGGCGCTATGGTTGACCCGCTAGTTGGCGCTGCCATAGCTCAAACGGATATCAACAGCGTTTGTTTTAAATAGGAACACCCATTTTTTATTACATATTCGTGTAGTACGTAAGGAAATATGAATGTTTTAGTTGGACCACTTTTTTTGCTTTGTGATAGATGGCGCTGTAATAGTCACAAACGTATAAGTACGTGATATCACGTAACATTCCGCCAGTGCGGACGGTATTTGCTTCGTGATACATTACCCGTGTTAAAATGGACCGTTGACCATTTGCGGAAAAGGTCGATATCGTGTTGCTGTGTGGTTATTGTGACCAAAATGCCCAACGGGCGTGTGCTATGTATGCTGCTCGGTATCCTGGACGACATCATCCAAGTGTCCGGACCGTTCGCTGGATAGTTACGGTATTTAAGGAAACAAGAAGTGTTCAGCCACATGTGAAACGTCAACCACGACCTGCAACAAATGATGATGCCCAAGTAGGTGTTTTAGCTGCTGTCGCGGCTAATCCGCACATCAGTAGCAGACAAATTGCGCGAGAATCGGGAATCTGAAACACGTCGGTGTTGAGAATGCTACATCAACATCGACTGCACCTATACCATATTTCTATGCACCAGGAATTGTATGGCGATGACTTTGAAATTCGTATACAGTTCTGCCAATGGGAACAAGAGAAATTACGGGACGATGACACATTTTTTGCACGCGTTCTATTTAGCGACAAAGCGTCATTCACCAACAGCGGTAACGTAAACCGGCATAATATGCACTATTGGGCAACGGAAAATCCACGATGGCTAAGACAAGTGGAACATCAGCGACCTTGGCGGGTTAATGTATGGTGCGGCATTATGGGAGGAAGGATAATTGGCCCCCATTTTATCGATGGTAATGTAATTGGTGCAATGTATGCTGATTTCCTACGTAATGTTCTACCGATGTTACTACAAGACAAAATGGCATGATAAAATGGCGATGTACTTTCAACATGATGGATGTCCGGCACATAGCTCGCGTGCGGTTGAAGCGGTATTGAATAGCATATTTCATGACAAGTGGATTGGTCGTCGAAGCATGGCCCGCACGTTCACCGGATCTGACGTCCCCGGATTTCTTTCCGTGGTGAAAGTTGAAGGATATTTGCTATCGTGATCCACCGACAACGCCTGACAGCATGCGTCAGCGTATTGTCAATGCATGTGCGAACATTACGGAAGGTGAACTCCTTGCTGTTTAGAGGAATGTCGTTACACGTGTTGCCAAATGCATTGAAGTTGACGGACATCATTTTGAGAATTTATTGCATTAATGTGGTATTTACAGGTAATCACGCTGTAACAGCACGCGTTCTCAGAAATGATAAGTTCACAAAGGTACATGTATGACATTGGAACAACCGAAATAAAATGTTCTTACGTACCTACGTTCTGTATTTTAATTTAAAAAACCTGACTGTTACCAACTGTTCGTCTAAAATTGAGCCATATTTTTGTGACTATACAGCGCCATCTATAACAAAGCGAAAAAGATGGTACAACTAAAATATTCATATTTCTTTACGTACTACACGAATATGTAATAAAAAATGGGGGTTCCTATTTTTTAAAAAACGCAGTTGATATCCGTTTGACCTATGGCAGCGCCATCTAGCGGGCCAACCATAGCGCCATCTGGTTTCCCCCTTGAAGCTAGACAAGTTTCGTTCTTTGTAGTTTTTTCGTTTGACGCTTATTTCGTGAGATATTTGGTTTGGTCACGATAAATGAACCACTCTGTATATGTTTTTTATATGTTCACTTCAAGAACGAGAGAAATTTGATGGACGTTCCACTTAATTCGTTTATAAAAGAGGGTATGCAGCTATAATTTAACATGCTGTATATCTAGGTATACAAAAATCCCACCTTCAGTTTGTTAAATGCTCGTAATCAATTCACACAAACCTAATGTAATGTTTATTACGCACTATTTCTCGTATATTTATGAAGACGGAATATGACTCAGTTCTAACACGCTTCGAGGCAGTACAGTGAGCGTGCGCTTATTTGCAACTTTTTGGCATATAAAAGCTGTGTACCGGAACGGCGCTCCAAATGGTTCAAATGGCTCTGAGCACTATGGGACTTAACATCTGAGGTCATCAGTCTCCTAGAACTTAGAACTACTTAAGGGGGGTAGGACGTCAAACGGGCCAACTTGGAGCAGGAGAGGCATCACAGTATATTTTAATTTCCAGTGTCTATACTTTTACAAATAAATTATTAAAACTTTGTCAGCATCAGCAGGAAGGATTCAGGATTCACACTCATTGCAGTGGATGTTCGAAAACATGACGAAGTAATTTTTTTTACGTGTGAAATTTCATCATTTTTTCCCTTACTAATGGCTGCATTTGGTGCTATAGGTACACTTTTCTTCAGAAGTTAGAGAGATTCTTCGATGAATTTTGCACAGCATACATACCATACTTACTCTAGAATTTATTTAATTTATGAAAAAAACGAATGAGCTGTTATATTTTAAACTTCATGTTTAGAAAAAACACAAATTTTATAGTTAATTACCTCAATTTTTACCACAGTTTTTAATAGATTTGGAAAATTCTAGAGTTTCCTTCACCTTTTAAGTATGGTTTGTACGCTGTGCATAATTCAACAAAGCATCTCTCTTACTTATGAAGAAAAGTGTACCTATAGCAACAAATGCTGCCATTAGTAAGTGAAAAAATGATGAAATTTCATATGTAAAAAAAAATTACTTCGTTATGTTTTCGAACTTCCACTGCTATGAGTGTGAATTCTGAATCCTTCCTGGTCATGCTGACAAAGTTTTATGAATTTATTTGTAAACGTATAGACAGTGGAAATTAAATGTCCTGTGGTGTGTCTCCTGCTGGAAGTCGGTCCGTTTGACGTCCTACCCCCCTTAAACCAAACTAACCTAAGGACATCACACACATCCATGCCACAGGTAGGATTCGAACCTGCGACCGTAGCGGTCGCTCGGTTCCAGACTGAAGCGCCTAGAACCGCTCGGCCACGCCGGCCAGCACCGGCGCTCCAACGTGGACATACGCCCTCCGCAGGAAAGTGCTCTTCCGACTGAGGTGTCTGCTTGTTTTGAGATGTGTGTGTGTGTGTGTGTGTTTTCTGGCGGGCCGCTCGGTTCCAGACTGAAGCGCCTAGAACCGCTCGGCCACGCCGGCCAGCACCGGCGCTCCAACGTGGACATACGCCCTCCGCAGGAAAGTGCTCTTCCGACTGAGGTGTCTGCTTGTTTTGAGATGTGTGTGTGTGTGTGTGTGTGTGTTTTCTGGCGGGAGACAGGGGGCTTCGACGACTTTCGTCTGACGCGTCACCGAGCTGAGCGCTGATTGCGGCAGAGAATTTTGCAGCGATGTGCAAAGTCCAACGCTGAAGTGGGTGGCGGCTAGCTTATCGCTAATTGCGGTAAATGGCACGCCTGATAAGGCGCGGCGCGCAGAGTGTCCCATTACGGGAGCAGGCCTGGCGGGCTGGTTGCAACGCCCGCCACGTGGCGGCGCGGCTGACGCAACAGAGCGACACCTTTGCCGCCGGCTTCCCGGTCATCAACCCAGAATCCCTCCCTTCAGCGACACGGCGACGCTGCCACTGAAGCGGCACACACGTGGCTGCGCTGACGTGGTGAGCGACGTGGCGTTGACGCAAGAATGCACACCGTTTACCAGGCTGCAATAGCGCAGTCTCCCAGTGGCCCACTCACACGCCTCTGCTGGACATTACAATAACAGCGCCGTGAAGGCGGCGTGCAACAGCGTCAAATTGGCGAGAACTGTACCTCGAAGTTGTTGATGTGGTCTTCAGTCCTGAGACAGGTTTGATGCAGCTCTCCATGCTACTCTATCCTGTGCAAGCTTCTTCATCTCCCAGTACCTACTGCAACCTACATCCTTCTGAATCTGTTTAGTGTATTCATCTCTTGGTCTCCCTCTACGATTTTTACCCTCCACACTGAACTCCAATACTAAATTGGTGATCCCTTGATGCCTCAGAATATGCCCTACCAACCGATCCCTTCTTCTTGTCAAGTTGTGCCACAAACTCCTCTTCTCCCCAATTCTATTCAATACCTCATCATTAGTTTTTGTGCTCTACCCATGTAATCTTCAGCATTCTTCTGTAGCACCACATTTCGAAAGCTTCTATTCTCTTATTGTCCAAACTATTTATCGTCCATGTTTCACTTCCATACATGGCTACACTCCATACAAATACTTTCAGAAACGACTTCCTGACACTTAAATCTATACTCGATGTTAAATTTCTCTTCTTCAGAAACGCTTTCCTTGCCATTGCCAGTCTACATTTTATATCCTCTCTAATTCGACCATCATCAGTTATTTTGCTCCTCAAATAGCAAAACTCCTTTACTACTTTAAGTGCCTCATTTCCTAATCTGTTCCCTCAGCATCACTCGTGTTAACTCGACTAGATTCCATTATCCTCGTTTTGCTTTTTTTTATGTTCATCTTATATCCTCGTTTCAAGACACTGTCCATTCCGTTCAACTGCTCTTCCAAGTCCTTTGCTGTCTCTGACAGAATTACAATGTCATCGGCGAACCT